>NC_086335.1:53585576-54185576 GCF_032445375.1 Bacillus rossius redtenbacheri
CGAAAGAGAACTATACACACCCGGGATATGAGCAGCAACTTCTTCTGGAGCCGGCGAACCAGGGTGGCTTGCTGGTCGTAGGTGGCCTGGAGTTTCTCCCCCTGCTTCGTGGCCTTCTCCAGCTCTCCAGACAGTCTGTCCAACTTGCGCTCGCTCTCCCTCCAGCTGCACATACATGACGTCACCACTCGATGGTACTAGGAGTAGAACACTCATAAACTGTAATTCTAGCAAACTCCTCAAATCAGGAAACTTACTTACTTGGGATGGGTCATTTAAATCCTCAAATACCAGCAAATTCTTAGTATTCGAATGATTAAAAAGTTTCTAAGGAAAATATTAAAAGTAAAGTAAATCAAAAAAATTCAACACTGAAAATGTCTTTAAAAGAAAATTTTCACATCGGACAACTTTGTAAATCTGTTAATTAAATGAGGGTTGGGAATGTCGATTTTTTTGATTCCACCTGGAATTCACAAGCTGTAACAATGGAATAAGGAATCGTACCATTTTTAGAATGGTAAGTTGTAAGAACTGTAGATAATTTTGATGTAAAATAGGTTTACACAAATTACAGTAAAACCTTTTTGTTGCGACCCCATTTATTGCGACCACCTCTCTTTTACAACCCAATTTCGAGGAACCGTGAAAAAATTGCCGAAAATCGGACAGAAAATAAGTTTCTTGTGGTGAGTAGCGTGTTACTGCGTTTCTCTTGCCGAGTGCTTCCTGTCGACCACTGTCAGCGCTTAACAACCCCCATTCCACGTCCCTTTGCCGGCAGGGCGCAGATAAAGGTTTTTGTGGCAACGTGTTTACGTTTAGCTTTTTGCGAGTGTCTAGTGTAGTACGCAGTTAAGGCAAAGCTACCTGCTGGATTTCTCTTGATTTTGATTACTATCGGTTGACAATACACAGCGACCGACTGGATGCACACCCGCCTCGACTTGTTTTAACTGCCGCAGCGATGTTTATTTTGACAGCTCAAGCAATAATCTTTTCCCGTGGGTTGATAGAAAAAGGTCGCTTCACCCAGCATAAAAATAGGCTACGCCACTTATTCCCCGCACAGGAAACACACTGGCTGCCGTCTGTCTACCCCGCATTTATCTTTCTTCTAACATTCCACGTCTCGCCTCTCGCGCGAGCAATAACTAGGGCCACGATTATATGGTGAATCGCGAAATTTTCCACGAATTTATATGGAAAATGCGAAAAAAGTGATTTTTAAGAAATACCGCTAAATAACACCGAAATTACACAATGCAAGTCTCATATATTTTAATGTGAAAAGCTTGATAGTCAAGACTTGCCTGGGTTCTGGTTGATAAGCTGGAAAAATTTCCTGCCTTGCATTTCTACATGCTTCCTCTAATCAGCTTTAGGGCGCCGTCTGGTCAGCGTGTGTGTTAGTGAAGCGGGATGATAAGAGCGACGCTCAATGGTAGTTCTAGCGCGGTAAAACCTCTAAGTGCAAGGCTCTGAACTGGCGTGCAGTCATCTCGTTCCCGTCAGATAACTGTGAAATTTGAGCGGTAACCGTAACATTATATGGCACAAAAATAAAGATAAGGGTGTAAATGCATTTCCCTATGATACTTTCAAGAAATTTGTAACGGGTTTTTTACACCTAAAACTTCGAAAACATGCCTTTTAGCCATTTTATCTCAATAGAACCAGTTGGGCATTAACAAATTCTTAAATGCTTTTCGTAAACAGACTCCAGTCGGATATCTAGTGTAATTTGGAAATCGCGTAGGTTTTTCGTGGCTGTGCACGGCACACGGCTATAGTTGCCATGCGCCACGCGCTCAGAATGTTGTCCGGCAGGAAGGGCGAGTATAGTTCATTTGCGGCAAAAATTAATACTTTTACGGCCCTGCTAAATTTTTCCATTAAAGAAATTTTGAAGTTTCAGTGATTTTCCAGCAGAAATAATGTTGTGTAACTAACAAACAAATTGTATTAAAACAATTAACGGTAAATGACTGTCGCGAGAGCCCTTAAAATTTTTTCATTTTACTAAAAATGGACTATACAAACCTTGCTTTCGTTGCACACAGTTTGTGAAGGGGAGGAAGGATGTTGACAGTTTCACATGCCAAAGGACGTTGAAGGAGGAGGGGGAGAGGGACATTATGGTTTGTATGCCTGGGAGGGATGAACCTTGAAGTCTGGACAAGGGAAGGAGAGGTAAGCCGTATGACGTCATGCATCCGCCGCCTGTGCTGCCGCCAGCCTGTCTAGACGATATTCCCGCGCTCCCACTTACGATGCACAAGCTACTACTGCCGTATTTTTAAAGGAAATGTCCCATTATTTTTTTGTTATTCTTACATGAACATTATTGGAAGTATTAAAGCCGACACAAAAATTCGCTGTGTGTTAAAATTAACATATTTTAATGATCTTTCATTTAGTTTTTTATTTTTTATTTTTTCTTCTTCTGGATTTCACATTTTGGTCAAAATGTCCAATGTTTTGACGGTTCTCGAGAATGTATTCATAAAATCACTGCTTCGTTAAATCCGGGGTTCGTGACATCTGGGTTCTAGTGTATTTAACTATGGCAAGCAGAAAACGTACATGTAAACTAACCAGTAAAAATAAACTGTCTATTGACATATTTTCTTTAGACGGTGACCTGTAGGGCGACGGACTTGTCATGAAGGTTGAAGTGGGTTTGAAGCAAAGCCGTCTAGCATTGTGAGTGACAGCATCCTGCCATTGTACGGCTGGTTTCTTAGCGAGTAGCGGTTTGGGAAAAAGGGAGAGGGGGGGGGGGGGGGGGGGTTGAAATCAACTGAAAACATCTATTACGACCCTATTCCTTTCCTGGGAACCGTGAGGGGTCGTTTCAGAGAGGTTTGACTGTAAGTGATTCTTTCTACTGAAGTGCCTGCCAGTGTAAATGCAGAGGAATAGACACACGGACGTCGACACCAGTCCACCCACTTCTGAACTGTCTCCAGCTTCTCGTCGACGGCCGCCCTGTGCTTGTCCCACAGCGCCTCGAGCCGCCGCCTCAGCAGCGCGGGGACGGCCTCGTAGTTGCCCCCCTCCGGGCCCGACCCCGACCCCCCCTGCGCAGGCTCCAGCGCCAGCTCCCGGCAGGCGTCCAGTGCGGCGCGCAGACGGGCGTTCTCCTGCGCGTGCCTGGCCGCCGCGCACGCCGCCTCGTCCACGCCTTGCAGCTCGTCGCGCAGGCTGTTCACCTGCTCCTCCAGCAGCAACTTGCCGTGCAGCAGTCCGCTGCACACATGCGCACAGACATCGCTTCCCGTCAGGGGCGTAGGCGTAGGGGTTCAAACCCCCCCCCCTGCCCCCCTTAGCACCAAATCTTTAATTAATTTCTTATTTCATCACTCAAACAAATTTCATATTAAAATTAATAAAATTTTTTACCATTACAATATTTAAATATAAGTACCTGAAACTGCTAAAATAGCACTATGTATTTTAGACCTTAAAATCCAAATTTTCCCGGGGGAGGACTTTTGGTTTGTGACAAAACACCTCGATGGACGAACATTTAATTCGTGGCAAAGGTGAAGTTCGACGAACCGTTAAGATTTCGTACGAACTTTCAGCATAGCCACGCTGTCAATAAATTACACACTTCTGATGATGTATACTAGGTGAGCGCGTGTGCATCTTTCACCCCACTCCTCCATAGGGAAGAGCGTGCTTGCGTCACGCAACGTTCAGGTGGCAACAGAACCCCAGCTAGCAACAGGACTTTTTGGGAGGGTCTGCCGTACAAAGAAAGGCTGCAGTTTCAAAACAAGTCCGAGATTGGCCTTTTAAAATTACAAATACTGAACCTTATACTTTATAAAACTTTTGATGAAATAATAGTTTTAAAACATTAATTTTAAGTATCTAAGGAAACATAAATAAAGCTATCAAAATAATTAATAAATTTTATAAAATTTGGGCTTGGTACAAGTTATTGCCCCTCTCCTCTCCAATAAAAAATATTTTGTGTATATAAATACTCAAGTAAAATAATAACAATAATTAGAATTGACTAACACTAACATTTTTTTGTCATTACATATCATGTAAAACTTCTGGAAAATTAGACAAATAATATAAAAAGAAAGGTTTGGTTAGGTTAAGTTGGCTACAATAATTATATGGAAAATGTTTGTTAAAATATTTATAGTATGAAATAAAAAAAAAATGTGTTTTTAATAATGCTGCTAACCAACCAATCTTTTATTTCCGTTCCTATTCGCCTTATTTTACAGAACCTGCTACTACTGTACATGTAGATCCAGAACATTTTTCACAAACGACACAATGTCATGAAATCCAAAGCAAATAAGCAACCATTTCACCAAATATGTGAATCATTTTTTAATATTATTACCAAATTAGTGCTAAAATGAGCAAATATTTATTTTTTACATATTTCAACCTTAGTTTTTTAATAGTTTTTGTTGATAATGCAGCCAGGTAAATTGCATTTTGGTTCAGTAATATTATAAACATGATTTCTGCTAATTTCATCTAGAATCTTAAACTATTATTTGCCTTTTTTTTTTTTAAATATAGTTTTGAGTTGCAACACCTGTTTCATCATAGGTACATAAGCAAGGAAGCTGCTACTGTGTCACATGGTGTTAGATCGATTGTGACTGTAGATTTACACGCCATTGAAACTATGAAGCTTACTTTTTTGTAATAGCCATCACTATGGAGAATCCATGTTTTGTAAAGTTGCAGTCCATGGTTGCCTTTTTTCCTTTTTCCCCCTTCTACTTCTGGCGCATGTGACCATGATATTTGGTGTGAAGAAATGAATAAAAATAATATTTTGTCTTCAAGTTTGAAATGACAAATATGTAGTGTTTTGAATTGGTCACACAATTTTTCAGTTACCTTTTAACGAGACAGAAGTGATAAAAAAACTGAATTCTTGTTGCATGTTTAAAAGTCTCTTATTGTTAATGTTTTTTTACTAGATGTTCTATTAAAATTTATATCACACAATCTCAACAATGAACATGGGTGGATGTAAAGTGAGAAATCTTCTGAACAATAGTTGGAAAAAAGATACGAAGATTGACTAATCAAAGTGTGTTTTATTTTTTTGGTCTTTGGTACATTAATGTTAAAATTCACTTGTTTCAAAGTGCATTTTAGTATATAAATATTTTCTACGGTTTCTTGTAGGATTGCGCGCGCGCGCACACACACACACACACACACACACACACAGATATATATATATATATATATATATATATATATATATATATATATATATATATATATATATATATATATAGAGAGAGAGAGAGAGAGAGACACACACACGAAAGAAATGGAAAATTGTGACAATCAGACAGTAAGATTTGAATTTTTTTTTCTTTCGTATTAGCGTGTTGTTTTGGTAGAACAATGAAAAAATACTTATTTATTTAGATGTACAAATACATAAGTTTATATGGGTTTTAGCAGGACCTAACGAGTACAACGTTGTGCTGTGTCTTTGTTGAACCAGAGTTCGTTATGCAAGGTTTTACTGTAGTAACAGTTTGGTATGAAGTACTTACCGTATTTACTCGCGTAAAGGCCCTCCCTTTTTTTTCAAAATTTTCGACTCCAAAAACAGGGAGGGGACCTACGCGAATTTGGAGGAAAAAATAGATTTTTCTTTATTTAGGTATGAAAAACTAACATTTAATAAAAGCAAAATGAAATACCACCAAAACTTTTTTGAATGCCAATTAAATTTTGTTAAATGAAAAAGCTGGCGGAACGACTGGCAAGTTGTGCGTCTTTGTTCTAATGAGAGAGGGTGGGGGAGGCAGCGATGCAGCAGGAGGGGAGAGAGGCAGAGGCGTGGCTTAACTTCCCTCCTGCCAGCTAGCCAGCCAACCAGACAAAGGAGTGTTAGAAATACCAGCAGCGCTTGCTGACTACGTAGGTACCTGCTCCACCCACTTCCCTTCCTCTCTTCTTCTCCGACAACACTGCACATCAACACAAGCGCGCGAGTCCAGCTTTCTTTTATCTTTATGTCGTTCGAGATACGACTAACTGTGTACGTCTGTCATGCCTCACGACAGTCTTACTGAGAGTGGACAAACGTAGAACCTCGATGATACGTTCCCATTTCATACATTTTCCCGTGTCATACGCCGATTAATTTTGGTCCCGCCGAAAGTACTTTATTTACAATGGTTTTCTTTCCCGGAACATACACTTATAAAATCATTAATTTCCAGTTTCATACGTTTTTACGAAGCGGAAAAGTCCTAAAATTCACAATTTTTTTTTTGTAATATTCCTCCTGATAAACTACGTTTTAATGCTTTTATTTTGAAAAACGTTCATTGTTTACCTTTGCAAACGTAAGAAAATAACTTTATAGCACCATAGGTATGGATAGTATCATGAAGACTGTGCACTTCGCTAGTAGCGTCTATGGCCAGCACCAAGCGAGACAAGTTGCGCAAACTAGCAATGATTATGAAATTGTGCATGCGCTTTACCAAGGCACGGATCTCATATTTTGTGCATTCATTAATCTTTGAACTGAATATACCCGTTTGTTATTGTTTTCTTACGATCGGATTGTTTTATAATTTACGTTTCTCAAGTTAAAATTTTATTGGAAACTGTTCTGTTGCATAGTTGTTTGTAATTGGAAACACATAAGCAAAAATTTCTGTTTTTTTGTTTTTTACAATTGTCTAATTTTTTTTATTTCTAATTTAGGCTTGGTGACTTTTCCCCCCCTCCAAGAAAGGACTTAACATTTTGTAGGGCCACTGTGTCTCATGTCAGCTTTACTTGATTATGGACTGTATTTTACATTTCTGGTGGTTTTATTATATGTATGTATACATGATGAATTCATATCTTTCATTAATATAATGCAATTATTTACACAATATGTATTTAAGTTTAATCTGACATTTTGCTGGTATGCTAGATTGAAAAAAAAAATTATTATTGCCATTCCCTTTTCATACACTTTCCCGCATCATACACCATTTTTGTGCCCTCTGTTGAAAAGTGTATGACAGGGGTTCTACTGTATAATACCAGTCTCTGTATCACTGCCGCTTACAAAATCACCTCCCACCGCTCACAATACATGGCTTGCTGTTTATGCATGCCAAGCTGCCCTGCCCTCAGAGAAACCCAGAAAAACACGTTTTTAAATTTTTTCTCAAAAATGTTTACAAAACAAGGAGGGAGGGGCGTATACGCGGGCGGGGCCTTTACGCGAGCAAATAAGGTATATTATTGAGTAACAAAATTATGGTTTATTTTTAATGTCTACTGTAATAAGATTTCACTTTAATTGTTGTGCTACCCTGAAGATTTTTTGATCCAATTGTAAAAAGCAAGAGAATACAAGTAGCACTTACTGAAGCTCCTTGTTCTTGGCTCGCAGGAGCCTGTTGTCTTCCTCCATGCTGACGTAGTTGCGCAGTTTCTCCTGCTTCGACAGAACTTCCTCCTTGGCACTCCTAATCTCCTGCAGCTCTCGCTCCATTCGCTACGCAATTGTCACATCACGTACATACTTACGGCAGGTTGAAAAACAAGATGAAAAGAGTAAATCTAGTGGCGAAGTTAGTACCGTATTATTTACCCACAAAAGAGTAGCCCCTGCGTATGGGTTGCAGCTATAATTTGGGTCATAAAAATATATCTTTTTCACTGTAAGGGTAGGCCTCGAATATGAGTCGCACCATATTCTGTCTACAGTAGAGTACAAGTCTCAGCTTATTGGTGTGTACGAAATAACAGTACTGGTGTTAAACCTAGATCCTCATTTAGTAAATAAATATTTTCTATGGTTTGTTTTAAGATGGTGGCTGTATTTATTTGCAGAAATTTAATATATTTACGAAGGAAATGTAAACTTATGACAATCAGACAGTAAGATTTGAATTTTTTTTCTTTCGTATTAGTGTGTTGTTTTGGTGAAACAGTGAAAAAAATACTTATTTATTTAGATGCACAAATACATAAGTTTATATGTGTTTTGGCAGGACCTACCAAGTACTTCGTCGTGCTGAGGATTTCATTGAACCAGAGTTTATTATGCGAGGTTTTACTGTAGTAACAGTTTGGTATGACATACAGAACATCAACATTCAAAGTTTTTAAGTATGGTTACAAGGGTTAAAAAAAAAGCTATAGATAGTCTATTTAGTTTAAAAATACATATAGCTATTCCTTATCACCCTTCAAGCAACAGCAGCATAAGTACCGCTGGGTGTGCGGAGTAGCAGTTACATGTATTAATAAGGCCGGACCAACCTGGGCTCTGATGTCGGCCCCTTCTAGGGCACGGTAATTTTGGTCCAGCACTCTGTTCTCTTCAATCAGTTTGCCAATCTCAGCATCTCTGTCCTTCACATGTTTGGCGAGCGTCTCCACCTGCTTCTTGGCGTAGCTCAGCTGAGTTTCCGACTCTGCGAACTGGGACCGGGCCTCCTTGACCTTCTGGTCGCATGTCCGCTCCACCTGCCCCAAGAAAGTGTCGGTCAAGCTCTGGGGGCCCTAACGACTAAGTGCTAAGTCCTAGAGGTGTCATGGTGGTTGAATGGTCAGATCACTCGCATCCCAGCCAAGGGACCAAACCTGGATTTTTCACAAATAGGAAATGTGTTGGACATTGCAGTGAAATGGGGTTTTTTCTCTAAGAATACTACTGTTTCCCCTAACCTATGCAATCCCTTAAGGCTCCGTCCTCATCCAATCACATAATCGCTAATAAATTGTTTATTCATTATAAGTACTACTAGAATTCTTGATTAATTGTGTCACTAGAGGGTTGTATGGATATTTCTAGTAAAAGCATTTTGCTAACTTGATGTGATAACTAACAAAACATAGCAAATTAATTAAGTTTGTAGCACAGTATAATCTCTTCCCAATTTTTTTTTTAAATTGAAATGTTTCACTATTACATATTTGATTATACATATCTGATTTTATTTAATGGACATATTCTAGGTGATGATAACCTAATTAAAATGTTGTTTTACTTTTTTTAATATTTTTTTTTCATTTTCAAGAATTAGCTTATGTTATTTTCATGAAGCCATTTAGAGTAAAAAAATACTCATTCTATAGTACGTGACAATGGTAAGAGATATCAGGCAATGTGTGAAATCTGAAACATGCCCACAGAAAGAAAATAAAATTTGTGCGGCCATCGCATGAAAAGAATAATAACAAGAAATAGGGGAACGGGCGAGTGTATATTTTAAAAAAAATTTTTATGGTAATGTATTCATGAATTTGTGCTGGGTGTTATATAAGAGTTGTACTAAATACAAAAGAAAGAAACAAATGAAGTCCTAAGTGTAAGAGAAAGATTGATTACCACAGTTCTGTATTTTGTGAAAGGATTTTTTTTACGTTTTATGTTAATTTCTCAGTTTTTTTTTTAAGTCTTTCTATACTTTATTTTATACTTTATCGAAAAAGGAAAAAGTCCAAAGTCCTACAGTAAATATTAATCGTAAGCCAAATAGTAATAATCAACATTTAACTAACGGATTTAAGGATTCCCACCTGCTGCAACGAACATTAAAAGTTTCGCATGAACATTCTCGCGCGCCGCGACTGTCGGGACTGTCGCTAGCCGGGAGGTCCGACGTGTTACGAAAGGGTTCGAGACTTGTCTCGGCACCGAGGTAGCCGGAGATGGACGAGGAGCGTATAACATCGAGACGGCACAGCGCTCGGGCTCGCCCCTGCTGGGAGCCAGGCGAGAGCTTCCCTTCTGCCCACCTCCATCAGCTTGTCCTTGAGGTTGGTGTTCTCCTTGCGGAACTCCAGTATCTGGAGCTCCAGCTTGGTCCTCACGGCGCTCAGCTCCTGCTTCACCTCGTCCAGGTCCTTCCGGCTGTCGGACTCCCTCAGCCGCAGCTCGTCGTTGTGTTTCTTCAGGGCCCTCGTCTGCCGCACAACCAAATCACGGCACCGTCCACCTCTCAAAGCCATCAGGGCCAAACATCATATCGTGAACTGAACAGAAGCTCATAGTACACGAAGATCATTACTACATATCTAATAAAAAAAAACCTGATAGTTTTGGTACTACTTAATAATGAAAAATACTTAATTACTGAGCTGTTACATCATATTGTGAACTGAACAGAAGCTCATAGTACAAGAAGATCATTACTACATATCTAATTAAAAAAAAACCTAATAGTTTTGGTACTACAGTAAACCCCCTATTATCCGCGGGCGGATGATCCGCGGTGCTGATTATCAGCGCATGCTAAGAAAAAATACAGCAAATATGTAAATCTGTATTTTATTACAAGTGAGCAAATTTTAACTCTACTGACAAGTGTATTGTGTGCAGTATACAGTAAAACGCCACAGGCCTTCTCGGAACTCACACAGTAGGCTGGCATGCATAATTATTCAGTAAAATACAAAAATTTTAGCATCATTAAAATTTTTTTACTGTTAACTGTAATGTTTACTGTACATACATTTTTAGATTTTTAAGTTGAAATTAATGTTTCCTTTTTTATTTCCCATTTTCGGCTCTTTGCGGATTATCCTCGATTTTCACTATCAGCGGTGGCCCTGCCACTTAATTTCGCGGATAATCGGGAGTGTACTGTACTTAATAATGAAAAATACTTCATTACTGAGCTGTTACTTGAAGAAATACCTCTCGCAGGGATTTTAAACAATACATTTCAATAAAATGAGACATTTTTCTTAGTGAAGTACTGTGTAATGAGGTTTCACGATACCCATAATTTTTACTACCCAGATTTTATTAACATTGGCTATATTAAAGTTAACTAATAAATAATTTTGTAACTATAAAGCTTAAGTTTCTTCATTATATCCCATCAAAAATAAATGTTAACACAACCTCAGCATAATCTAATGACTATCCATGATTTGATAACATCTAAGATTTAATGTGCCTATCCTATATATCCTATAAATACCGTATATACTCGTGTATAGCGCGCCCTTTTTTCCCCTCAAGTAAAGGAAAAAAATAAGGATGCGCGCTATACACGGAAAAAAAAGTGAGTAGATGCGGCGAGTCGTTTACTGCCGGTGACGGGTGTCGTTTCTGGCCAGCCCCCCACACATACGCACAAGCAACAAGGCCTCTCTTTCACACACACACACACACGCACACAACCTGGTCTCTCTCTCTCACACACACACACACACACACACACACACACGTGCGCGCGCAAGCTCGCAGGTCTCTTGTTTATTTTTAGACCTCCCCCTCTACAGAAAGCCAAAGCAGCTAGTAAAATAAAAGAGAGAGAGAGAGAGAGAGAATGTTTACACCAGTCCCCCCCTTCCACTTCCTTCGCTTTGTCGCAGCTGCTACCGGTGAGTCATCTAGTCGTCCGTGTCACATTCCTGCCTGCCTCCCTCCCTCCCTTCCTCTCCCTTCCTCCCGCCCACGTACCAGTTGTGACGATACAGCGCTTCATTATCTTCCGTCTACACAGCAGAGTTTAAGTATTTTCCTGACGCATCACCACACATCAATTTAAATTATCATTTGTTTCATACGTAATTACTTAACAGGTACCACAAAATGTTAGTACAATTTATTTACGGGAAAAACAATTTTTTTTTCTTTGGAATTTGTTGCAAAAATCGTGGTGCGCGCTATACACGAGGGCGCGCTATACACGAGTAAATACTGTAGTTACAATTATCACTAACGTCAAAGAGATATGGAAGATACCCTGGAGACAGGCTAATAATGAAGCCAAATATTAGCCTACGCCATAGAGATTTGTTTAAAATAGAAAATGGAAGTGTAACAATACAGTAACATTTGAAATATATCTACATAAGTGGAATACACCTTATTAAATTAAAGTGTTTGTTATATTCATCATTTTTCTTTGGGTTCCTTAGGCTCCTTATGAATAACTATGCTTATAATTACTAATTAATAAAAATGCTCATAGCTCAGAAATATTAGTTCTAAAACCAAAATGGTGGAATATTTTTCCCAGTTTGGAAATTCAAGTTAGCGTCACTGGGAACATTTTGATGATATTTTGAATTTGGTACTTATTCACATTCAAAAATTTTGGTTTTATTTTTAAAATATGCTTATATCTTTAAAGTTTATAATCTTATTTTTAAAAAAATTGGTATTATTGTATTTTATGTGTCGCAAAAATATTTGAAAAAATTATACACAAAGTTTTAAATTTTCAACTTCAAAATAAATTATCAGCCACTCAGCACGGTTTCAGATCTGGAATGTCCACCACTACTAACCTAATTACTTTTCTTAACCCAATCCATAATGTAGTTACTAACAGAGGTCAGGCAGATGCCTGTTATTTTGATCTAGCCAAAGCATTCGATACAGTAAACCATTCGCTACTTTTAAAAAAACTATCAGACTTTGGTTTTTGTACTAACTACTTGAACTGGTTTTCTAGCTATCTCAATAATAGATATTTCTTTGTATCTGTCAATAACCATAAATCCTCTTTACACCATGCTAGTTCTGGAGTACCACAAGGTGCCACTCTCTCACCTCTCCTCTTCAATATATTTATAAATGACATTACCATGGTCCTTAATTACTCAACTGGTGTACTCTTTGCTGACGATCTGAAAATCTCTAAAATAATATCGACAGTCAATGATTGCGCTCTTCTACAAAGGGACATTAATGAAATCAATAATTGGTGTCTTCTAAACTTGGTCAATCTTAACGATAGTAAAACTAAGGTAATATCCTTTACTAGGAAATATAACCCTATAGTTTATAATTACATTCTGAATAGTAACCCAATCTCAAAAACTTTCATTATAAAAGACCTTGGTGTCTTTCTAGATTCAAAATTATTTTTTCATAAACAAATCGACTACTTAAACTCCATTTCAAAAAGAACATTTGCTATTATAAAATATATCACTCATTATGCTACCAATTCTGATTCAATTATTTCTCTTTACTTGGCATTAATTCGATCTAAATTAGAATACTGTTCAACTATCTGGAATGACATTGGGTCGACTGATATTGAGAAACTAGAAAATTTACAAAACAAATTGTCTCAACTAATAATTCATAGAGGTTTTCCGCATCCCAAACTTATTACTCTAGCAGACCGTAGAGCCCATTTGGACTATATTTTTGTACATAACATTTATAACTATAAAATTAAATGTAGCTATATTCTTGAGAACACCGGATTGAGAATCCCCCAATTCAATTCTCGCCTCTTTTCTAGTTTATGTACTATTTATAACAAGAATGATCTTATTTATAGACTCGTTAAAAACTATAATAGACACAACACCAAGTCAAATTAATTGTGTACAGAGCTATGTTAAAGTATTTAATGTAATTTATATCCTCATACTAATTATAGTCAGTATTTTTTCTCTTTCACGTTTACATTATTGTACTCTATTAAATTTTATGTCTTGCTGCTTACTATCTTACCACTTTGTACTAATTATTATTTTAAGTATTATATTTGTATTTGTCCTTGTGTTGTCTGTGTGTATGGATGTCTTGTCCTTTGTTTCTTGTTTCTTTATGTATTTGTGTATATTTTGTATATGTCGTGCCCACCACTAAAGTCCCTGGACTGTTGGTGCGCATGTAACAAAAAATTTAAATAAATAAATAAATAAATATACATGTGTGTGTGTGTGTTTGAATGCCCAAAAGTTTTTTTTTGGCAGATTTGCTTTTTTTAGTTACATCTTTTTGAATTTTTATTTTATATTCTTTTTTTTTTTTGGTGGTCAATTAATTTCTTGTTGCTAAAATTATCGGTAAATAGCACAGATGCACTTTACATATATGTAATTTTTTTGTCAAATAATATTTCATATTTTCAAATTTATATCAGAAATAATTTTCATTTGCATGATGCTTTTTAATAAAAACTTTGTAAATATTAAAGTGCTCATTGTATTTATCATTTTTCAACGGGCGCCTTACAACCACCTAATTCTGACATAAGCATAGCAAAAAGCAGCCACCAATTTCAACAACAAATTTAACAGGACACTGATGCTAATTTTAATAAAATGTTGCCCACTTGACTCCATGTGTTCATCAAAGGTCTTAGGATATATTGCATTTAGTATTAAACTGAAAATATGTCACAGATTTTGAAGAAAAAATGTTAACTCTTTTAGTCAAACATAATAGTAATAATAAAAGACTGGCAACTGAAATTTATTCCTTTTCTGGCACATGGTTTTTTTCTTTTATTTGTCATAGTCTATCTAGGTGGCAATATAACATACATGGGTAACTTGTGTAGTATTGTAGTACAATGTATAAAAAATAAGAGTCTTTTAGTACTTGCCAGTGATGTATAAACATCTAACCTCATTAACAAGCAAACTGATGTATTTTTCATGTAGTTCATATAGCAAATTAACTTAGAACACAAAACTAGGACACAAAATTTAACGTAGAATTCAGTAAAATAATGCTGATGGTGATAAATAAACTGATAAATGAAATACTGTAGTCACTTTTCAAATTCCAACATTTCTGGATGTAAATCACCACACAAATTTCTGCGCCTACCGCTAGGATTCACTGCCTGTATTGTAAATACTGCTTACCACCATCAAACACAGATACCAATTAGCAGCAGGAAACAATCAGAAATTTTAAACCATTAGAAATGACTCCAATTTAAATGAAAATCATTTGAAAAAATTCTGAACACTGGCTTTGGACCTGATTTTTCACAAGGAATTTTATTAAAATACTGTCCATCTTGTTTAAATTCCCTACAGTTGAGCCTATAAAGCTTCCGCACACAACAGAAGTTATACTTCTACGGAATTACTAAAACATTAACATGGAAAACATTTTAAAACACATTTTATTGCTTAAGTATATGTTTGTATAAACAACTCAAATCATTCAGTAAATACTTCCTACAAACAAACCTTAACCTCATTGAGCTTATTTAACATTATTATTAATATATTAAAAAAGTACAAAAAAAATTACAGTGATGAGATTTGAACCTTGCATCTTAAGGTTACCAAGCACATTCTCTACCACTGAGCTTGTAAGCCTCTTGGGAATTTAGAAGGAGAATATATGTATTATAATCATTGTAATGCCATGTTTCTTAGGTATTTTTAAACTTGTGATTATTTTTTACCATGACTATTTTAGTTTGCCAAATATATTCCAGGGTGGTTTTCTCTATCATAAAGTTACATTTTACACACCAATACGTTTGATATGTACTCTAATGTTTACAAAAGTGACTATATACAGGTTTATGTTACTACTCATCACATGGGTCTGCCAGCTTTGTGACAGATTTCAGTTCATCGACTTCCTCTCCATTTTCATACCAAGAGCTAATATGTTTACACATCAACAAGATGTGCATCTCTATTAGTGTACACACACAAATATAAAACTACTTTCCTGCAGCACAAAATTGTTATGATCAAAATTTTTGTTTTTGTTTGAGGTTTAATTTAATTAGGGAACAACATTATTTTTTAGTATTTCATCCCACATCCTTTGGCAATTAACATTAATTTCATGACATGCTATTGGTTACCAATCAACAAAGAAATTCACACACGAGTTAGTCAACAGATATTTTTGGTATAGTATCACAAATTACAGAGTGCATTCTTATAAGTTTTGATGTTAGAGACCAGAAAAAAATTTTCCATATGTTTCTTTATGAGAAAAAAAACTTAAGTACGCAGTTACTTAATAAAATGTTTAACTGCGACAAAATAATCCCTAGACACACAAGTAGGAAATTGGACTGTCAAGAGGTATGAGCCAGGGGGGAGGGGAGCATAATTCTCGGGGCTCGGTTAATTTCCAGATTTTTTTATTTATTATTAAAGTTTGGTTTATCCTAACCGGACAAGTACCTATCTTAGGTAGGTATATCGTTAATAGAATTCATAGGAAATCCTTACAAGTAATGCAACGGTAATGTCTGCAGTCTTAAAAAGCTGTACGTATGTACTAGGGAGGGTGTCACCAGGCCCGGTAGAAACAGACCTTCTCGCGCTCCGACTCCAGCTGCTCGTACAGGATGTCCTTCTCCTTCTTGAAGGCAACCTCCGCCACCTCGCGCAGGCTGTGCAGGCTCTTCATCTGGCGCTCCAGGGCCGCCACCTCCGCCCGGGCGACCACGAGGTCGCCGCGGAGCCGGCGCACCTCCCACGGCGACCCTGGAACCACTGCTCGCCATCAGGCACCTGCGCCAACTCACGAGTCTCTACATGCTTGTGTGGTTTTGGTAATCATCCTGCAAACAGTAGTGTAGCTAACCTAACATATAACCAATTTTCACAACAGTACATTGCATTTAAACAACTTGAAATATCAAAATGATAAAAAAAATTTCCACAACGTAATTTCATTTTCATTAATTTCAATATTTTTTTATGTGAATCAAACAAATATATATATATTTGCCTTCGATTATAATCACAATTAGTTTTTTTACCTGAAATATTTTTACTATATGTTAGATTTATTATCATATTGTACTATATTGCATAATTGAACATTATAAATTTTTTGTCTGATTGAAAATGTAGCATTTAAAAAAAATGGTTGTAGTAATATGATATATCAGAATTCATGAAATAATAGTTTCACTGGATTTTTTCTTGTAACTGTATTTCATGCTTTAAATTTTAATTTGGCAAACGATTTCATGATTCTAGTAAACAATTCTAGAGTGTTTAAAATTGCACAAACTACAAATCTTACAATTTTGGGTCATTTAATACTTTGTCAGTTTGTAGATGGTTGTCAGAGTTGTACGTATTTACAGTACAAGTTTGGGAATTGGGCATTTTGGACGGGGAAGATATGTGATTGTAGCACAATATAGGTACCTACATACGTTTATTGTGGAAATTACATCAAGGCACTGAATATATTTTCAGTAGAATAGGTAGAGCTTAAGTATACTTTACAATACCTAACAAGTTTAAATAATAGTAAAAATAAAAAAAATAAAACAATAACATTAATTAAAATGTATCGCAAAATATACTAAACCAGGTAGGATTATAATACTGTAGATACTCTATGAACGGGATAGTGTTCTATACTAGAATAAGGGCTATTATATAATTCTCAGGACGTTAAAACATTATTTAAAAATGAAAAATTAAATAATAAAAATTGGTATCGCAAAATATGTTATACCAGACGGGATTGTAGCGTATAATACAATACTTTGGTTCTGTATTAGTATGTGTATGGCTGTAGTATATAAAATGATAGGTACCCAAAAGTTAGTTTTATAAAGAAACATATTTTGTGTAAAACAAGCATGTGAATGCTTCCCGACCAAAACCCCCATATTCCCGCGCTTGTCCCCTAAGAATGTAGGGGCAGTAATGACATCAGCGCCACTATGTTAGTGACGTCATTCATATTGTTAGGGTATCGTATCATTGGTAAACAACTCAAGTTACAACATGATACTGTGCATTACAAATGATTTTATTGGGTGGCATGAAAGTTGGAGAAATCTTTGAAGTCATTAAAGTTGGCCAATGATAACAAACTTGAATGGAAAATCAAAGGAAAATAATAGTAAGAGGTTGAATAGAGTTGTGAAAATAAATACAAATAATAGTGTGCATTTTGGAACGAAAGTAGTAGTTGTGGTACAAGTAGGAGTGAAAAAGCACAGTTGTGTATCTTTATATTGTATTAATTTATTGGGACAGTGTAAAAAATTGAAATGTGGACAATAATGGTTTATGTTTTGAGATATTAAATCAATTAAATGGTGAAATTACAGCCATTTTTTAAATGTAAATTTAATATATACAAGAGTAATTTTGATTGCCTTAAAGTAAAAAAGTGTATTTTTTTTTAATTGTTTTTAAATGTTTTAGTTATTTGTAGTAAAGTTCTCAACATAGTTTACTTCCTTTAAATTAGTGAAAAATTAACTTTAAAGTTTTTAAAAGTGACCGAAAAGTGACTACCATTTGCAAAAGTGTCTTAAAACTTTAGTCGTAAAGTTCCATATCACATATTCACATTTAACACTTTATTCTGATGGCATGATCCTGTATAAATTGATCCTGTGGTACAGGATGCTTACGTACTGTTTTAATTTAGTATGTCTAAAAATCCTGGGCATAACAAAAACTTGTGATATAACAATTAATTATGATCATTGATAGCATTTTCACAAGACTTCACATAATTTGTTTGTAACTTATAGTGATATTTGAGTTTTTGTAATGTCCAGGATCATTTGACGTACTAAATTTAACAAGCAACATCATGTACCACAGGACTGATCTATAAACAATCATGCCATCAGGATAAGGGATAAACTTTGATAGGTTATATGGAAAAGTTACCCTTTAGCCATCATTATTTGTTGGCGCCGGACCATCAAGTACTCCGAACCATTGGATGCCAGACTATAAGAAGTCTACTAACCTAACCAACCATCCTGGATATTATAACTTAACCTAAACATCTCACCATTTTACACTATTTTTAATGTAACTACGCTAATGAAATCACTCTTTCAAAAGGTACATTACTGTAAGGAATTAAAATTAATCATTTTGGAAGTTTTAATATATATTTTTATGGTAAAGTGTTTCTCCTTCAGAATTACCCATAGTAGTGTCCTAAGAAATAATTAATTTTCAAAAATTTATTCTGTTTGAAAAGTTCATAAACGTAACGAATACAAACGTTAAATTATTTTAACATGTGGAAATACTTACACTGACTGCTGTCATACTTCGACTTGGTTGGTGTCATTGAATTGGACGCTATATCTTCATCTTCATCTTCATCTCTTGCTCTTTTAGACGTAGAAACAGACTGGGGTGCACTTATATCTAAGTAACTACGTTTATTAACAGATTGATTCCCCTGAGTAATTGTTGGGGTAACATACAAAGAGGGACGCCTTTGCAGATTTGTAGACTGGGTACCTGATCTGAATTCTTTCAGCAATGAGCCCAAAACGGTCTGATCACTATCGCTACTCATCATTAAACTAATAATTAAAGAGAAAAATTCTTAAGCTCACTTCAACCTACGTCTTCAAACATCAAAGTCTAACCTTTCCCTACGTTCTGCTATGTTCTACGCGCCCGCCGGTAGCCAAGCTCAAAACAATTTTGTATCAAAACATCAAATGGTCATAGAGAGTAGAGCAATAAGTTTTGAAAAAGTTCAAAGTAGTGAAACCTAAAATGTACATCAAGTTCTGTCCCTGCCCGAACACGGCGGAATATTAACCTTCGGCCAACCTCGGGTTTATTTATATATATTTCCTGTTTATTTTAATGTAGTTATACTAACTTAACTAACCGTCCATAGTGTTTTAAAGTGTTTTAATGTAGCTAACCTAACCGAACACTTTTAATATTTGAATTAATTTTTCCTACACAAAAATAAAACAAATCCCGAGGTTGGCCGAAGGTGAATATTCGGGCGTGTTCGAGCGGGGACAGAACTTGATGTACATCTTAGATTAGGCTTCAAAGTATAAAATGTTGTGGTTTTAAAATATAACTTTAAATGAGGAGAGATAGAAACTAAAGAATCATTATTGGATTTGCCGTCACCCGACCTATGTGAAAGGCCCGGGGGGTACCTGACGGGCGCTACGGGCGTCGCGGTGCTCTTGTTGTCCGGAGGGGCGCCAGGCTAGCGGGCTGCTAGGCCGTTGGTGTTGGGTCGTGGGTACTCTGCCCCCGCGTGCCCCGCCAGGTACACGGCTTGAATCTACCCTGAATGGTTCTCCCTTGACTGTGAAGGCCGCTCGGCCGTATGGAGGACGGGAGACTCCGGAAAATTAGTGTACATGAGTTGGTGAGAATTATCTTTAATCTAGTCCCGCTACAAAACACTCTCACCAACACTTGGCGACGTCTAGCCGTTACACAATTAACACAGAAAAAACATAACACTACGCGACACTAATGGTTACCGCGGCAGTCTCGCGGGACGCGAGTCGATGCTCGCTGGAGACGGCCAGCGCCGAACATTAACGGGTGCAGAGGGGGCTCTATGAGCGGGCTCCTAAATTCGGCGAAACACTTACGTGAGTGATACGATCTGCAGCGCGGTATCACGATGAAGACGGTTGGGATAGGCCCGGTTCCGTAAAATACGCGCCGAGTCGACGTGGGCAGCTATGAATTAATAAGAGGTTTAAATTTAAATATTTAGTACAGAATAAAATAATCACAGAAAGAAAACTTGGATGCTGCCCACGGACACACGTCTGTTCCCGGCGCGGAGTGGTTCGAGACTGCCGGACATGGCCGCCTCGCAAGGAAGAGAAACTTTCTCTTCTTTGTGAGTCGGCGTCAAAAAACTTATATTAATTTAATTTAATCTATGACCAGTTAAAACATGTTCCAGGTGCCCAATTAAAATGTAGCACCTGGTAATTGGGTGCTTAAGGCTTAACAATGATTTAATGTATTTAATTATTTAAATTGTAACATCAAGTTGGCGACTGTAAATTTACTAACATATTGTCCCACTGTGAATTGTTTTAGAGGGATTTCTCCTATTCTGACTTGATCATAGTCACGGGCATTTTAATTAAGGCCAGTGGCCGCGGTGACTGTTAATGAGGTTTGTTGTCTATTGGGGTCACGCCCGGGGCGCTCGCCTGACTCTATCCGGCTGGGCAAGGGGCGCGCTCCGAAAATGGGATACGGTACTGGCGGTGCGGAGCACGGGCTTAAAGGCCATGGTCGGTACGACGTCAGATTTAAATGATTTTAAGTGTTAATACCTTCTTTTCTTTAGACAAATACAATTTTAATTAGAGGCTTTTTAACTTTGCGTGCGGATTTTTTTAAGAAACTGAAAAATATCCTATTTGAACATTAGAAACGCGAAAAAATTATTCTGTATGTATTTAAAGAAAATATTTGGCAAAATGATTCCATCAAACACGTTAAATTAACGCATTTAACTTGTGTAAACAGTACACAACACACCAAATGTTTAGTATGTGTAATCTGATTTGTGTACTGTACACACAATTTTAATTTTTTTCCCAACTTTATTGAGATTAACTTATTGCATTCATTTTATCTTTCTTTGTGTGCACACTAGTTTGTATACTGATTTTGGCCATACGATTTTGTATAAAAATATACCTACTAATAATAACAAAATAAATAAGCATATAAATTAATATTTCTTCTCATCTCTCATTATCTGACATTATATCTAGTTTTGCATCGTGTGTAAACCATTACATTAAAAAAAAGATATAGAGATACAAATGCATCAAACACAATTTAAAATTACATTTTTTAAAACTTATTTTAAAACAAATATTTTTTTGGCTTAATAGAAAGAAAAACTAACTCGGAAGATAATTTAATTTGTGTTTAGCTTCTTGATATGAAATCTTGCATAAACGAGATTCATTTTAACCTATCTCCTTGTACAGGGCAACAACTCAGGTTTATTTTCTTGGCCATTAATCAATGCCCTGGTCCCAAGCCTGACCATACTGTCTACCCAGTATCGCAGTATCGGAGCGCGCCCACTGGCAACAACAACCCCACCACCAGCCGCCGTCCTTGTGTAATTTATCATTTATGAAACTATATATATATATATAAATGAAAAATGGATTGCGTAAAACATACCAATTGTAATGTTATTCTTCTCCAATTAATGTTAATACATTCTGGTGATATTTTTAAAAGTAGTTGATTGTGTGACATCCTTCTGGACATCCGTCTGGAAGTGATATCTCTGGAATAACGACTTCAGACAAGGTTGGACCATTGTCGGGGAGGGATGATGTCCCATTATAAATGTTTGCAGTAACCTTCTTCACAGCGTCAATAGTGTAAGTTATTGTTTAAAGCTTTTCCACCTAGGTCTATGCATGACGACTCGACACGTTCAAGCGGAGGACTTAATATCCCCTCTTGTAACTTCCTAGCCTCAGACCACTTGGAATGCTGGCAGGGCAACTGCATTCAGAACCATCTTACTCTGGGTTATATTTTAAGTGTCGAATATGTCTGTACATCGACTGCCTTTATTCTGACTAAAGCTTTTTGTGCCAGATTTACAATGATACTCATTGTTATATTTATTCTACCTGTATTTTTCAGTGCATACTTGGCTGCAACATTCCAACGATTCAACTACTTACTTGTCATTTTTCCAGTGTCAACATCACTTCAATGTTCATTTCATTGATGGAGATATGAGTGTTGGTATACCATGCAAAATAGGAGCATGCTCACAGGCTCAAACATGTGAGTGAGCTATCTGTGTCTTCTGACTACCAGCTATATAATTATTCTAGTCGTGGATGCATTTCCAGTGGGTCACACGAACCGAACTGTCCAAGTACCTGCCTCAACACGTGAAGACTGTTCTGTCAGAGTTGGCTCTGGGCAGATTAGACAGTTAACATATATTTGGAGACATCTGCCAAGTTTCTGTATGGTGCGCAAATGATGCCACAACTTTTGGAACCACTGAATATGGCGAGAAGAATGGGTAATTCCATGGGTGCAGGAAGACAACATACCAAATATAATTTAATTATAATAAAATGAAATAAGTAGAATCGATTTTAATGTCTATTTTTTGTATGTATCTATCTATGTATGTATCACTTTTTTTTGTGGACACAATAACTGTCGCAATTTTTCACAAATCCCGTCAAAACTGATACATACAATCTAGTAGTGTAAAATCGTGGTCTAATTCGTTAATGGGCAATATCCGACCAAAGGGATAGAAATGGGGAAGGTGTTTAGAAAAACAGAAAAATCTCTGTAACTCCCATAATACTGAAAATATCTCATCCTTTTGAACGTATTATAACTTTAAGGATTAATACCAAAATATTTTGCCTGAATAAGTATTTGATACGACCAACCATTACTCAATGGCGGCTCCAGGAAGACCTCTCGGGCACAGGAGGGTGCAGTTAGTAATCATGACATTGCCCTTGGGATATTCACAAAATATATAGTCTCAAATACTGAAATTTAGTATTTTCGTACAAATTTTGATTGAAAGAAGAGCTTAGCACATTAACGAAAGTATTTAAGGTAATATTAATATTCCCTACAAAGAAATAAGAAGTAAAATTTGGGCTCGGAAGGGGCTATCGCCCCCTGCGCCTTTCCTCTGGAGCCGCGCTTGCCATTACTGCAAGGGGTAAAATAAACAAGGGTTGGAGGCCAAGAAAAAAAAAAACTCCCTTCGTAGGTACAACATCGAATTCGTACAAATTTTGTATTAATCTTATAATTTTTATCTAACACTTTGTGTCTGAAACAATTTTTGATTAGACGAATTATTGCTGCAAGGGGTTAAAAAAATGAGAGGAAAAATTTAAAAAAAATCATAAATCTCTTAGTAGGTACACTATCAAATCCATTCGAATTGTTTGTGAATCATATCAGTTTAATCTAAAACTATTGTCTCAAACAATCTTTGATAAGACAAACCATTGATGCAAGGGTTTTAAAAAAGGGGTAGAAATAAAAAATATATATAATGTCCGATCCTTTTACACTATTAAATCCATTAATTTTTATTGTAATATCTAAAAAATATTATCTACAACTTTCGTCCGGAATCTATACTAATATTATAAAGCTGAAGAGTTTGTTTGTTTGTTTGAACGCGCTAATCTCAGGAACCACTGGTCCGATTTGAAAAATTCTTTCAGTGTTGGATAGTACATTTATCGAGGAAGGCTATAGGCTATATTATATTATCAATAACATTAGGGATCCTTACTAAAAGTCCAATTTAGAATCAAATGCGTTGGAGGGGGTTAGATACAACATGCAGTACACGTACGAAGTGTGTGTTGACAATGCCGCAGGCGCTAGAAGTTTATTTCCTATTGCCTATTAACATTGTTGCCACGCACTAGATGCCTTATCATTCTTAATTTTCCCATACAAGTAATAAACACCCGTGTGATATTAACAACGAAGCAATCAGTACCCTCATACAGTTCAATTAGTATTTAAATACTTTTTATCACTTTAAATCGCAAACCTAAACTATTGTTTTTTTTCCTCTCTGTGTTTAATTTGTTTTTATTGGCCTTGTTTTTAAAGTATATATATTTTACAGACTTGAAACTTCACAGTAATGTTCCTTATGTTACGCAGGATGACATTTTCCGAAAATTAGATCCCATGGGTGGTTAAAACCAGGCAACAGTGGGTACTTTGTCTGCATGAGAACAGGATTTTGCATTGTTCATGCCTTCTGCGTCTCCATGGCAACGGGCATCGCGCGGCAGTGGCGTACCCACAAGGAGGGGCATGTATAATGAGCGGTGCAAGAGTGATCTGCCTGTAGACTGCCGTAGCGAAGTACGGGTACATCAGTTGTACGTTGCGTGCACGAGTCGGGAAACCATCGGTGCTATTCATTTTCTCTCCGGTACATTATACAGCATTGTAATAAATTTTCACTGTTTTTTTTTTTTTTTTTACCATTACTGTAAATGGGAGATGTGGCTTAATTTTTTTCCATTAGTATAGCCGTGCGAAGCCGGGTTGGGCAGCTAGTTATTTTTATATGACGTACCATTACTGCAAGGGGTGTAAAATAACAGGGGTTGAACACAAAAAAAAATCATAACTCTTTGTAAAGCGTATAAATATTATCTAAAACATTCTGCTGAAATAAATTTCCATATGATAAACCATAACTGAAAGGGGTGGAAAAAACAAGGATAGGAAGTGTCCTTAGTAAGGACACAATCGAATCCGTTCAAATAGTTTGTAAATCTTATAATTTTTATAGAAAACGTTTGTCTGAAACAATTTTTGATAAAACAAACCCTTATTGCAAGAGGCGGAAAAAAACTGGGGTTAGAATGAGAAAATAAATAAAACTTCCTTACCTGGTACACTATCGAATCCATTCTTATTTTTGTTTAACTGTCTAAATATTGACTAAAACTATTTTTAAAATAATTTTTGTTTACCAACCATTACTGTGGTGGAAATAACAAGGTTCGAAAGTAAAAAAAAAACAATCAGCACTTCTTTTTAAATATATATACTATCATATTCGTTATAATCGATTGTATGAATCCTAAATTTAATCCAAAACTATGGTTGAAACAGTTTTTGATGAAACGAATTATTATCGTAAAAACATGGGTTCAAATTTAAAATTATTCAAAACTTTCTTATTATCAATTTAGTCTGAATTTATTTTAAACTATCTTAACATTATCTTAAACCTTGGTGCAAAGAAAAGTTTTACACCACCATGTTATTAGTGCAAGGGATGAAAAAAAAAAGTGTTTGAAAGTCAACAATTTACCTTAGGTGAGTGGGAATATAATTTGAAATTCGTTTTAAGCTATTCAATGCTTCGTTGTAACTATTGAATGCTGGATACATTGGGTTAAAATTTTGCGTAATATTTTCGCTGCATGGGAAATGGGCAAATATTTAATCGATCTTAAAATGTTCCTGAAGTTTATAAAAGTTTCAAAAATATTTCCAGAATAGCCTGTAGGCTGTATAAAAAGGGATTTTTAGATTTTTTTTTTTTCCTTTGGGGCTTTATAAAAGGTCGTGTCTGCGTTTCGCCGCTACCTAATTATTTGCCAGAGTTGAGACACAGTATTGAAGAGGCTATTTATTGCTTCAATTACTTCGGACGTGTTAGAGTGTGGGAAGAATTGGCCTATAGGTTGGACGTATGCCGTATACATTAATTGTGCACATATTGGACATATTTGTAAGAAAACCTAGGTTTGTTTACCTTCAGTTTGATGTATGATTTTTTACAAACAGTCTGAATTAAACTGTTATAATATACCATCGAAACTGGGACGTTCGTTTACGGACACGCTTTACTTTCTGACCGACAAACACATGGCAGTAGCCTTCTGGGAACCATATTTTGTGCGTTTCAAGCAAGGACAAAAAATTGCCCAACACCAGCTGGCGTGGGACGAGAGAGGTCTCATGTGCGAATCGGCAGTTGGGAACAGCAGGGACGGAGACGTGACGGCGATGGTGACGTCATTTAGAGATGACTAGGAGCAAAAATGGACTGAAGCAAACGTCGCAGACGTCGGGGAAAAAAACTGATTTACGTCCCACTTCTTTTCGAAACCAGGGACAGTTTAAATCACTGCTTTGAATAAATGACGCTTTACATGAAATTGCAACATAGAATTAGTAATAAAAACTCAATTAGGAACCAAAAAATAAAAGTTCGTGGAGTCCCTCCGCGCGGAAGAAGTGAAACTTCACTGTTTACTTCGCTGCATAGCAAGAATACCACGCGCATGTGCTTGGGATCTACCGACTCACTCTCTTTCTCTCTCCTACTTTCTACCTTTGTGTATCTTTCTTTCTCTCTCCCTCTTGCGTTGGAATATGGGACGCTACTCGTTGCTAACGCTCGCGCTGGCCTGTAACAGGTATACTACGCGCATGCGTTTGAGTGCCACGCATTCACTCTCGCTCTGTCTCTTTCTATTCCCCCTCCCCAGGAGCGTTGAACGATTAACGCAACAGTGGTTTCTCCATGGTAGCGTTAAACGTTTAACGCAACCTTGTTGGAATCGCATTAGAAGTTTCACTTCAAAAAATGCTATAACGTTGAACAGGAGAGGACCCAGGATAGACTTCTGGGTGGGGCACCGGTAGTCTGGACCTAGTATATATAATACCTGTTTGTTACTTCTGAAGTCGTACTATCCCGTGCATAACATATTTTACCCTCCCCCCTAAATCCACCACTGACGTTGAATCAAAACTAATAAACTGAAAATTGAGATAAAACAATAATTTTGATTGTGTTATGACCAAGGTAGTTGTTACCGTTATGACCTCACATGCTCGCACAGTAACCGCATCTGAACGGGAAAGGAATAGTGGTCCCAACAAGTTCCGGGAGATATGTTTCATACCTTGACATGCCAAAAAAATAGGATAAATAGTTAAACATTAGAATTATAGCAACCAAAAAAAAATTGAATAATCCTAGACGGTTGTCGCGTCATTCTCACGTAGGGAAAACTTACGGGGCGACGGAAGACTACCATAATGGCAGTACCATAACGGAATTCTGCCATATTTTCTTACACCCTCCATGGAATGAGTACAGCTGTCAACCCTCTAGCTGTTTCTCAGGTTAACTTTAAAGCGTACAGATAGCGCTTCAGAAGGTGATAGTTGCAATAATAAATCATATCCAGATCGCGGACGAGAATAAAGAAATGTTTCCAAAAAAATTATATAGGTATTCTTATTACGACGATTAAAAAAAAAAAAAAACTTTCTTATACATTCTCCAGAATGAGGAAAACGGCCTTACTCGTAAAATTATAATGTAACTAACTTCATAGAATTTACATTTTTGCACACTGGAATAATTGCAGTAATTGTAGATCTAATAAATAGAAGATGCAAATAGGTTATATAGGAATGTAGCATATTCAAAATTGTTTAAAAGCCTGAAATTTTTAAATATTAATTTAAAAACTTTCTAATTGAAACATTTTTATGCAGAGAAAGTTTTAAATTTAATATGACCTAAAGATCTTCATGTGTTGCTACATGTTGGTGAAAAAAAGCTTGGCATCCAATATAACTCGAAGGTCTTAAAAGGACTCCACTTAAATGTCATTACTTACTATGTGATTATTCTGATTAATTAATTAATTTTTGACTAAAGGTTATACAATAAATGCTATTGTAATTCAGAGACTTGAAAATCAGATCCGGACTGAATAGTTTCACAAAAATATTTCCCAAATTTTTTTTTATAAGCATCTTTTCTTGATCAATTCTTATTACAGTTGGGATATCATTTAATAAATATTAAAGAGTAGTTGATATAAACTACTACTTTGCGGAACACCTAATACCATGAAAAATCATTTTCAAATTTCACTGAAAAACGTCTATTTGTAAGATAATTAAAACATATATACCACGCATTGCTTAACAAGGCCTAAAATTTACAATTTTGTAATCATAAGATTATGTTGGAAAGTATCGAAGGCTTTGCTCATTTTGAAATAAATATAATATTTTATTTACATGTGGATTTATACTGGCACACACACACATATACATATATATACATATGTATATATATACATAAGAAGTTGTCTTAAAGAGGATATTCCTGATTGAAAACTATGTTGTTTTACAGAAATAATATTTTTAGGAATAAAATTCATATGCCTATACATATGTTTTCGTCAAAAACTGCACAAATACTACAAAATCAGGGTTTCTGATTAGAATTTAACCGTCAATAATACTTCAAGAAAATATATACCGATAAATGTTTGAACACACAACCACTCACTGACACTTATGTACAAAAGCAAAAGTTTTAAAAATGTTTGAGCTTTATTTATAACATGTTGGGATGATAACGCTACAGTTACTAAAAGCTAAAACGCTACAAAAAATATTTTTGCAAAACTCCGTTCCCCCGGAGAAACCCCCGGAATGGCCACCATATGGGGAGCCCAAGAAAAGAAACGGGCTCCCCATTTGGAAGCCACCTGGAAGGTTTTTTTCTGTTCCACCCACCGTTTCTTTGGTAGCCTGACTTGTTACAAGGGATTGTATTCCTACCAGAGAAAATGCCACCATTTTGTCTGGGCAATCCGCCTTGGAGGAGCCGGGGCGCGAACCCGGGTCCTACAAGTCACAAGGCAGGCGCTCTACCCCAGAACCAGAGTGGTAGAGCGGATACTTGCAGTCTTCTTAACACTGACATGATGTTATTCCACGAGTTTACAGTAGTTTCGTGTGTCATTAACACGTTTATGTATTCTTATGTTGTTCGTTCAGCATGAATTATGTAATTTCATAACAGTGAAATATCATTAGTATAACTAGTCTGGCAATTTTTTTAGTTGATTTTCTGCACACATACTTACAGTCCCGCTGTACAATAATTATATAGAACTATAGTGTTTAGTTAAAATATGCGTGTGCTTACAAGCATGAAGTTATTGTATAAACATTTATTTATTTGGGTTTAAAGCCACAGAAAAGTTAACTTTTTTATATTACTTTTGGCTTTTTATTTGTTTTACCGTGCTTAACATGCACAGCTAATCCCTGGAAAGCTATTCAAACAACTTGTTACAAATAACTAAATATTGGAGGTACAGGGGCAACACGAAGCATAAATGGTAACACTATTTTGTAGTGATACAGATATTTTCGTGTAAAAGAACAATTAGTTAAGGTTACATGAATATTTCTGTTTTAATTACAAAGACAATTTTCGGTGCACAACGGCAAACAGAATAAATGAACGATGAAACCTAACAGATAAAAATTAAAAAAAAAAAACAACGGCTATACAGAGATGCACTGGTGAATCCAGCGATGTGAAGAAACAGTGATGACAGCACTAACAAACACCGTAAGTAACAGTTAAGCGAAAAAAAACAACAGATATTTTGATAACCACAACGATGATAGCGCAGACTAACACAGTATACGATTCCTAAGGGAACAGTTGCGACGTTTCGGGAAAGAGATCTTAAGGCACAAACAGACTGATGTTTGTCATAACATACAGTTTAATTTGTAATGGCTTTTGTCCGAAACTACATCTTGAATTAATTCACCTATTATTTAAAATGTTGTTTGTCAGTGGAAATTTTATTTAATCAACTATACTGAATTTGTTGATATTTACATAGATACTGACTTTCTTTAAACAGATTTGTGTTCTGTGTATATTTGTTTACACTTCTGTTAACAAGGCACAGGTATAAGTGCAGAGAAGCCTATTCAAAAGAGTAACCTGTTTGTGTAACAATAAGTGTCAAGAGCGTAGTAAAAAAAGGGGGAAAGTAGGGTTGCTAAATGGCAAGAATTTCAAAAAGTACTTAAGGGATCGTCAACTAACATGAAAATGTATTTTCAAGCATTATCTTTGTAAAAGAGTTTCCGGAGGAGGGACTGGCTTCTGCCCTCCCCTTCCACAATTACTGTCTACACCCATGGTAAATGTGTAAACAAAATCACACGTAGTTACACGCACTAGTACAGGATCTACTCAAAATACTTGAATTAAAATTTAGGAGACCGTAATATTTGATAGTTGTACTTATAATATTAGATGTCAATAATTTTTCAAGACATGTGAGGATAGCCTACATGGAGTACTATAGTCTGAAACTATGTATTTGTACTGTTATGCAATAATCGTACACTCACGCCTGTAGCATAAGGAATCACTAAAAGGCAATCTGAAGATGAGAAAAGATACACTTTCGGAGTTTATGGACCGAGTCGTAAGACACTATATTCGTATTCCAGAGAAAATATGTTCAAATCCCGACTGGTAATTGTTATATCATTTTGACATGAAACGTCTAAAAATCACAGCGAAACAAATGGGTACCAAAAAAAGTCTGACGAAAAGGTGTGTATCATCTTGCTTTATCATTTTTCTAACTGTATAGGTTTCGGCCTGAGACGCACTTACGTTTACCTTACCTAGACCTCCCAAATAGGCTCGGAAAAAATTTCTGTTCAGTGTAGCTCACGACTGAGATGTGATAGCGCGGTGATTCGTGTGATTGTGTATAGATAACTGACAACACTGGGCAATACAGATAGTACGTTCACAAAAAAAAACATTAATTTTGATTTTATGCCTTCGGTATTTCATTTATCATATCACAGGATAATGTTAAACAGAATATTCGTCGTAAGCTACCATTTAGTGTCTGTTTTGAATTAAAATTTTTAGTGCGTAGTCATTGTCTCGTTTTTATTGTTTTTATTTTAAACCATTACTAAAAGCGACTCGCTAACATAGAAGTTTCACTTGAAACCAACAGCCGTGAGTCTCGATACAGCCCCACCTATTTTTTTTTATAGAAAATTGGTAGGATGGTTCCTTACTGTAGGTCATGGCTAATTCATTTGACATTGTCGCTCTACTGTGGCGTTGTGTTTTGCCGTCTATTAATCTGTTTACGGACAGGAAATTATTTCAGAATAAGAAGAAAAATTATATCGGAAATAGACTATTCCCCTGGTAAACATACATAAAAATGATTTCAAGGCTTTCATAAATTAATATTCTGAAATGTTTTCACTTAACCAGCTCATTACAGTATTTATAAATTATAGACGTGACAACGTCTAATAAATCGATGAACGCCGGCTGCACGCACGAAAAAGTGTCCCGTAACGCACATTGTCCCACTACGGACGTGTCCTATTACGCTCATTGTACGCATGCGCGGAATGGCGGAATCTCTCTTCCACTCGAATGGAACAACCATCGATTTGACTTTTCAATCATGTTTTCGTCGTTTGAATTATTAATATTATGTAATTTAACGATCGTCCACCGTTTTTCAGCACAATCGGTACGGTTATTTAAAAGTAATGTTGAATTTTCAATTACGTTTTTAACGAACAATGGTGTTTTACAGTTACACATAATAATTCAAATTACACACGGGATCTTTTGCACAATGTTTTAAAAAATATTGTAACACATTATAAATACGTTTGGTTTATTTGGGATGCGTATTTGTTATAAAATCGTATTCTAAAAACGAAATAATATTATTCCCCTACCGTGCTGTCATCTACGGTGACGGACGCGAACCGAACGAATCGCGCTATCTATCCGCTGTTTATAAAGTGAAGTGAAAAGTTAATGTGGTTTTCATTGCTTATTACAACAATAATTTCGGCAATAAAGTTTAATTATTATTGCATTTTAAAAATCTGATTACTAGTATAATTTCAAGTATTTATTCTTTTATTATTAAAATAAAAATAATTCAATTTTATTCATAAAATTATGCAATCATTTCATCAATGTTTTGTTATGACGTTGTCACGTTAAACTATCGTCCGTAAACCGACTTTACAGACAACCAGTTTTTTTTCTTAGTCATTGACAACTACTTAATCAGTAAAACTTAAGGGCCCCGCCCACCCGGGCACACACACGTGGTGTGCAGAGCTTCAGGAAAAACAACGCTATTTCAAAAGTACTCAAGATATCCGAGTGGGACCTGTTTACGAATAGCATTTTAGAGTTCGCGGAGGGCCGAAAAGTACTTTTAATTTCGGATTAAGTTTTTAAACTGTATTTTTAGAAGCGTTAAAATGCCTAAAACGCGTGTTTTCAGAGTAATTTTTAGGCATAAAACAATCAGTACAGATACTTGAAAGCACTTAAGGGGATTGCATAACACCTTTATCTTCATTTCTCCGCCATATAATGTTACGGTCACCGCTCAAATTTCACAGTTATCCTGTGACGACGAGACGAATGCGCGCCAGTTCAGAGACTTGCGCTTAGAGGCTATACCGCGCTGGAAGCACCAGCGAGCGTCGCGCTTATCATCCCGCCTCACTAACACACATACACCCCTGACTAGGCGGGCCCCTTAAACAACAAAAGTAAATCGTTCTCAAGTAACGTATAACAAATATTTCGTATTCGCAGTTCACAGGTTGGAAATGCTGTGATTGTTTTATCTAATCTTAATTGCAATTTTTTTCATGTACATCTATATGTTAAAATACTCTTCTAATGGTTTTCACAGCACATGCTAAAAACATAATACTGGAATCACAATACCCTGAAACATCACCAACATGACAAAAACCATTAAGAAGTAAGGTAGTAGTGAAGTCAGTCCACGAAAAGTGAACCCCAATAGCCCATCAGAAACATAATGTGGGTATTATTAATGATGAAGTAACGTAAAAAATATATTTTTTTGGGAAATCATTAACGCTTAAGTTTATTTTTTGTTCTTTTGATAGACATTACATAAAATAAACTCAATTGAATTACCACCTCACCTGATGGTGATAGCTGTCGTGGCATTTTAAACATACCTATGATATAAACTAGCTAAGCCCGTCCACGCTTCGCTGTTGATCAGCATTAAATGAAATGGATTGGAAATTAAAGTGGGTAAGTATTATAATAAAATTTAATTGAAAAATAATACTTAAACAAATTAAATTATCATTATAACCATAAATAAAATTTCATTAAATGTATTGGTTAACAATAACTTAACAAATCAAATTAAAAAAAATATGTTTAATAAACTTTAGAAAATAATGAACGGATGTTTTTAAATTTAATTAAGAATCTAGTAATTACTATTAAATGGAGATGTAATTAATATTTCAGTTATTACTTCATAAATTCAATTATTTAAAATTATGGTGATAAATTACATGGGGAATATAGTAGAGTATATTAGAATTATATACGTTTAAACGGAAAAACCAATTACAAAAAAACTCACTAAAACTTCAAGAATATGAAGAATAACTTCTTATTGATTGGGTTCACTAAGTTTGATTTCACTCACTTTAAATATCAATAAAATCACTTCTGAATCGAGTACCAATTAACTAAATTATCAACTAACTACACATTAACTAACATTCTACTCAAATAAAAAAATCACTAAAACGAAGAAAATTATAGATTAATAATTAATCTCACTTAATTAAGCTCAGTCACACCTGTGTTTTCGTACCATGTGTGTCGCTGCCTGAGGACGGGAGCAGATATCAGTTCCCGAAACGTCGCTTGTTTCTATTTTAGAAAACATATTGTGTTTGTTTCGTCTTTTCGTTTTGTCGTGTTTTTGTCTCGTTTCAACTGTTGTGCTGAATTTTTTTGGGTTCAATACTTTTGTGCTGTCATCATTTGTGTTTTTTTTTTTCGTTCTCTTAGTCCATTTTTCTTTGTTTTTCTTTGTTTGTTGACCATATTCCTGTTATGGAATATTATGTGGTGTTTATATCCTGTTGACAACAGCAATTTTTGCTCAATTTGTGTTTTTTCTTTTGGGTATTTTTTAGTTTTCTTTTACAGAAAAAGTGCTTAGCAATGGCGTATGTCCAAAAGATTTCATCAAATCAAAATTAATTGAGCTCACTTAAATCAGGTCTAATTGATTTAATTAAATCAATCTGATCAGTTTTTTGAAAATATTTATCCTGACAGCTGTCTGGTTATATTTTTATTTTGACACAATAAAAAAAAGTATCAAAATGAATGTCATTTTTTAAAGATAGCTTCAATTTTATGAACATAATCAAGTTATATAATACAAATTACAATACAATTAATAACCTATTTCAATTTAATAACTGAAATAAAAATTAATATATTTACAAATTACAAGATTAAATAATTTAAATAAAAATAAAATTTCATGTTAAATAAAATAACTAAATATAAACCAACTAATTAAAAAAATGCTAATATTTTATAAATAATTGAATTTAAAGCAATTAATAATAAATGGAGACAATACATTATGACATCTATAAATTAAATTAAATACAATTTATTAAATTAATTCTAATTAATTGGTAAATTTTATTCTTTTTCTTCTGATATTAATCTTTCGAACTGGATATTTGCAAATTCAGAGGTTAAATAATAGCCAAAGAACGTAATAAAACGAAAATCGAGAAGTGAAAAGGAGAGAAAATTAATGTCATCGTCATCAACGTGCGAAAACTGAACTCCAAGTTCAATTGTATTCTCAGCAATGAAAAGCTATGAATAAGGAAAAAAAATATTAGATAAGATATAACTTTTAATTTATAATGTATTGACAATTATAAATATTAATACTTGCTTAGCTAAAATCTTCTTTATTTTTTTCAAATACTTAAGACGCTGATTGAAATCAAATGTTTATTGACAAACAAAGAATTGTGGTTATGTTTTTTACAACGCTTATTCAATTTCTATAACAAAATAATATTTTTGTCAACATCAGTAATCTAAATTGAACCCGTATGGAATCCTACATATTAATTTTATTATTCATTATAGCCCAAACTGTAATTAATATTTTTTTTTACTTTCATTATAACGTCCCCGGAATCCCCTTCGTGGATGGAATTTCGTAAAATTCGTTTTCAGTTGAACTCAAGATGACAAAAATAATAATTTCGCCAAATTAAAAATCTGTAGGAGCTATAGATTTAAAGTTAATTTTTTGAACGCCCCCGCACGGCCCTTTGTGGGTGGAATTTCATAAAATTCGTTCTTGGTAAATTTTAACATGCCAAAAAGAATATTCTGGCCAAGTTTTATACCTATAAGAGCTAAAGTTTGAAAATGTGGATTTTTTTATTAACGACCCCGCAACCACCATTGCGGGTGGAATTTCGTAAAATCCGTTCTTAGCTGACCTATACTTGGCGAAAGGAATATTCCTACCAAATTTCAAGTCTCTAGGCCTTATGGTTCCAGAGATATCGTGATGAGTCAGTACATATGTGGAAATCTCTTATATATGTATATATAATGCAATATTTTACTTAATTAACCGTCGGTTGTCAGGAAATTGTGATTTTCGGTCACTAGATTGCATTTTATTTCAACTAGTGACCTGGAGTTAAAACATTAACTAAAATCACAAGACTTTGTATGCTGCTTATTTATTCAAATTCTTTTTAACATAATAGACATAATTTACTCATGTCGTTCGAGTATTAGGACTGTATGGTCGCGTTTTATCTTATGTTAGTTTTCCGTCGCACCCAGATGGAATTCTTCGATTATGGTAGTCTTCCAGTATGGCAGTCTTCCGTCGCCCCACCTCCCCCGTCAAAACAGGAGGAAAAGTACTATATTTTAATTTTTACAGATTGCGGCTATAAGTATACAGTGCTGCTTCCTATAACCCATTTTTGGAAACATTTGTTTCTATTAGTGCGCGATCTGTTGGGTTGATTTATGACTGGAACTACAGAAAGTAACCGTCAGAAGCGCTATCTGTAGCCTTTTAAGTTAACCTAAGAAACAGTCAGGGGGTTGATAGTGCTACCTAGCGACGTATTCTATACACTAATTCGAGAGCAAAGCAGTTGTACTCATTCCATGGAGTGTATAAGGAAATATGGCAGAATTCCGCCTCGTCCTTTGAACTTATGGCAGTTTTCCGTTATGGTACATTTCCGCCTTTTTTCGAAGAGGCCAGGCGGAATACTGTCATTATGGTAGTCTTCCGATATGGCAGTCTTCGGCGCCCCCCAACTTACGGACACTGAGTCAGCTCAGAGTGGTTCGGGGTCCGCTGTAATCCTTGAGGTTGCGTCGCTTTAAGTCCTTGTGCATGCCCGTGCGTCGTGAAACCCTATCAATTCAACTAACTCCCCAAACATATTTCAGCTGTCCCATTCTCCTTCCTGATTCCATTTATTACTAGCGATCGCTCGAAATCCCATTCCTCCAAATTTCTTTAGCACTCGCCATAGATGTGTAACATCTAACCTTGGTAACGAGCAAATTCACGTGTTCTCATGTTACAAATACACTCACGATACGTAAACTTGGACACTAAATCTAAAGCATATATATATATATTTTTTAAATAATTTCGAGCCTGATAAGTACATTCGTAAATTGTGTTCTCAACAACATTTATGGACGCTACTCACACTTTGTTTCCGCACCCGCAGCTAGAGTTCGTTGCCGGAGCAACTACGTCCACTATTGATCATTGATAAAAAAAAATAGTAAACCCCGGCTTTGGACCTAACTTTCCACAAGGAATTTTTTTTAAAATGCTACCCAACTCGTTAAACTTCACTAATAAGTTAATACTATAAAGTTTCCCTTTGGCTTTGTGGTTCACGCTATCCGCCTTAGATGGAAGCACGTATTTCCGTTCCACGCGAATTCCGTTCCATTCACGAAATTCCTGCTACCAAAAGACGTATACCATACCGAGAGCTAAGATATTACACATAAAAAAACTGTAATTTTTTTTGTAATGAAAATTATATTTCAGGACTTCGGTTTACACATGAATATAACAGGACTGAAGCTATAATGACGTATAAAAATTTTTGTATTGACTTCTGAAATGGTTGTCGCGTCTATGAACGCTTTCGCTACGGATATACGAGTAAACTGAATCCATAAATTCACCATCGATCACACCGACGTATTATTTAATTAGTAGATGTGATGATTACGATGTCCCAGTGGTTTACCGGGATGAATCCCACGGGCAAAATTCTGGGAGTTGTGCAGAGTGCGCCTTGCCCCGCTCTAGCGCGGAGCCCGCGGTCAAACGGGCACAGCGGTTCGTAGACCCGCGTTCGTGCATCATCGGATTTTTCTTTTTGCTCGTAAGAAGAAAAAAAAACAGACGATGTGTTGTTTCTTTTTATACTTCAAAATAATGTTTTCCCTGAGGAAAACACTCAATAGTACTTTAAATAAGTTTGAAAATGAAAACACGTGATCTATAATGATAAACCGTTTCGAGGTAGAAAAATGTACATTGGATGACATTTTGAAAAGAAAAAAAAACACTTTTGGAAATGGCTACCAAAATTTTATTTGAAACCCAAAAATATAGTTTTTAAGAATTGTTGTGTCTGTTAGTTTAGGCATCAAACCAAAAATTTCTTGGTGGATTTTAGTGAATTTTTTTATTATTAAGTCTTTAGCTAACTTAAACACTAAGTAAAGGTTAAATATGGTTTTAATTTATTAATGTCATCTCCGAAGCTAACCAAGCAAAAGAAAACATATTGGGCACCAATAATTAACACACCAAAACAACCAAACATAATTTTACAATTTTTCAAAATTTAATACCTACCTAAGAGGTGAAAAATGATTTTAGGGTACCTAGTTAATTATATCTCCAAAACTAACTAAGAATAAGAACATACATTGGATACCAATAAACATACCAAAACAACCAAATACAATTTTACTATATTTCGAAATAAAAAACCCATAAAGGGTGAAAAGGGGGTTAGTATGTTTTTTAAAATAAAATCATTATATCTCTGAATCAGATCAAGCAAAATAAAATATATTGAGTGCCAATAATAAAGATACAACACTACCAAACAAAATTTTAACAATTTTCAAAATTCCAACTATAAGGGGTGAAAAGGGGGTAAATATGTTTTTAGGATAAATAATTATATCTCCGCATCTAAATATGCTTAATAAAATATATTGGTATCAATAATAATCATACATTTACTATTAACCAATATTGTTACCATTTTGTGAATATCATGTCTTAAGGGGTGAAAAAAGGATGATTATAGTTTTCAAATTTATAATTATATCTAGAAATCTAATAAAGCATATTCGAATTATTAAATAAAATAATAAATTTACAAAATATACCAACAACAATTTTACCATCCTTGCGAAATTCAACCCTTAAGGGTTAAAAAAGTGTTAAATATGGTTTTTTAAGATAAATAATTGTATATATAAATCTAAAGAACCGCATTAAATGATACTACTTACCAATACCATCAATAATTTTACCATTTTGCGAAATTCAAACCATAAGATTGTTATAAAAGTAAGTATGGTTTTAAAACTAAAAATTAAAACTTGCAAATAGAGTGAGGAATTGAATTTATTATTCATTTGTCAACTTTAGTTTTTATTAGGGTGGAAACGGGGTATATTTTAATCTGTTTAAGAAATTGTATCTCCGAGACTAATTAAAGTACAGCGTAAATTATTTAGTAAGAATAATCAAAGTAATAAACCACTCATTATTGTACCATTTGGCGAGATTCCGTCCCTAAGGGGTGTAAAAGGGGTAAGTTTGGTATTAAGAAAACAATGCATACTTTTGAATGTTCTAGTTCTAAGGGTTAGAAATTAAGAATGAACAACAAGTATATAGAGCTATGAAATGCATTTATTCATTTTTCAGTAACTCGAATTTTAAGAGGGTGAAAAGGGGGTAACTTATTTTATCATTAAAAAATAATCATGTCTCTAGCAAATAAAGTTTGAAGTGGGAAACTGAGAATGAATAACTTAAATAAATCATTTCGTAGGGTGAATATACCATTTTTAGAAATTCGAATACAAAGGTAACTAGAATGATACTTCGAGCAGGACTGTCGGCGTATGCAAATAATTATAGGAGAATGAAGACGCAAGCATTCGTATTTGTAGTAGTTATTTTATAGCCTAACTAACTAATGCCCGGCATGCATCGCAATGCCTCAATATTTTTTTTTACATACAAAGCATCTCTCTCTAATTCTCTATCTCTCTATCTATCTCTCTATGCATATCCCTATATCTCCAGGGGATGGTATGGCCGAACAGTTGGGCAGAGTAGAAAAGAGATTTTTTTTCTAACCTAACTAAAACTAAGTGTATTTTGTAGGGGTCCGGGTTAGGGAGGGACCTAGGTGCGTCTCAGGCCGAAGCCTACACGCCTAGTCATGCTGGGATTAGCCATACAGGGAGAGGTTCGCATGCATCATGTGCTAGGAGGGGATTGGCCAGCCATGGAAACGATTGGCGCCATGAATAACTCCCCTCACTCTTAAACCTAGACTATAACTAGAGATAGGTTGGGCCCAGGTAAAAACCTGCATAGACACAGGGAAAAACCCTGGGCACATTCATGCGGGATGCAAATTGGCATGCATTACATGTAGGAATTTACAGGAGGCAGAGGATGGTCTGGATGAAGTGTTGGACAGAGTAGAAAAGAGTCTACCATGCGGGGGTTGGGCACGTGGACTCGCGGTCCGCTTTGAATTTTATTCGTATCTGGAATATTTGACCAGGGACGCAAGCGCCCCTGGTGGTGAGTGGTTACACTGACCCAGTTGGGCAGAGTAGAAAAGAGTCTGGCGTGCGGGGGAGGGTGCATCCCGAAATGGCGCGAGCGAGCGGTGAGCTTCGGGGAGCTTCGGAACTGCTCGGGCGCGGCCGGGCTTCCCTCGAGAACTGCGGGCGGGAGAGGCGGGAGGCAGTCCCCGCCGCCATGTCGCCGCTGCTGGTCGTGTTGATGCTGGCGGGAGCCGCCGCTGCCGCCGGGGAGGCGCTGTGCGACGGCCTGCCTTGCGACATGGACCCCGAGCTGCGGCGGCGCGTACAGCAGGTGGCGCGCGACTACGAGCGAGAGCTGCGCGAGAGGAACAACACGGGCGTCTGCGGCACCGAGACCATACCGTGAGCTCTTGCCGCCACGGCATGGGCGTTGTGTGTGAGCGTGGATAGTTGGGATGGATGGGGCGTGTGAATGATAGGTGAGGAAGGGAGGCGTGGAAATTGATAGGGGGTGGAAAATAATTGAATACGTGGGATGGGTAAACTGATAGATGAAGTGTGAGAATTGATCGGTGGAATGAGGAAATTAATAGTAGTAGTGTAGGAATGGGGGCTCACGCGGCAGGTTACAGGTTGTGGTGCCTGTGGTGACAACCACCATCTTGTATTATGTCGTCATGGCGGCCATCTAGGATAACCTTGACCTTTGAACTTGGACCTACGTAGTGGTAATTTTTGGATTCTCCATTTTGTTTTACGCCATCTTGGCTTCTAGAACTTTCCGCTATTTTGAATTATGACATCATCGTTGCAATTGACGATATGGTCGCCATATTGAAAATCCGTAATTATTATCCGAATTTAATGGGAAAAATTTTAAAATTAATAAAAAATTTAATTTTTAACATTTTAATATAAAAATATTCGCCTTTATTTCGCCATTTTAGATGATAGTGACACTGTTGAATTTTTTTGTTATGGCCGCCATCTTGAAAATCTATAATTTTCATCCGATTTTGATGGGAACAATGATAAATTAAAAAATTAATAAAATTTTAACAGAAACAACTTCCGCAATTTTTAAAATCATCCACCATCTTGAAAATCAGTAAATATTATCCAATTTTAACCAGACAAATGTTAAATTTTTAACAAAATTTAAACAATAAAATTTTAATAAAAAACATTATGGAGTCTTTGGTTTGATCCCAGTGATGTCATTCGAATCAAAATGGTGACAGACCTTACCTCTATGAAAGAAACAGGCGTACTGACATCCCACCAATAATACCAAGAAATATTACATCAGCAAGTAGAAATCATGGTGACCATCTTATTTTAGTCGGCTTGAGGCTGCCATCTTGGATACAACATAATTTTTTCATCAACTAAAGTGTGCTGTCATCATATTAGTTTAATGTCTACCTGCTAGAGTGCAGTGATTAATAATTGTCAGGTCGTCCACCATATTGTTGGATGTCTTAACCACCATCTTGAAAGTCTGTAATTTTTAAGCTATAAATTCGAAAAATTTCCAAAATCATAAAAAAAATAGCATTTTAAAATAATGATTGATTATGTCATCTCTGTTTCATCCTTGATCAATTCAGAAATGTTGATTTTAGGTAAAACATTATTATTTAATTAAATGTACCATAAAAGTGACAGGTTCGAGAAATATAACAGCAAAATTGCAAAAAAAATTCCTCAATTACAATAAACAAATAAACTATTAGCATTTCTCTATATAAACAGTCTTCTTAGATTACGAAGCGAATCCTTTGCATTACTTGACATGTCTTTTCAGAACAGTTAAACGTGTCAGTTGATTACCACATTTTTCACAGACTGCAGAGTTCTCAATTTCGTTAAAAGGACAGTGGCATATTTCCATGATTACTTGTACTGAACATGTGCACTAATGTCTTACCACAGAATATACAGTTTGATTCCGATGAATTTGCCACCAATCTGTGACAATTCCTTGTGTGCCTTTTCAAGTTTGCGTAGTGTATAAACTAACTACAACACCTGTTGCACTGACATTTAATGCATTCATAGTTATTATAACAATCGTGTATTATGTAATAACGAATTTTAAGTTTTTGATGTTATTACAGTATGTACAGTTGGATGATGGAACACCGTAAGTTGCAGCATCCTTTATCGATGTCACTGACACTGTTGACTTCCATTGTTCCGCTGCTGAAGACACTGCAGACGTTAAAATCTCATGATCTGATGGAACAGTAGGCGCAACCGTTGACACCATTGCCAACAGGATCTGCCTCGTTGTCAACGCAGTCGTCGCCATTGGGATCTATGGAGATGTCAGCAATGTTGCAATCGAAGTCTGCACTGTTGATGATAGGCCTTCTATCCAGGTCGACGTTAATAATGGTAATTATGCCATTGAGTTCTCAAGAATTCTAAGATGCCGGACTAAAATATCAGACAGGTCAAACAAGTCGATACGCACTGCACCACATCCAGAGTTGGACTGAGTTTCTCATCGTCTGGACCTCGCGGCACTGCTTGAGATGCGAGTCAAAACAAAAGCCAGTTTAATTTTTACAAACAGGTTCTGACTTGCAATTCATTGAACCAGTGCAGATTTCATAATTTTTATTTAGACTATCCAGCCGTGAAATTAGTATACCACATTTAATGCAATGAATCAGTATTCTTTGTGCATTAATACGACATAGGCCTATTTCAGGCCTAAGGGAATTGAAGTTCTAGTGAATAACGTACCACAGATCTTACACTGGTGCGATAAAAGTCCATCATTCATTGAAGTATTCAAGGTTTCTGGCGAAAAATCAGCCAATGGAACATCGCCGTCTGATTTCTTCTCTGCAACTGTTATCACAGATGCCATCGGGATCTGCGGTGCCATCGCGTCGCTGCCATTGAGGTCTCCGGTACCATCAAACTCTCCACTGTCGTCAACGATGCCATCGAATTCACCGCTGTCATCAACGATGTCATCAGGTTCTGCACTGCTGATGGTAAACTGGTTCTAGGATTCAAAATTGCAGAAATTTCTAGAAACCAAGATGGCAGAAAACGAAATGGATCCAAAATGGCCACCGAAGTTAAGGTCAAGGTCATAGGTCAATATTAAGGTCATCCAAGTTAGCGACCATGAAGACAGATTCTAATATGGCGGTTGGCGCACAACATGCACCACAACCTAGAACCTGCCACAGGGCCATTCCTAATAGGTGGGATGGGGAAATTGATGTTTGGAGGGTGGGTGAATGATAGGTGGGGAAGGGAGGTTGTAGCTTGTAGTGTGGACATTAATAAGGGGCACGGGGGGGGGGGGGTTGATAAATGGGGCGGTTAAATTGATAGGTGGGACAGGGAAATGTATGTGTGAGCATCAGTTGATAGATAGGGAAGGGAAATTGATATGTTGGGATGGGAGATTAATAGACGGAGGAAGGGAGATTTATTGTTGGGATGCGAAATTTAAAGGTGGGACAGTAAAATTTATAATTGGGGGGGGGGGGGGGGGTAGACATGTGTGACAAGAAGCCTCCCACCACTCATCCTATACCACCATGAAACCCCAACACACTTTCTCGCAACCTCTTAATAAATGGTCTCGCCTCCCTAATTTCCAACATCTTCATAGTAGTCGAGCTATGTCACTGAGCCTCAAAAATATAGTGTGTAGTCTTGAAATGCTAGATCTTTTCGTAAAATTTTACTCAACCATAGTAAGTAGCATAGGCTAGTTTACATATTATTTGTTAATGCCGGTTCTGAGAAGAACTCACAGATTTTGTAATTGAAATCCATGATGCTATGATGTAAGCAAGTTTTAAACTCGGCTTTTAATATGCTTCATTATTCCAATTTTAACTCACAGTTAACAGTAAAATATGTTTTGATTTTGTTAAATTATAAACATAATAAACTGTAAAGAAATCACTAGTTAATCCAACAAAAATATTAAAAATAAGAAACATCTAACTCTATTTTAATCCACTTCTCTTTGTGCACTGTTTAAGTGTTCTATTGAATATTAAAATTCAAAACCTTTGACAAGAAAAACAAAACAAAACAAAAACTGTATATTTCAGATACAACTAAAAATATCATAACTTAATGTTTTTTATGCAATAATTTAACCAAGTGGAAGTTATAACCATGAAAATTTCAATAGAAGACAATAATGATCCACCAACACACTGCAAGACAGCGTAAGTAATTATCTATTTTCCAGATGATTTTAATATTGTGCCATTACGATTTTCAGCAACGTTACAGCACATCGCAACTAGGAGAGAGTTTGAAGCATAGAATAAAAAAGTTAATAAAGATTTAAAAGATAAAAACATTGTAAATATGTGTATTAAATGTTTTTTAACACTCATTTTTATAATAACTATAACTAATCTGAGATACAAATGCCCAACATAATTTCACTCATAGAGAGATTTGAGTGGTAAACTTTCTTTTTAAAATTCAAAGGAAAGAGCAAAATGTAATAAATCAACAACTAAAGAGCAAATCAGTGCAGTGGCGTAGCCAGGATTTGTGTATGGGGGTTGTTAAGATGCATGCCCCCCCTCCCCCCGTAATAAAGCGAGGTCCTCCCCTGGGAAAATTTGGATTTTAAGGTGTAAAATAGTGATATTTTAGCAGTTTTCGGTTCTTAAATTTAAATATTGTAATGGTAAAATTTTTATTAATTTTAATATGAAATTTGTTTGAGTGATCAATAAGAAATTAATTAAATTTTTGGTTCTAGGGGGGGGGGGGGGGGGGTTGAACCCCTAAACCCCCCCTCCCTTGGCAACGACCCTGAATCAGTGTTACAAAAACAAGTGAGTCCGAACTGTTAAATTTTTAAGAATAATTTAACACGTAGGAACAATTTTCATAAACATACCTCCAATTTCCCCTGAATTCCACAAAAAAACTATGGGTGCAGAAACAATTTGTCGGCACCCACAATCCGTCTTCCCTTTTTTTGCTATTTATAAAAAAAAATTTAAAAGCAGGTTTCTTTAGTAGAATACACAGAATTTCATTAGAAAAATGGGGGCAGGGGTAGGGATAGAACCTCTTTGCCTGCTGTTTGCTTTGAAATTGTTTCCCTTCGTTGTGGTAATGATAGATTTATTAGGATTGCTTAGAATCAGAGATTAGAGAAAGTTACAGATGGAGCATAAACACAGTTTGTAGGTATCTCTGCTGAAGCCATGGGACGTAAGGGGGAAGCAGGTCGCCGCCATATTGTTCCATGAAGATAATCGCATTTTCTCATTAGTGATGTATGTATGGTGATGGAAAAGTGCATGAATATTAAACAAATAAAGACTGTTGACTCGAGAAAAATGATTGTGTACAAGAGTATTTAGTAAACTACATTTCTATATACTATATAAACAAATGGCAGCCATCTTCTTACGTGAACAAACTGGCCTCAGTGCTCAGAGCTTATGCTCCATCTGTAACTTTCTCTAATCTCTGCTTAGAATTGCTTAGAAACTGGTGTACGCCCCTGGAATTCGTAGCTATTTGAGATCATAAATCATTACGAATTAAGCCCGCTGGAGTGCAAAGCTTAAACGATCATTGTCTGGAAAGACTCGGTTTACTATCCTTGTAGGATAAGCTAAACTGCTAAATATATCGTTGTATGCATATTATGCCTAAACTAATTTTTGGAGCCAGTTTATTTCTAGTGTTATCAAATCCCTGAGGTATAACTAGCCCACTAAAAAAATATAGAAGAATTTGTATGAACAATTTAAAATACAAATTAAAATTTAATCATTTGTGGTAAAAGCAAGAATAACTAAAATGTTCGACAAACTCAGAAATTATTTTTAATGTCTCAAACAGTAAATAAGAGTTTCATTGCATTGTATATACTTACATTATAGTTTATGTTTATGAATGTGTACTTATTACTACGCCTATGTTCACAGCCGTCCAACTTCTCGTGATGTGCGGAATGACAGCCTTAATGGAATTATTGCCGCAAATGAGGTACGAGATTGTAGCTTTCTTTATTAGCCTTTTATCATATACTATACAACTATATATCTATTTGATATAATCTATTGTCAACAACAGGGTGATTAGAGACAGAGGCAGGACAATCAACAACACAAATGGAAGGAACACACACTTGGTAAGGAAAATTCCAGCATTTTCTGGAGTTATCTCGGGACATAATAAAAGCCCGTATATAGGGGGCCCGTAACAGTTATCAATACCGGAGTTCGAGTTAGGCATTTTACCACTGCTCCACCTAAGTCTGTATGAAGGTTCATAGTTGCTCATTGCCATTTGGAATCAAATAAAAATTTCCACATTTTGCTACTATAAATAGGTTAAATAATATATGAATCCAGAAATTGGTAAAATAACACCTCTGATACACTCGCTTAAACATTAATGGTAGAGATAGCTGGTTATTTGGAACCACGAGATTATGTGCAAATAAAAACAAGTTGGTTATACAATTATGCTTGTTTTAACACAGCTAAAACAAAAAAGCCTAAAATACCTTCGTTCACGGAGAAAATACTCATAAATTAATTATCTGAGACAATATTAAAGTTGTTTATAGCCTAATATATATTAATTTTTATTTGGCCATTAAAAAAATTAAAGTCAATTTAGAATGCGAAAGATTTAAAATTTAACAGGTAAAAATATTGAATGCAGCCAGTCTCTGTAAAATTGCAGGCATTCAGATAAATTAAGCCATTTGAAGATAAAGTTTTAAAAATTTATAATAAAGGAATTTTTTTAATGACATAAAAACTGTTGAATCCAAGATGGCTCCTTTACTTTTATTTTTCTCCAATACGTGGAATATTCTTCATTGTCCACCTCGAAAGAGTAGGGGAGCACAAAACCAGATTAAGGTCAATGGGGTTGAAGCCAAGAAGGAAAAAAGATACAGTTGTGTTTGAATGTTGCAATTTTTTGTTTTCTTTTTTATCACCACGAGAAAACATTAAGTCGAATTTCTAGTCGCTTTCAGATAACCATAATACGACATTATGGATAAAAACGCTTTAAGCCATTAGAAATTTTATCTTTTATAACTGATATTTCTTTGTTAAAATAGTAAGTTCAGGACTGTAATATTTTGTGGGTGTGCACACTAAGTTAACATAATGCAGTTCGAGTATATGCAGAAAAATATTTCTGTACTTTTACAAAAAGATTTCTTTGGAAACCAGTTTCAAACAAATAGTTTGTAATTTACATGAAATATATTGTAACTTTGTAAAACACATGTCTATGGTTAGTTTTGCATATATTAAATATATTTTTCTTACGTACATTTCTGCATAATTTTATATTTTTATTGATGTTTCATTCAAAGCAATATTTTTTTCTAACCATGTAAAATATAATCGATAATTCAATCATTTGACTTTATTTTGTTGTATCATGCTTATTAATGTTCGCAGTTATTTCTGGAAAGCTATTCAGTGAACTGTTTACAAACAACTTTTAACTATAGCAGGTACTAGGACAACACAAAGTATATATGCACGGGTAAGACTCCCATATTCAACCTGCTCGCCAATAATCGAATTTTTGCTTCCCGCATGTAAGTGCCCAGGGTATTCCCTGTGTCTATGCAGGTTTTACCTGGGCCCAACTTATCTAGTTTATAGTCTAGAATAGTCAGTGAGGGGAGTTAGTCATGGCGCCAATCGCTGCCATGGCTAGCCAATCCCCCTCCTAGCACACAATGCATGCTCCCTCTCCCGCATGGCTTAACCCCTGCATGATTAGAGCGTATAGGCTTTGGCCTGAGACGCATTTAGAGTCTCTCCCTAACCCATAACCCTCCCAAACACACTTAGTTTTAATTTAGGTTAGGAAAAAAAAAATAGAAACCTGTATTACAGTTGTTTTCATGTGAATTACAAACTGCAGAGTGTACACGTGGGAAGACGGCGTTGGTGATGTGCCCACAGACGGGGACGGTGCGCGAGTACGTGACGGTCCCGTACTGCTGCCCTGGCTACCGCAGGAGCCGCAGCGACCGGTGCGCGCCCGTCTGCCCGGGGCCCTGCCTGCACGGGAACTGCGCCAGCCCGGGCAACTGCAGCTGCCACCGGAGCCACGCGCTCGACCGCAGCGGCAGCTGCGTGCCCACCTGCCCGCGCTCCTGCCTCAACGGCCGCTGCACCGCCGGCAGCGACACCTGCCTCTGCAACCCGGGCTACTCCGCCGACGGCAAGATCTGCGCGCCCGTCTGCGAGGGCGGCTGCGCCAACGGCAACTGCACCGCCCCTGGTGTCTGCAAGTGCAATGCAGGTCCGTTTCTTCCTTGCTTCAGCGGTGTTGCGCCAGACTGGCGAATCGCAGCAGCCTGTGTACATGTATACGCATATATACACTAATACACTAATACATTGTATATACTCGACTGCATCATGTGCGTGTTGGACTCTTTTTTGGACGGGTAAAATCTTGTGAGTTCGCGTCACCGACATGCTAGTGATATAATACCAAAATCATTTTCTTACGTACATTTGACTTAGAAATGATGTCATGTTACACATTAAAAAAAAAAAAATTAAATTTTCACTTCTGTGGGCAGTCCCCATAACTGCCTTTTCGTATTATTTTTTTTTTAAGTTGATCGGTGTGTTGTACGATACAGTTGGCTTCCAAGGAGGATCTTGTTCGACTCGCAGGCCATGCCAAGGACGCGGAAGGGAAGTGTGCTCCTGTCTGCCGGGGAGGCTGTGTGAACGCGGCCTGCACGGCGCCCGACACCTGCAGCTGCCTGGACGGCCACGCCAAGAGGAACAAGGATCCCAGCAGCAGGATCTGCGACCCGCAGTGCGCTCCGCCCTGCGAGCACGGCACCTGCACGGCGCCCAACACCTGCAGCTGCCGGCCGGGCTACAAGAAGGACCGCAGGGCGGCGCACAGGTGCGGTGGTTGAGACCACACTGGTGGCAGAAATATTCATATAAAACATGTACAACTGTCCCACTGCAAAATGGTGTTCCGCAGTAATACTGGGTTCGGTTTCTTCCCAGACATTTATTCTTTGTGTTGTCCCAGTACCTCAAATAGTGCTATTTGTAAATATTTCACCGAATAGCTTTCCAGTGTTAACTGCGCACATTAATAAGCATATTGATACAGAATAAAGTTCAAATATTGAGAATTCGACTATATTTTGTATGGTTGAAAACATTATGCTTGAATTTAAACTCAGTATTATTTCGTAAATGCAAAAATAACCATAGCCATGGCTTGTACGAAGTTACAATGTTACGAGCTATTTCTTGGCAACTGTTTTCCAAAGGAAGATTGTTCTTACAAGTACAGAATTGCCTCCAGATGCCGCCCGACCTGCGCCAAGGCCTGCGTGAACGCCGTCTGCGTCGCCCCGGACACGTGCGCCTGCAAGAAGGGGTACGCTAGCGGCGCGACCAATGTCACGTGTGTGCCGCTGTGCCCCGGTGGGTGCGTGAATGGCGCGTGCACCGCCCCGGGCGAGTGCACCTGCGACCCGGGCTACGCCAAGGACACGCGTGGCAACGCCTCCTCCAATGCCTGCCTGCCCACCTGCGCCGCGGGCTGTGTGAATGGGGAGTGCACAGGCAGGGACGTATGCACCTGCCACGCGGGTATGTATGCGCGCTGGCAATACAATCATATTTTTTTGTTTACAAGTGGAACATAAAATAATCATTGGAAATTACAGATATTTGTAAATTTGTACAATTACATGACAACAACTTTATCACTACAAAATACTTTTTTCGGATTCTTACCCGGGCAATTTATACTTTGTGTTGTCCCAGTAAGTCCGACAGTTAAGGATATTTGTTAACCGTTGACTGAATAGTGTTCCAGTATTAAATGCGCACATTGACAAAATAAAGTCCAATTAATAAAAAATATATAAAATTATGCACCAATTTTTGTAAAAAAAAAAACACACACACTCAGTATTTTCTAGAAAAACCTATTTCATATATAGCAAAATTCCAGAGCCATGTGTTGTACAATGTTCCAATATCGTCTTGTAGTATTACAAAATATTTCTTGGCAACTGGTTTCCAATGGCAGGGCACAATTGTCAGCTTATTTTGGATGGAAGTTCTGTGAGGAAATTGAAGAAGACCATGCTTTGAGTTAGGTTTAAAATTTGTGGAGCCACTTTACTTGGTGGCAATGGTCGGCATTTTGGCTGACCTAGTTAAAATCTCTGAGTCAGATTCGGATACTGAGTTAGAAATATTATTATTACTCCAGCACATGTTAAGGTCCCCACCTACCTGGGCACACATAAGGATTTGTGCAGTGCTCCAGAAAAAAAAACTACATTAAGCTAAGGTGTATTAGTAGTTGTGTTCCCGTATTTCCTTTTTAAACAGAACTTAAAAAGTGAAAATGGCTCAAATGCTTGAAAAATGCAGTTCATATTCTTCAAAGCACTCAGGGGACTCATTCTTATGCCATATAATGCTATTGCTATTGCTATGCTATTGCTCATATTTCATACTTTCCTTATCCACAACGAGTAGACTGCGCGTCAGTCCCTGCTCTTAGTTGTGACACCGTGCTAATAGCACCTTTGAGCATTGTATTTAACAATCCCGCTTCACTACCACAATACACCCCTGACTACGCAGGCCCCTTAAGGAAGGAAAAACATTGTGTTTTGAGAGGGGGGGGGGGGGTGAAATGAGTATAAGACAAAAAGAGGACCTCATGAGGAATTTTCACCAACAAGATAGTAGCCAATGAACACAATCAAATGGCACTAACTTAGATATGAAGGAAAGCGTGTGTGAGGTCCAAAAGTGGGCACGTGTGGCACAGCATGTATTGTCCTGCCCTGCCCTGCTTTGTGTCTCAATTCGCGATGTTCCCCTCCTTCCCCCTTCCACTGAAAATGGACAACAGACACTAAGTTGCCTTGCCTGCGACACCTGCGCATCAACGTGCCCCCGGTCTTAGTGAAAGAATGCACAAATTGTCTCCTCTATGGGTTTCGGAGTCCACTAAATTATCTTGGAGACGTAAGTGGTAACATCGTTGATATTCGCCTCTTTGTTGGTATTTAAGTGGCTTTAAATCCACTATACAATCTTGGAGGTCTTAGAAGACTTGTCGCCCAATGTCTTCATTTTGTGATGTACATCCTAATTTTTCGAGCCCATTCTTGAAGATCCCATCATCTTAAGCATCCTTGTCGGTAATCAAATGGTTCGTAGCCCACAAATTAAACTTGGTGATGCTGTTGTATTAAGCCACCTTGTATGTTCTCTAGTGTTTCAAAGCCTACTATAAAATTTTGGGGGTTGTAAAGTATTTGTAGCTTTTTAAATAATCACTGAGGTTTTTGAGGTACAATTGTCTTAATTCTCCATGTTGGTAGTCATGTGGTTCGTAGCTTACTAAACTTGGTGGCTCCGTTCGCAATGTTGGTATTCAATTGTTTCAAAGCATGATATAAAATATTGGGGTCTCAATAGGACTACTAAAACTTCTGGGAAAGTTGAGTAATGAAACTGTAGATGTCTGCTGCTACCGCTCCGCCACCTTAACTCAAACCAATGTAGAAGTACATGCCCACTGCCACTTCACTGGGAAGTATTCAGGTCCATCGTGCAATGTGTGCAACAAGCGCCGACACCGTCCAAAGAAACCTGCCAGTCCTCTTCCACAATCTAGGCTATGATGATAAAGAAAATTTCATTATACATTTTTGGTGTTGAGGTGGTTTGTAGCTTCTGTATAACCAAGTATGTATGTGTTAGATATTCATCTGGTTGCAGGGTTGGCTGGATTAAACCACAATGGTTTAAACCTAGTGGTATTTATAAAAAATCCAAATGATTTTTAATAATGTATTTTTAAATAAAATATCTTAATTTTTTTTATGAAAGATCTTGATTCCATTCTAATAGCAAAAAATGTTAGCGATGTGCAGAATTGCTGGACTTAACTTCTTTTATGTTATAACTTTTTCTGGTTCAACATCAGTGGCAGAAAGCGGCAGTGGCGTAGCCAGGGGGGGTTTTAGGGGTTCAACCCCCCCCCCCCTTAGCAACAAATATTTAATTAATTTCTTATTCATCACTCAAACAAATTTCATATTAAAATTAATAAAAATTTTACAATTACAATATTTAAATTTAAGTACCGAAAACTGCTAAAATAGCACTATTTTACACCTTAAAATCCAAATTTTCCCGGGGGAGGACCCCCGGACCCCACCCACCGCTATAATACGGGAGGGGGGGGCCATGCTTCTTAACACCCCCATACACAAATCCTGGCTACGCCACTGTATGTGAGGCATGGGTCTACGCAGGGGCGTAGCCAAGGGGGGGGGGGAGTTAACCCCCCCCCCTAGCACCAAATCTTTAATTATTTTCGTATTCATCACTCAAACAAATTTCATATTAAAATTAATAAAATTTTTACCATTACAGTATTTAAACTTAACACCCCCCATACACAAATCCTGGCTACGCCACTGGAAAGCGGGATGCTGTATTGGTTTCATTTGAACGTGCTGAGAACTGGAGTAACTAATGTAATAAAAAAGCGGTTTTAAACAAAAAAAATTGGTTGTCTGTAAAGTCGGTTTACGGACGATAGTTTAACTTGACATCGTCATTACAAAACATTGATGAAATGATTGCATACTTTCATGAATAAAATTGAATAATTTTTGTTGAATTATCACTATTTTGTATGGATACAAAGAAGGAGTGAAATAAAATCTACAATTTAATTGACAAATTTACTTTTATTTGCACTCATTAATTCAAATATGTTTATTACTTTAACGAACAGATTATTTTAACTATAACTTTTATACATGTTTGGTTTTTTAACTTCTTCCAATCTGTGTTGTTCTGTTAAGGATAGGTCGATGATAGGAAAAGTAGGAAACAAATGGGAGTGTTTCAAGTTAAATGTGCCTCGGAAAAAGTCAAAATCGATGGTTGTTCCATCGAGTGGAAGAGAGATAGATGCGGCGCAAGCGTATAATGAGCGTAATGGGACACAGCGTAACGGGACAATTTTCGTGCGTGCAGCCGGCGTTCATCGATTTATTAGACGTTGTCACGTCAAAACCAGGTGGTTGTTTTTCCCCAACCCTGTGTGGTTGCGACGCTGCCGCGCAGGGTACAAGAAGGACCCCGCGACGCGGGAGGGGAACCGGTGCGTGCCCGACTGCCCGGGTGGCTGCGGCGCCGGGGGCAGCTGCGTGGCCCCGGGCGCCTGCGCCTGCCTGCCGGGCCACGCCAGAGACGACCGCACGGGAGGGTGCGTTCCCGCCTGCGACCCGCCCTGCGTGCATGGGGAGTGCACGGCGCCCGGCACGTGCGCCTGCCGGCCCGGCTACTCGGGCCCGCAGTGCGCCCCGGTCTGCGAGCCGGCGTGCGTAAACGCCGTGTGCTCGTCGCCCAACCTCTGCCTCTGCCTGCCGGGCCACGTCAAGGACCGCTCCAGCCGGGCCCGCAACAAGTGCGTGAGGCGCCTCTGAGCCCCGAGCCGACGCTTCTTTGTACCATGAGCTTACCTAACCAATAAACAACATGTATACACCTGCACACTTGTCCGGATCCTTACCCTGCTTTGTGTTGTCCCAGCAACCTTCAAATCAGGGACGTCGGAACGTTTTCATGAGTTGGGAAGGGGGGGGGGGGGCGAAAAGATGTATCACACTTACCTCAGTTCTAGAGCGGGGGATCCGGGGGCTCTCCCTCGGAAAAATTTGGAATATTAGATGCAAAATTGTGCTATTTAATGAGTTCCCGAACCAAAATATTATTACGATTTACCGCAGGTTCGTAAAGGATAGCCCAATTAAAGATTTTTATCACACACACACAGTTTTATTTATTACCACTACTTGTCACTTACAAATAATCTTCAAAATTGGCAGATTATTAATTACACGTAAAGAAATGTCAATTCCCCAGTCACTCCTTTCACACACCTCGCTGGGCCGCACTTCCGGTGCAACTCTCGCCGCAGCACCCCTCGTGGGTCTCCGCCGCGGGACTCCGTCGCCGCACTCCGCCGCCGCCGTCACACCCTTCGCCGAGATCCCACACGACGACTCACTCGCAACCTCACTCGGGACTCCGCCGCGCCCGCGACTCTATCGCCCGGAAACTCCCGACTTTACTGAACTCACTCACTCCCTGCCCTGGAACCTTCATCCAAGGACTTCGCCACTCTGCCGACCCGCGGCACTATCGCCCGGAAACTCCGCCGCGGGAGAACTCCCCACTGAACTCTCTACTGAACTCAACTCGAAGGTCGGCCCAACCTCCTTATATAGCCCTTGGGTTCCCGTCCAGAATAATCGGGCATGTCTCCGAGATATCGCGCGACCTTCGCCGTCGAAATGCCCAGAAACGCGTCGTGAGTCCTCGAAGGACGCGGCGGCTGTTCAAAGAACGCCGATAAACGCAACAAGCATCGGGTTCCCACAAAACGCGCCGATAAACATGTCTGAGTCCTTTTATGCCGCAGTGCGGCCTCTTTTACGTAACTCGATCTTAGGCAGGTGCGCGCTGTGAAGGTCAGGATGTCGCGAGATAGTATGACACGAGATACCAGGGAGAGGATGCGGGTGGAAGGGGGCGCAGACAGGCCGAACGAGCGAGGTGACGCCAAGCACTGCAGCCAAGCGCGATCGTAACAATATTAAATACACGATTCCAAGAATTTGATGACGTAGTATGTATTAAATACTACTCTGGCAGTAGATGTAGTACAATTTAAATAAAATACCATCTAGGAATTTGCAATCATTTTACAGTATATTGACAATCATAAATTTGATTTTCTAATCAATGTGATCACCAATGCAACGTCTGTAACTACTGGTTGAGAAAAACACAACTAGGACCAAACATTTATTCTGGGAAAAGGAGGGGGGCGAAATGCTACCCTCGGCCCCCCCCCCATACATAACAGCACGGGGGCGACTCGCCCCTGCTGCCCCCCCCTGTTCCGACGTCCCTGCTTCAAATGTTAAAGTTATTTGTGAACCGCTTCCTGAATAGATTCCAGTGTCAACTGCGCACATAATAAGCATACTACAACATTGAATATTCGATTATCTTTTCCATGGTTGAATGAAACATCAATTAAAATATAAAATCCTGCGCCAATGTTTGTAAGAAAAGTCAGTATTATCTCGAAAAAACGTATTTCATGTAGGTATGCAATAATAACCATAGCCATGTGTTTTACAAAGTTGCACTATATATTGTGGCATTGAAAACTATATCTAGGTTACTGGTTTACAAAGGACTCTTTTGTAAAAGTTCGGAAATAATTTTTTTCTGTGCAACTGTTTATCTGACCAGCGTTCTACTTTATTTACTCGAGGTGGGAAGAACAGTTTAAGGAGTGCAGGAGAGTGTAGAAGAATTGAACACAGTTAATGGTGAAGAGACAGAGGATGATGGAAGCAGTTTATTATGGTGATGTTGATGATGATGGTGTTGATTATGATCTTTCTAGCTAATACATCATCGCCCAAAAATGAGTTTCCTTCAAGAGAGGAAAAAAAAAAAACATAAGCAACCTCGGATGTTTTCACATACATTGTGAGGATAACACGAAGACACGATCTGAACAATCATTTTCTGTTATCGCATACTCCGCAAAAATGGTAAAACTCGAGCATTTTAATTTTAACTCCCTCCAAGCTCTCAGACAACCTCGGCAAGTTTTGAAGTTTTTAGTTTATATCAGTACAGTGAGTCTAACTACCAAAATACCAAATACTTAGTCAAAAGAACTAATGGGAGCTGCTGCACCTATCTACTCGCCCTGATTGGCATTTGGCTGGATTATGGGTTCTACACCTCCCGCTAATGGGGATTTTTTTAAAAAAAAATACGAGCTTTCGCGGAGAATGGCCTTATGACAAACGATAGTAAAAGGCCCATTCACAATGTCAAATAATACCCCTCCAACTATATATGACAATATAGTTAGGAGTGTAGCATTGGACGGAAAATGGCTTCCAATTTTAATCGTGTCACACTACTAAAGTTTTTTTTTTGGTCCAAGCGATCTCAGAATTTTCAGTTTGAATCTCATTTTGAAATTAAATAATGCATCACAGTGTTGGTTGGAACTATTGAACTTTTTATGCTATTAGTGAATTTAAAATCTTTTAAAATGTATAAATTTAAATGAAATTTAATGTTTAGTAAATTTTGAAACTTATAGAAACATGATTTCCATTTTACAGATAAAATTATTTCCAATACGACATTCATATTAACATTATTTTAGTCAGAGGTGCCCACCCCCCCACCTCCGAAATTTTTATGCCATTTTCTCAATGATTTACTCAATTATTTTATAATATTATGCTTTTTTAGTATTATATTTTATCACATTTTGCATTAATTTAAACTGATTTTCTAATAATAATTTTGGTCACATTAGGTAATATTTCCATCCTGAACCGACAGATGCCAAATTGCTTTTGTTGAGGAAAGTGCGGGGTTGCCAATTTGATTTACAAGATCCCTTTCAATTATCAAAGCACCAGAAACGTATTTTCACATTAGAAGCTATAATTATGTTAGTAATATATACATTTTTCTCGTCTTTTAACCACCCCCCCCCCCCCTGAAATTTTAATGACGCAGTCTGCGTCGTTACCCCCCCTTGTGGGCACCCCTGTTTTAGTTAATTCACTTTTATAATCTCATTAATAGTCCACGTGTTCCTCGTCATTTTAAAGCTTCGTTATGACGGAAACGTATGCCATTTCTGTTTTCTATAGGCACGATTTTGATTGACTGGTTGCATCCTACATCCAACATATTTTAGAACCCGTCCTAAGGATGACTTCCTCGTCAAAGAAAATCACGTGTTTTCTCAGCAGGTTGTTGTTACATCGCAATAAAATACACTTTTTTGTTCTCAAAAGTACGTTATTTATAAAAACAATCTTTGAATGTTACAATTGCTTACTGGACTGTCTGTTTTTAAGATGTATAAGACAGTACCTACTCGTACATGTGATACAGTAAACACAGCAATTAAGTTACATTTTTTCTAAAATATTTACGCGCTAGTAAAACTATTTGCCCTAATGTACACTACACCGTTGACTGATTTTTTTTAGATTTGAACTCTTTTAGACACTGATATATTATATACGGTGTCAGTGGCGGATCCAGGATTTTGGTTTGGGAGGGGCTTGCCCTAGCTGAGGCTAGGCTTTATCAAGGCAAATACTAAAACAATAGTGGACCCAGTTGCTTTTGGAGGGGGCTTGAACCCCTTAGCCCCCCCCCCCTCTGGATCCGCTACTGTACGGTGTTTTTATATTTACAAAAAAGCTTAAAATATTACTAACTTCTCAACGAGTATGAAATGGCTGCGAAGTGTCTTCTTTGTAGTGGTCAGCTAGGTATTGTGTAAGTGGGTTTTACAAGTGAAATAGTAAGCTACGTTAACAATACTGCGGTAGTACAGACACTTAGGGTGTCATTAACGAAAAAAAGATTCATTCACCTTTATAAGAAGATTATGAATTTAAAGTCTGATTTAAATTAATTTAACAGTTGAATAATTTTGATTTTAAATTTTAAAAGCGCTCTATTAAAAAAACTCTTAACTATATAATTTGCATACTCTTCACTGCTTTTATTGTGCACATAACTCAGTGAAAATATAATACTTAAGCATGAAGTTCCTTCTATCATTTTTGGAAAGATCAAAATTGTCAAATCTATAAGGTTTTGAATTTTTCGAATTGTCATTTTAGAAATCAAAATTGTTTTGAAATAATTTTGTGCCAATAGTGTACCACCCAATAGGTTGATTTTTAATAAAAAAAAGTTCTTCTAAACTCAATAATTTTTTCCAGAGGCACGGATACGTTTTGAAAATGATAATCATATGGACAGTAGGTTGAAAATACCCAAGAAGGCGAGTAAAAGAAACAACGATTTTCAATTGGGAGCTTTCCTTTAATTTTTAATTTAACTGTTTCAAATTGATTTTTATGTGGCTTTTAGCTTGCGGATTTCGGTCTTTGCCTAGGCTTTTCCATTGCCACCACTCTTCTAAACTTCCCCAAAAGCGATTTTGAGCTTTGATTGGATGGAAACCTGCAAAACGACAGAGAAAAATGGCGATTAGAAATATTTTTAACAGGAAGAAAATTCAAATTTTAAAATTAAATTTTACAGATAAGACAGTATCAAGGATGCACTACTTACATAGGTATATCTCACAGCCCTTGTTACCAATTACCAGCTATCTCATACGTTTCCGTGATTCCCTTCACACAATTAATATATAGGGGAGACCGGGGCTGGTTGTAACAGTTTCGCTATTTTATTTTTTATCTGATCATGGATAATATAAACGGCACTTCTGACTGAGCTAACTTATTCAGTAGTTATTCTACTTTTACAAAACAATTTTTACATAAATTTTCCTCTAGCATATTTTTCTGTACAAATCTAAAACCTCGGAGGTGTAAAGTGTTACAACCTGCCCCGAGGCGGGGCTGGTTGTAACACACATTGGGGTAGGTTGTAACAACATTACTACAAGGTAAAATATAATTTTTACTGGGATTACTTATAACAAATTACTACTTATACAATATATTTCAACAAAAATTATTATTTTTTCACTTGTTTAACTTCAGTTTGTCAAATATTAAATGAACAGTGGTCCTCACTCAGAGATTTCATCTGATTGGCAATTATGACTAATATACATTTTAGATTTTTTTGCACAAGAAAAATGCGACCATAACTGGCAGTTTAGACAACGAACCCACTCCTCTCCTGGTTTGCTTGTAGAGAATGATTCCAAACACACTAAACAAAAGCACTCGCTTTCTTCCTCTGATGAGCTGCACTCTGCTGATCTTCGTTTTAGAGAACGTTTGGGCGTGGATTTTGCAGGCATGCGCGTTTGTGATACATTCCCTTTTATCTTAATCAAGCCTGGTGTTCCTCGTTTCGCAAATTCTTCTTCAATGGCTTTCTTCTCTGGAGTATCCGTCAAAATGGCACTTTTCCTGGTCTTTCTTCCTCCTTTCCTTTTCCTTGGAGCGACTTTAGGAAGAGGTAGAACCACTTCTGGAGAAAACTTCTCTGGTGTGTGGGAACAGTTAGAAAATGATTGAACTGGTGTTCCTTGTGAATCCCTGGACACATCTTGTGAACAACTTGGTGCTAAGTCTGGATCAGGCCTGTCTGTCACAAACGAAGGAGCGAAATCGGCATCCTGAAATATTTCCCTATTATAAGGATGTATTCCACATTTCTCAAATCCTTGTTGGATATTTCTTGGCGTTGTGGCAGTGGGAAAAGCTATCTTTAAGATTGAGGGAATATCATAGATTGACATAGGCTTAACTGTGCTCTCTGGTGTTTTGTTGTTCCTCAACCATGCATCCATTGCCGTATTGATCTGTTTTTTGAGTGGGGCAAAAGCACTTCGATCAAGTGGCTGAAGGCGATGAGTGCAGTGAGGTGGGAACGATAGCATTACAATGCCATTTTCTTTGGCAAAATCTAAACAGTCAGGAGCTAAATGCGACTGATGATTGTCTAGAAGGAGGAGGATAGGTTTCTCTGGGCTCGAACGAATACAAGAAACAAAATGCTTAAGAAAAAGCAAGAACTCTACCTCCGTAGTCCAGCCAGACTTATTTGCAGCACCTATACATCCAGTTGGACCATCTCTGATGAAGTGATCATAATACCTTACCCTAGGAAAAATAAACATAGGAGGGATAGCATTTCCAGCAGCATTTACTGCTACAGTTAGAGTAACTAACTGCCCTCGTTCAGATGATGTCATTGCTCCAATTTGTTTTACCCCCTTTCTTGCTACGATTTTTGAAGGATTCTGGACAGTAGTGACCCCGGTCTCATCTACATTCCAAATGTCATTAGCTGTGAAAGAATGGCGATCATAAACTTCAGAGAGTTTGTCAAAAAATTTTGAAACGTTGGCACGATTAAAACTAGAAGCCCTTCCCAAACTAGTTGCCTCTGGAGTCCGAATGGAAAGGTCTGGGTGGCGCTTTAAAAAGGAAGAGAGCCAATCTGCACCTGCTAGTTCTTTGTCACTCCATGTGTTTGGCATGGGAACATTATACTTCTTCCCACATAAGAATGCAAGATGACGTACATCACGTGGAGTGAGTCCAAAATATATGTCAGAACATGTTTTTATGTAGGAAACAAGAGCGATCTCTTGCAAAGGTGTAAATACCTGTCTGTTCCCATAATAACCAGCCAAAGGTTTCCACTCCTCTCGAAAATTAATATCGACTGCATTTAAACCTGAAACAATAGAAAAACCATACAGGCCTATGTTAATTTTGCTCCTGTTTTCACATAAGAAAATCTAAACTACGCAAAACCATATTTTTGTACTAATACAATAAAAAACGTTTACAACCCATTGTTGAGACGTATTTATGTTAGAAATCAAGCAGATGTAATTAAGAAAATTCATTAATGAATGCAACTTACGTTTGTTTTTCTTTTTTATGTACCTCCCAAGTGTCACATGGCAGATGTTGTACGTTTTCGCAGCATGCCTAACAGATCTTCCTTCTCTTACAACTTCAGCTGCTTTCTCCAACATGTCAATAGAATATTTTCCTTTGTCGGTTTTTCTTTTGTAGTTACGCATCTGAAATTAAAATTTGACTGGAAGTTATTAATTACATCTACAAGATAAAACCGTTTAAAATGTATTTTTTTTCTTTCATAAAAGACTTAAAAGGAACAATAAATTAGGAAAACGTGGTCACGGGGTAGGTTGTAACAGTACGTGGGGCAGGTTGTAACAGATTAATTTCGCTGTTACAACCTACCCCATGTGACATCATTATAGAAAACATTTAATTTTACCATATAGTTTGTATTTGTTTCCAATGCCAACAAAACATATCAGAACCTAAAGCTTAGGAGATTATTTTGCCCCGAAGACATTTTCTAAACTCCCTATACATTACGTACAATACGAATGTCAGTCAAACAAACAATATTTACTTACCTCGTCCAAAAACAAATTTTTCCTTCTTGTCGCCAGTGAAATCGTCCGACTGCCACAGTGTTACCACTCGCACTGAAGGCATCATAATGTGCCTTGATGGCTGAAACGATGATACGCTCTTGTGGCTGGTCGTGGAACTATTCGCCCTGTTACAACCTGCCCCTGTTACAACCAGCCCCGGTCTCCCCTAGTTTGTCCATAAAAGAATGTCCCAGTTATAAATTTTAATAGCACCAACAGTGAGCGTTGCAGTGTGTTTGTTCAAGGTCACAATTGAAGGGTAACTCAAATAGTTTTAGATAAGCGCATGCATGCGCGAGTACAGCTTTGTTGTTTCCTCGTCTGCAGCGCCACCTACGCATGATGGCGACTCCTGAGCGTAAAGCCAGTCTGTCCACGAGATGGTCACAGTGTGGACAGCCGCTCTGTCGTGGTTGGTCGCTGCTGTGCAGATGCCCCAGATGGGGAAGCCTACAACTCACGTAGTTTCGGTTCCCTGCAAGAATTTCCGAAGATTTCCGAAGTTTTGCGTTTTGGAATTAACGCCACTTCAGCCGCTAAATCAGAAGTTTCCAATGAAAACAAGCATGTTGTGACTGACCTAACCTAATCTAACCCTTAGATTTTTTTAATTTCAATTTTTGAGAGAAATCCGAAGTTGCACGAACGTGGTAGGGAACCGAAACTACGTGAGTTGTAGGCTACCGCCCCAGATGCCCGCCCCACCCTGGAAGACTTCCATCCTTCGGAAACCTCGATGGACGGGAACACCTCGACCGACAGCCTGCAGTAACGATGCCCACAACGAGTCCCTTATCCTAACTCCAGACTGAAGAAGGCCCGTATGCAATAATTGCGTCGGTCCACGTGAACCCCCCTGATGTCATGGATGGCGTGTACAGTTTTTCGAATCTCCCTGGTCCGAATACGTTGGTCAATTTGAACTTTATTTGTCCCATCTTTATCATTATGTAGCAGAGAAGAAAAAAAACACTTCGTAATAATTGCTGTTTCCGGTCCCCGTTTCAAAAAGGTAGACAGAAAATAACGGACGGTGTGGTAGGAAGCCAAGAAGACTCGAGACAAAATAACGATAAGTGCTGTCCGTTTGTGACGAGCGCTTTTAAAAGGCCGAACACACAAATTCAATTTGCAGTGCACTTGGAAATAATTTATTTTACTTTTTCCTTATGGAACAAATAAATATTATTTAAATGAATGTTCAAAACGTTGCGGTATACTCATTTGCAATTCATGAAAACAATAAACAATAACAATTAAAATACATTTGTTTTGGCGCTCTATATCTCATGCGCTCTGATGACTACTTTAGAAATCATTAGATTCGGACATAGCAAGTGTAGACAGGGCATTTTTCCGTGCGACAATGTGACATTAGGATAAGGACACGGACCACACACAGGTTGGCGTTGTGTCAGGCGAACGTGGAGGCCAGAGAAAAAAAAAGAGGTCTGTCGTCTCGACCATTACGACCAATCCAACGGTCAGGGACTTCGAAGTTCAACCACTCTCGTACAAAGAGATTACAATGGGGGTAGGGGCCCCATCCTGTTGCCAGATAAAGTTTACTGGTTCACCCTCTACCGATTACGCTCAGGAGTCGCCATCTTGCGCAGGTGGCGCTGGAAGCAAGGAAGCAACAAGCAAAATACTTGCGCATGCGCTCATCCAAAACTGATCTGAGTTACACTTTAATTGTGACCTTCCAACAAACCAACACTCTACAACGTTTACAGCTGTTACCATTAAAACTTATAACTTGGACATTCTTTACTTGTATTGCGTATGCATATGTGTGTGATTGAATGTACGTATGTGTTGAACATAATTGCAAGAGTGGAGTAAAACACAAAATTTACCAATAACAAGACAGTATCAACAGTGGCGTAGCCAGGATTTGTGTATGGGGGGTGTTAAGAAGCATTCCCCCCCCCCTCCCGTATTATAGCGGTTGGTGGGGTCCTCCCCCGGGGGAAAATTAGGATTTTAAGGTGTAAAATAGTGCTATTTTTAGCAGTTTTCGGTACTTAAATTTAAATATTGTAATGGTAAATTTTTTTTTATTAATTTTAATATTAAATTAGTTTGAGTGTGATGAATAAGAAATTAATTAAAGATTTGGTGCTAAGGAGGGGGGGGGGTTGAACCCCTAAACTCCCCCCCCCCCTTGGATACGCCCTCTGAGTATCAGTTTCGTGTGTGGGAGATAATACGGGGATTCACCTTGACTGGTTGGTCTCCGTCGCGGCTCGTTTTTTCCGCGGCGTCCGGGGAGGCGGTGGATGGTGTGGGAAGGGGGGGGGGGACTAGCCCTCTTGGTCCTCGTCCTCTTCGTCCCCGTGGTCGTCGCCGTCTCCCGGAGCCGCCCCCGCCGCCGCCGCCGCCGCCGCCGCCGGGACGTCCTCCCCGGCGCACCCGAGCGCGTGGCACAGCTGGCAGAAGTCCACGTTGCCGCCGGTGAGTATGATGACCACCCTGCGGAACCCGAGCCACGGTCCAGACACGCGGTTCCCCCGTCCGTTAGGGGCAGGGGTCGACGGACTTTCCAGTGAGATCAGTCAAATACACACACACAATTTTATATATATATATATATATATATATATATATATAGACACACCATATATTAACGAAAAAAAGTTTCATTAACCTTTATAAGAAGATTATGAATTCAAAGTCTGATTTAAATTAATTTATAGTTGAATAATTTTGATAGAAATTATATTATATATAATTGTAATTATATATAAATTGTGTGTATATATATACACACACACACACACACCAGGGGCGCAAGAACTAAATTTCCAAAGGAGGGGGGCAATATACCTTTTTATAAAGAATCATCGATCCCCCCTATTGAAGCGGGGGGTCCGGGGGTCCTCCCCAGGGAAAATTTGTATTTCAAGGTGGAAAATGGTGCTATTTAAGCAGTTTTATTATCTAAAAAATTTATTACACAGCACTTTCTTTGCCCCCGTTTGCCCCCACTTCAAGGTTTCGGAAAGGGGGGGGGGGAATAGTCTAGCCCCCCCCCCCCCCCCTGTTGTTGCGCCCCTGATATATATACACACACAATTTTTTAGATAGCCGCATGTATTTTCTCTGTATCTACATGGAATTTTTAAGACGATAAAAAAAAAAGAGACAAAATCAAAATATTTTATTCGCAAATTCAAAATAACGTTCTAAAAATAAAGGCTAATTAGGAAAAGAAAACACGTAGGGGAGACCGGGGTAAGTTGGCGAACGGGGTAAGATGACGAATCGTATGTAACTAATCCAGAAACACATACAGAAGGTTGGCGCCCCTGTGACCTTGTGTGTCACTATCTGCACCTACTAGGCAGGTGCAGCGGAATTCTCCAGTCAGTTTGAATGTAGCAGCTTTGAGAGGCATTCTGTTTCGTGAGCCATTGTTGTAATATTGAAGGTACGTTTGCTAAGATATTACAAGAAAAGAGTCAATTTGTATAAAATGTTTATATCTGTAAAATGAAACGCGGTAAAGCAAAAAAAAAAAAAGGGCTTCGTCATCTTGCCCCTGCAATCGTTAACTTGCCATAGGTAATGACAATGTGAGCATTATTTTGTATTAAATGTGTTATTTAAACCAATGATGTACAGAGCACGCAAGCGGAGACGGATCTCCCGGAACATTCCGCAGGGAAACGTAACAAACGGCAACCGATGAGATTGCATTTCAAAGGTTGTGAAATACTTATATAATTCAAAACATTTATACTTTTATAAGCTGTTCTAGCATGCGACTGTAGTTCAGCTGTTCGGAAGAAAATTAGATCAAAATATTACTGATTAATATGTTTATATATATATATATATTAAAAGACCAAAACTAATATTCTTAAAACAGTTGAAATTTTTCTCTAATTTAACCTCCAGCACAGGAACGGGAAGCCTACGATGTACATTCTGTATTGCACAGGCCCGAAAAAGCCCGAATATCATCTACCTTCGGCCAACGTCGGCATTAAAATGATTCGACAGTATTTTTTAATGTAACATAACCAACCATCCACAATTTTGTAAAGTAATGAACAAAAAAAAAAAAACTGGAACGAAGTTGGCCGAAAGGTATAGATATTCGGGCTTGTTCGGGTCTGTGCAATACAGAATGTATATCACAGGCTCTTCCACAGGAACAGCTGATACATTCCGTCAGCAAGCGGCCGCCATGCTGGCACTTCCCTCGCCCAGGGACAGGACCTCGTGTGCTCCGCCCATAGGCGTACCCAGGATTTTTTTTTCGGGTGGGGGGGGGGGGGGGGGGTTGAGGGAGGGGGCTTCTGAGTTTTAAGAAAAAATCCATAAACACCAAAAAATAATTGTTTATAATAAACTTTTTTAAGCTTACAAACTTTTTACAGAAGAATTCTTCTATTTTTTTTGGCAAATTCAGTAACCACATTCTCCGGGTCGATATGGATGTTGTAGTGGACATTCAGTAAGGCCAATCCATTCAGTCTGTCCTGAGATATGGTGTCCCGCAGATAGTATTTTAATCTTCTTAAGCAAGAAAATGTCCTCTCCGGAGTTGCCGTTGAGACGGGAAGGGTCGCCAAGATTTTTCGGGGGAGGGGGGGGGGGGTGTTTGAACCCCCAAAACACCCCCCCTGGGTACGCCTATGGCTCCGCCTGCAGGTTACCCTGGTCCGTCGGGGGGGGGGGGGGGGGGGGGGGAGGTAGGGAGGAACAGGGGGACTCACTTCTTTTTCTTGAGCTCCGCCAGGCCGCAGTGCATGAGCGCCGCCATCGTGGCAGCCCCGGCACCCTCCACCACCATCTTCTCCCTCATGAGCAACGTGCGCATGGCGTCCGCGATCATGTCCTCGCACACCTTCACCTAGACAAGTTGGGCCCAGGTAAACACCTGCATGAACACAGGGGAAAACCCCTGGGCACTTACATGCGGGATGCAAAATGTTCATGCATTGATTACAACGCGGGTTGGCTACGGGAATAGAAGGATGGCTCAGGAAGAAGAGTTTTGGAAGACCATGTCTCAGCCCCGTTTCCGCAGGGTGTCCGCACAACAATGCCCCAGTTTCGATGGTATACGGTGACAGTCCAATTCAGAATTTAAAAGTAGACTAACCTAAATTTTCATTAAAAAAAAAAAAAGTTCGAAACGTGCACCTTTAGATATACGGCGCACATTCGACCTAAAGTCCCATTAATAATGTTCGCAGGCTTTCGCGGCCCTTGTCTGAAGTAGCTTGGCTTCTGGGTTGTAGCCGCGTCCTTGGCGAATAATCCACCGATGTTTCAGTCGACATTGCAGTCGCCGTCATCAGGGAGCATTTAGTAGGTAGACGATAGTTTAACGTGACAACGTCATAACAAAACATTGATGAAATGATTGCATACTTTTATGAATGAAATTGAATCATTTTTATTGAATTATCACTATTTTGTATGGATACAAAGAAGGAGTGAAATGAAACCTACAATTTAATTGATAAATTTACTTTTATTTGCACTCATTAATTCAAATATGTTTATTACTTTAACGAAGAGATTATTTTAACTATAACTTTTATACATGTTTGCTATTCAACTTCTTCCAATCTGTGTTATTCTGCTAAGGATTGGACGATGATAGGAAAAGTAGGAAACGAATGGGAGTGTTTCAAGTTTAATGTACCTCGAACAAGTCAAATCGATGGTTGTTCCAATGGAGTGGAAGAGAGATAAATGCGGCACAAGCGTACAATGAGCGTAACGGGACACAGCGTAACGGGACAATGTGCGTAAAGGGACACTTTTTCGTGCGTGCAGCCGGCGTTCATCGATTTATTAGACGTTGTCACGCCAAGAAGACCGTGATTTTCTTCCACAGATTGGGTGAAGCGTTGTTGGGTCGTTACATTCCTTGCGTAGTTTATTAATCCGAACTACGTTAGAAGACACTCCGGTTAGCAATACAAACTGTAGCTGTATAATAACTTCAAAGGAACTCGCTGGAAGAATCGTAAAGTGGCCACTATCGAGTTAAACTAATACGTAACGTGAGCAAGGCATTATAATTAAACTTCACTGTAAAAAAAAATTGGAGGGTCGTTCTCATTTTGACTCCAATTATTAAAGATATATTTGTAATTTTTGACATGTACTTTTGAAAATCAAATTATTACCGTTCGTTAAAAAATATATTTTTTTTTTCCCGTCCCTCATATTTCTTTGACCTTCTATTTTTTTTTTTTTTTCGCAACTCAAACTCTCCGGCCCTTCAAAAGCTCGCGCTCTGGGCAAATTCACGGTTGGCCCGTTTGTAAATCGGGGCCTTGTTCCAACCCGCCGGGAATCTAACCCGGATCGTGGCGTATATGATCTTCCCAATTACGTACCAACGAGACAACAAACAAACAACCCCCCCCCCCCCCCCCCCGTCATTTTATGCTTATTGTTAACATTTCGATAGTTTCGTTGACGTTGACGGGTTTTTCCATGAACCAATTATTTTTTTCCAAATGAAGATTGACAACCCAGGGCGATTTTTTTTTAATCCTAGCCTAAATTAATTCTAAGTGTGTAAGGAGAGGGTCCAGGTTAGGGGAGGACCTAAGTGTGTCTCAGGCCGAAGCCTACACACTCTATACCATGAGGGGTTTTTAAACCACGCAGGACAAGGGCGCGTGCATCATGAGCTAATTAGTAGAGACCGGAAAAAATTCGCGGGTTCAATGACCTCCAGGATGGACTCCGATATCCTCTACACACTCGGGCAAATGCCAACTGTTCATTTGGCTGCTGACTTGTGAGTCGTCTCGACTAGGTGGCCTTCAATTCGACACTTCAGTGAGTGAGGATATCTAATTGGCGCTCAGTCCTCCAGATTAACAGTGGACCCATGGCAGAAGCAGCACTAAGGTATAATTAGGGATAGGAAAAATTCGCGAGTTCAATGACCTGCAGGATGAACTCCATAGTTCTACCTACACTCGGTCAAATGCCACCCACCCATTGGCTGCCGTCTTGTGAGACGTCCCAACGTAGCAGCCTGTGATTCGATAAAGCTTTGGTCGGGCGTTTCTAATTGGCCCAGAGTCATCCAGGTGAGTTGTGAGCCAATAGCAGAGGCAGCACTGAGGTGTAACTATTTGTATTTTAGCCTGTCGCGAAATGAACCCGCGAATTTTTCCTATTCCCAAGGTATAATTATTTGAATTTTAGCATAACGCGAAATGAACCCGCGGATTTTTCAGGTCTCTACTGATTGGGGGTTTACTGGCCAACCACGGCTGCGATCGTCGTCGCCACGGCTGACGCCCCATTCGGACCCAGAGGCAGCTGCGCCGTGAGTGAGAGGGTGGGTGAGGTGGAGAGGGGCAGGGTAGGGGTGTTGCCACGCACGAACCGTCTTGTCGACGAAGCGCCTGGCGTTGTAGAAGCTGGTGGGCCCGATCCTGGCGACCGCCAGCCCGCTGGCCAGCGTGGGCCGGCCCGGGACCCTTACTGGCGCGCCCTTGCGCATGGACTCGTAGAAGGTGGGCTGCGCGTCCGACTCCACGGCCTGCGCAGGGGACATTAAGGCCGTCAGCCCGCGGGACTAAAGCTGGGTTTACGATTGATTTCCTTAAGAATTATAACTTAACATCGAGCACACGATTAAGTCAAAACTACATTTTCCAGTTTATGATTGACGTAGAAGTAGTTCATTCTAACCAATAACAGCACAAAACACATGGTCGGCCATTGTTCGAAATGGAGAAGCAGGTTTGAAATAGGTTATTGACAAATGGGATATCTATTTTTCGAAATGGATGATGATTACAAATGACAAATATACGAATACTAACTCAAAATACTGCCTCGCTCGGTCCAATAATAAGACATAAACTTCCGGTTGAAAGGTTCCGGTTTGTTGTGATTGGTCGCTTCCCTAAGTCTTAACGAAAAATATAAAATATAATCATTTCTGTTAAGTCTTAAGTCATCATATGGTTCACACACGACCCGTCAAAATTCACACACGACAATCATAAACCATTCCACTAGTTTACATAGAGTCATATGGTAAGTACACGACTAAGTCTTAAGGGGCCCGCCTACCTGGGCACACATACGGTGTGCAGAGCTTCAGGAAAAACAACGCGATTTCAAAACTACTCAAGATATCCGAGTGGGGTATGTTTACGAAAAGCATTTAAGAGTTCTCTGAGGCCCGAAAAGTACTTTTAATTTTTGATCATGTTTTTAAACTGTATTTTTAGAAGCGTTAAAATGCCTAAAACGCGTGTTTTCAGAGTAATTTTTAGGCATAAAATAATCAGTACAGATTCTTGAAAGCACTTAAGGGGCTTGCATAACACCTTTATCTTCATTTCTCCGCCATATAATGTTACGGTCACCGCTCAAATTTCACAGTTATCCTGTGACGACGAGACGAATGCGCGCCAGTTCAGAGACTTGCGCTTAGAGGCTATACCGCGCTGGAAATACCAGCGAGCGTCGCGCTTATCATCCCGCCTCACTAACACACATACACCCCTGACGAGGCGGGCCCCTTAAGTCTTAATTCTTAATTTTCAATCGTAAACCCACCTTTACTGCGGTCTGTCGAGAAGCAGCTCGTGACATTGTGACATCCAGGGCCGCAACTAGAGGGGGGAGGGGGGGAGGGGCAAGCGGGGGCATACGCCCCGGGAGCAAAGCTGTGTGGGGGCGCCGGCGAAATCGCTTGCATCGTTATTGCCTTCCTACTACAACTTGGTAACTGGTAAAAAGTTTTTTTTTTTTTAACTTGCATGCCAGGAATGTCTATAATCTGATTTACAATATAACGTCTCAACATAGCACCATTTTTTCCGTGGGATATGCCTCCGGACCCCCCCTGCTTTATTGGATTGGTATGTGCAAGAAAAAAAAAGAGGGGGGCGGGGGGGCGGCGCGCATGAATCCATTCATGCCCCGGGTGCCAGATACTCTAGTTGCGGCCCTGGTAACATCGCGCACTTGAAGTACGTTTTTAAAGTCAATTCTGAGTATATTATTTTGTTTTTTAAATGACGTTTCATTCAAGATTTGATATTTTCAAACAATGGAAAAGATGATCGAATATTAAATAATTTGACTCTATTTGGTTTTACGTGTGCAGTTAATACTGGAAAGATATTCAGGGAATGGTTTACAATTTTTTTTTTTTCATTTTGATGCTGCTAACATGTTAGAAGGCTTGAACAGTGGTGAAAATTTATCTGTTATAGGTACATTAGATTGGCGATCATTCAAGATAAACACTTAATAAATTTGTTTCGCTCTGATATTTATTGAAATATTTTTTTTTACTTGTTAAAAAATTGTGTTTGAAAGTAAGTTTTAAAAAAACTACTCTTAATGGAAGCAGCTGAACAAATAAATTATAGACTGGGAAAAAAATTCGGGGGGGGGGGGGGGGGGGTTCAATGACCTCCAGGATAGACTCCACGATCCTCTGCACCGTCGTACAAATTTAACACGTTCATTGGCTGATGACTAAGTGGGTGGACTCGACTTTTTTTTTTGTGGTGATACAGTTATTTTTCATGCAAATGTACAAATGCACACATATGTGTAGTTTGACATTAACATTTTTGTTCCATTTACGACCAAAAAAAAAATTGGTTGTCTGTAAAGTCGGTTTACGGACGATAGTCTAACGTGACAACGTCATAACAAAACATTGATGAAATGATTGCATACTTTTATGTATAAAATTGAATCATTCTTATTGAATTATCACTATTTTGTATGGATACAAAGAAGTAAAATGAAATATACAATTTAATTGATAAATTTACTTTTATTTGCACGCATTAGTTCAAATATGTTTATTACTTTAACGAAGAGATTATTTTTACTATAACATTTATTCATGTTTGCTATTTAAATTCTTCCAATCTGTGTTATTCTGCTAAGGATAGGACGATGATAGGAAAAGTAGGAAACGAATGGGAGTGTTTCAAGTTTAACGTGCCTCGAAAAAAGTCAAATCGATGGTTGTTCCAATCGAGTGGAAGAGAGATAGATGCGGCGCAAGCGTACAATGAGCGTAACTCAGGGACGTCGGAACAGGGGGGGCAGCAGGGGCGAGTTGCCCCTGTGCTGTTATGAATTGGGGGGGGGGGGGGGGGCGAGAGTAGCATTTCGCCCCCCTCCTTTTCCCAGAATAAATGTTTGGTCCTTGTAGTATTTTTCTCAACCAGTAGTTACAAACGTTTCATTGGTGATCACATTGATTAGAAAAATCAAATTTATGATTGTCAATATACTGTAAAATGATTGCAAATTCCTAGGTGGTATTTTATTTAAATTGTACTACATCTACTGTCAGAGTATTATTTAATACGTACTACGTCATCAAATTCTTGGAATAGTATATTTAATATCTTTGGTTCGGAAACTCATTAAATAGCACAATTTTGCATCTAAAATTCCAAATTTTTTTCCGGGGGAGGGCCCCCGGAACAACCGCCCCCCCCCCCCCCCCCCCCCCCCCCCCGTCCCCCGTCCCCACCGCGCTCTAGGACTGTGCTAAGTGCGTTACATCTTTTCGCCCTCCCCCCTCCCACTCATGAAAACGTTCCAACGTCCCTGGCGTAACGGGAAAACGAGTCATCCTTTTTGGTGCGTGCAGCCGGCGTTCATTGATTTATTAGACGTTGTCACGTCAAAATGAGAGTGGGGTGCGTAGGAGTTGCGAGCCAGTGGAGCGACCCACTTAAGGGGCCCGCCTACCTGGGCACACACACGGTGCGCAGAGCTTCAGGAAAAACAACGCGATGTCAAAACTACTCAAGATATCCGAGTGGGACCTGTTTACGAATAGCATTTAAGAGTTCACTGAGGGCCGATAAAGTACTTTTAATTTCGGATTAAGTTTTTAAACTGTATTTTTAGAGGCGTTAAAATGGCTAAAACGCATTTTTTTTTCGGAGTAATTTTTAGGCATAAAACAACCGGTACAGATTCTTGAAAGCACTTAAGGGACTTGAATAACACCTGTATCTTCATTTCTCCGCCATATAATGTTACGGTCACCGCTCAAATTTCACAGTTATCCTGTGACGACGAGAAGACAGCGCGCCAGCTCAGAGGCGACACCGCGCTAGAAGCACCAGCGAGCGTCGCGCTTATCATCCCGCCTCACTAACACACATACACCCCTGACGAGACGGGACCCTTAAGAGGCCACTCCAGTGTCTCAGGGGCACTACGCAACCCGCGTTAACCTCATAAGATTCAATGCTATTTTCATTTTGCTTATAACTAATTAACTAATATAGATTTCGAAATGATTCTTGCTTGATATGTAAGACAACGATGCTCTTATCAAAGCCCCTTTCTTCAAAAACGTGCATAAATTATGGTTTTATACTAATCATTACTAATATGCATAAGTGTATTGTCTAGGTTTGAACCATTATTTAGGCACGTTTTTGAAGAAAGGGGCTTTGATAAGAGCATCGTTGTCTTGCGTATCAAGCAAGCATCATTTCGAAATCTATATTAGTTAATCAGTTATAAACAAAATGAAAATAGCGTTGAATGTTATGAGGTTGACGCGGGTTGCGTAGTGCCCCTGAAACTCTGGAGTGGCCCCTTGAGGAAGGCCGCAAGGGGGCACGTACTATGATCTGCGTGTCGGGCCGCACGTGCTTGATGGCGGTGGCCACGCCGGCCAGCAGTCCGGCGCCGCCCACCTGCACCAGCACGGCATCCACGGCGGGCACGTCCTCGAGGATCTCCATGCCGATGGTGCCCGACGACGCTATGGAGGGGATGCTGTCGCACCTGCGGCAACCACCACCGCCCCCGAAACCGGTTGATGTCTTTGAACATATATACACTGCATAGAAGTCGCCAGCCCAGGTTAAAATTTCTAATACGGTTTTGAGGTAGTTGGTTAATTCACCGCCGCAATCGCCACCATCTCCAGGGGCATCGACTTAGTGGTGGTCCCTAGCGGACAAGTGTCGAACTCTTCGAACACCCCTTACCCCCCCCCCCCTTCCCGTTGAACGACCTTGAGCTGCAGTAAATTATGGGTTGGGGGGGGGGGGGGGTGGGTGTTGCGGTGGAATGACAACGGGTGACAGTGCTGCGCTCTGACGTGTAAATAACAACCAAGACGATACCAGGGCGTTATGGCAGCGCACTGCAGGGGTGAAGTTAACCAAGCTGCTCATCATACGCCCCTGAAAAACGTAGAGTAAATCCTATCCACTCACGACTTCTATACAGTGTGTATATATATATATATATATATATATATATATATATATATATTCAAAGTTGGCGTCGTCCGGGTCGCGGCCACAGAACAAGGAGGGAGATGAAGAATTGTGCGACTCTTTTAGAGCCCGTCTGCAATAGTCCGAACCTGTGCGTGGTCCGTGTCCTTATCCGAACGTGAGTGACGTCACATTGTCTCACCGAAAACTTCCCTGTCCACAATTGCGATGTCCGATGTCCGAATGTATTGATTTTTAAAGTTGTCACCGGAGCGCAGTAAATGTGCCAAACCAAATGTTTTTTGTTTGTTGTTTTTATGCTTTGTAGTTTGAGATTGAACTTATGAAAGTTGTGGGAGTTCAATATTATATATTTATTCAGATATTTAACAAAAACAAACACCACGATTTCAAACGGGAACCGGAAATTCAAATATCGTGATGTGTTCTGTTCTTTTTCTGTGTCCGAAATACACAGGTTGGGACAAAAAGTTCAAATTGACGAATGTCTTCGGACCAGGTAGGTTCGGAACTTCGCCCACTTGACGCATGACGTCAGAGGGTCACGTGGACCAATCATCGACGAGTGTCCTTCGGGCACAGTTTAGGACATTGCTATTGTAGACGGGCCATTACAGTGGCAACTGAAACCATGTTTCACGCGACATGTGGCGCTATCTGTTGGGCGGGCCCATAACTACCAGGAAATAAATATCGGAATAGAGGTCCTCATACAGAGTATTTTTTTGGTAATATTATGTTATCTCCTTGGAGCTGCAACACTAATTTAATCGATGCGAAAATACTTAACGCTGTTTTGTAATAAACCGTCATGTAATAAATAAAGGAATAGGAGGTGCAAAAACTCATTGTATTACACACCACAAAATTAGTGGCTACCTAAATAGAGTGAATTTTCACTGGTTTGTTTGTCTGATAATAGCTTATACATTACTTCTCCTAATAAATGAATGTTGTTAGGTCAGCAATATATATTATGAAAACTACCATATAGCGGACGGGCCCACAACTACTTCAACAAACTACGTCTCAGTCTCGGTAATTGGAGTTTCTCCCCCGTGGTCGCGGCCGTCACGTGGACGCGGGCGACAGCCCCGCGAGGGCTCAGCTCCCCGGTGGGAGCCGTTCCGCCAGATGGAACGGAAATGCGTGACCGCATGCACGACGAGAAGACTGCGCGCCAGGTCCAGAGCCAGACACACGCACGCGCTAGAAGCACCACCGCTCATCATCCCGCCTCACTGACACAGACACACCCCGACCAGACCTCAAGGTGGACGTCCAAATACGTTTTATTTTTATTTTGATGCTGCTAACAGGTTAGGAGACTTGAATAGTGGCGAAAATTTATATGTTATAGGTAGAGACCTGCAAAATTCGCGGATTCATTTCGTGATATGCTACAATTCAAATAATTATACCTTAGCACTGCTTCTACCACTGGTTCACTGTTAATCTGGAGTAACGAGGGCCAATTAGAGACCCTCGCTCAAAGAAGTGTCGAATCACAGACCACCCAGTCGAGACGACTCACAAGTCAGCAGCCAATGAACAGCTGGCATTTGCCCGAGTGTGTAGAGTGTAGTAGAGTCTATCCTGGAGGTCACTGAATCCGCGAATTTTGGAGGTCTCTAGTTATAGGTATATTAGATTGGCGATCGTTAAAGTTAAGCGCTTAAAAAAAATCATCAAACTCAAATTTGTTTCGCTCTGTCATTTATTGAACTATTTTCAGTTTTTAAAAATGTGTTTTTGAAAATAAGTTAAAAAAACACTTAATGGAAGCAGCTGAACAAACAGAGACTGGAAAAAAATTCGCGGAGTTCAATGACCTCCAGGATAGACTCCACGATCCCCTGCATACTCGTCCAAATTTCACACGTTCATTGGCTGATGACTTGTGGTTAGTCTCTACTGGGTAGCCTGTGATTCGATACTTATATGACTGAGGGTCTCTAATTAGCCGAGAGTCCTTCAGATTAACAGTGAGCCAATGGCAGAAGCAGCACGAAGTTTTAATTATTTGAATTTTAGCATGTCACGAAATAAATGGGCTAATATTTCCAGTTCCTACAAATAAACATAGACTACTTAAAAATCGTTTGAAAAAGAAAAGGTTGCCGTAAATATGTATTATGCTAACTATTGGAAGTTATTTCGTCCGTCCGTCCGTCCGTAGAGAGTTTCATATTCGTAGGGTTTTGACGGATGGACGAATGGAATTTTCCATGCCATCTGATTGGCTCTTGGTCACGTGATTGACGGACGGATGACGGATGGATCATTGCGAGTCCAGCTTTTAAAAAGGTCAAAAAGAGACCGCAAATAAAGCTGGACCCACAATCATCCGTCCGCCATCTGTCCGTCCGTAAACAAGCCGAGCGATTCGCAATGATCCACACGTCCGACATAACATTTGCCCACTTGGATGCTAACAAGGCTTGTGTTTACGAGAAATTTCTCTTTGACTATCATAAAAGCACAAACTCTAAAATATTTATTCCAATACAGTTTCGATTTACCGCGCATTATTGATTACTTTTTGTGTCTCAGACCATTATTGTTTCAAATATCAAACTCAAAACGTGTTCATGGGCAAGTTAGGAACATAATACGGAAACAGCTCAACATAGAAACATACTAAAAAAATCTTTTAAAATAAAGATGATGCCTTTCAAACATTTTTGAGGTTATTGAAGTGAAAACTTCTATGGGAAGGTTTAGATAGGGAGTAAATTCATGTAAGTCGTCATCGACATGGTCACGTGACGTGTTAACGATAACACTATATCTGTTCCTATTAGTATAACTTATTGCGCTTTTAAATCTTAAGTATACGATTACTGTGCAGTAAACAGTCAGTATAAAATATATTTATATTCTCATATAGAGATATTTTTTTTGAATAATGAAGAAAACGGAGTCTACGTAGCAATATAACCTAAAAATTAAGAACATCATTATTTATTCTTTTAATACCAACAATTACTATGCAATGCGTATTTTATGGTAATTTAGGAGTTGTTTTACTAACGTGATAAAACATATTTGTTGTGCGATAATATTTTTTTTTCGTACAAATTGCGAAAATGTTTCCACTTCTGTCGGCAATCCTCATGACTGCTTTTCAGGGGCACAACAACAGGGGGGGGGGGCAAGGGTATTTTGCCCCCCTCTGAAACCATGAAGTGGGGACAAATGGGGGCAAAGAAAGTGCTGTGTAATCAATTTTTAGATAATAAAACTGCTTAAATAGCACCATTTTCCACCTTGAAATACAAATTTTCCCGGGGGAGGGCCCCCGGACCCCCCCCCCGCTTCAAACAAGGGGGGATAAATGATTCTTTATAAAAAGGTATAATGCCCCCCCTTCCCTTTGGAAATTTAGTTGTTGCGCCCCTGACTGCTTTGAAATATTTTATTTGATCCGTCCGCGGGGAGATAAAGCTTGGCAAGGTTCTGGAGGACGTGGACTCGTCTGTGGGGGAGATAGAGCTTGGCAAGGTTCTGGAGGACGTGGACTCGTCTGTGGGGGAGATAGAGCTCGGCAAGGTTCTGGAGGACGTGGACTCGTCCGTGGGGGAGATAGAGCTCGGCAAGGTTCTGGAGGACGTGGACTCGTCCGTGGGGGAGATAGAGCTCGGCAAGGTTCTGGAGGACGTGGACTCGTCCGTGGGGAGATAGAGCTTGGCAAGGTTCTGGAGCACGTGGACTCGTCCGTGGGGGAGATAGAGCTTGGCAAGGTTATGGAGCACGTGGACTCGTCCGTGGGGTAGATAGAGCTTGGCAAGGTTATGGAGCACGTGGACTCGTCCGTGGGGTAGATAGAGCTTGGCAAGGTTATGGAGCACGTGGACTCGTCCGTGGGGTAGATAGAACTTGGCAAGGTTCTGGAGCACGTGGACTCGTCCGTGGGGTAGATAGAGCTTGGCAAGGTTATGGAGCACGTGGACTCGTCCGTGGGGGAGATAGAGCTTGGCAAGGTTCTGGAGGACGTGGACTCGTCCGTGGGGGAGATAGAGCTTGGCAAGGTTATGGAGCACGTGGACTCGTCCGTGGGGGAGATAGAGCTTGGCAAGGTTCTGGAGGACGTGGACTCGTCCGTGGGGAGATAGAACTTGGCAAGGTTCTGGAGCACGTGGACTCGTCCGTGGGGGAGATAGAGCTTGGCAAGGTTATGGAGCACGTGGACTCGTCCGTGGGGTAGATAGAGCTTGGCAAGGTTATGGAGCACGTGGACTCGTCCGTGGGGTAGATAGAGCTTGGCAAGGTTATGGAGCACGTGGACTCGTCCGTGGGGTAGATAGAACTTGGCAAGGTTCTGGAGCACGTGGACACGTCCGTGGGGTAGATAGAGCTTGGCAAGGTTATGGAGCACGTGGACTCGTCCGTGGGGGAGATAGAGCTTGGCAAGGTTCTGGAGGACGTGGACTCGTCCGTGGGGAGATAGAGCTTGGCAAGGTTCTGGAGGACGTGGACTCGTCCGCGGGGAGATAGAGCTCGGCAAGGTTCTGGGAGGACGTGGACTGACCCGGGGGCGAAGACGGCGCCCGTCAGCTCGGCGTCGCGCCTCGCGAGCTTGACGCACTCGGCGAGCAGGCCCGGACGCAGTTCCACCTCGGCTCCGTGCGCGCGGCACGCGTCCACCTTGCAGGCGGACGTGGTCTCGGGCATGAACAGCTTGACGCGCGTGCCCAGTAGCTTGCCGTGGTAGCTCAGCCCGGCGCCGAAGTTGCCCCACGACGCTGCGACGACCCCGCGCGCGCGTTCCTCCTCCGACAGGCTCATCAGCGAGCCCCGGGCCGCGCGCTCCATGAAGCTGCAGCGTTCAGGCACGTCTCTCTGTCCGACACTCTACTGCAACGTCGCAACTGCTACATTTCTGCAACCTTGCAGCTGAAACTTTTCTGCAACATTCCAACTGCATCATTGCAGCTGCAACATTTCTGCAACATTCCAACTGCAACATTGCAGCTGCAACATTTCTGCAACCGAAACATTTCTGCAACGTTGCAACAGCAACAATTTTGCAACATTGCAACTGCTACATTTCTGCAACATTTCTGCAACGTCGCAACAGCAACAATTCTGCAACGTTTGCGACTGCAACGTTTCCGTAAAGTTGCAGCAAGGCAACGTGCATAAAATAGTACATACTGGGCACGTGCACATTTCCTTCTTCTCTGCCCTCCGCTGCCCTTCGCGAAATTCAACGTTTACACTTTGGGTCAAGTATTTTAACCACTTGTACATTTTTTTTTAAATTCTAAAACTTAAGGTAAAACTGCCAGTAGAAACTGATCCAAGCTAAAATTCTTAGTTCTCTGTATAGAAAGGCAAAGGTATTCATGTTTACAGTCTACCTTGCGACCAAAAGAATCCGCGAAATTTCCGGGTCTCTTATGGTGACCACAAGTAAATATTTATTGTGAGTATATAGAAGTTAAATTTTGTGGCGAGAACAAGTGAATTAGTAAGAAATTAAATATAACCTACTCATATTATAAAATACATATTTTTTTGCCAAGACTTACCTGCCAGTAAAATTTTCTATCTCATTCTTGTAGTAAAGTTCCATCTCAAGTTCTTCACACAGACGAGAAAGCTAAAAACAATGGAAACGACAAAATAATAATGAATTTGAAAGTGTTGTAATGTTTTTTATGACTATATTGAAACATTACAGAAACTGTGTGTTAGGCTGTATTTCTTATTGAGGGTTTATACAGTAGTTTTTGAGAAAAGAAAAAAGATACAACTATTCATTAAGTAAACGTATCTTTCTTCACCTTAAAAACCTCTCCAATTGTAGTACATATTGTATTTTAAGTTTAATCTGAAAACAATAAAAAGAATCATTGTTATGAAACTTCGATTACCTTGGTGAATAGTTCTCACAAGTAATGTGTTGCGGTTTTTGTTTTATCTTATAGTACCAAGAGGGCTTGAACTCAAATTCAAAATTTATCAAATTCGAAATATACACCACTTTATTCTCTTAGTAATAAAGCAACCTAAAAGTGTTCGGGAAGAGAGTTGGATTAGTTTATAAGCAGCAAGTGGCTGCTACTTAAATTAATCACTATTTATAGATATTAGTGAAGTTAACATACGTAAACATTTAAAGTGACAAATTGACAGTGGCTTATATTCGAGCCTGCGACCTTACATCTGGCAAACATTACTCTATTTTCATTACTATTAGTGTCAGGGATTGACAGCCATTGACGAGAAAAAATTATTTAAAAAAAAAAACTGGTTGTCTGTAAAGTCGGTTTACGGACGATAGTTTAACGTAACGTAATAACAAAACATTAATGAAATGATGGCATTCTTTTATGAATAAAATTGAATAATTTTTATTGAATTATCACTATTTTGTATGGATACAAAGGATTGAAATGAAATCTACAATTTAATTGATAAATTTACTTTTATTTGCACTCATTAATTCAAATATGTTTATTACTTTAACGAACAGATTATTTTAACTAAAAATTTTATATCTTACAAAGAAGGAGTGAAATGTAATCTACAATTTAATTGATAAATTTACTTTTATTTGCACTCATTAATTCAAATATGTTTAATACTTTAACGAATAGATTATTTTAACTATAACGTTTATACATGTTTGCTATTTAACTTCTTCCAATCTGTGTTATTCTGTTAAGGATAAGACGATAGTAGGAAAAGTAGGAAACGAATGGGAGTGTTTCAAGTTTAATGTGCCTCGAAAAAGTCAAATCGATGGTTGTTCCAATCGAGTGAAAGAGAGATAGATGCAGCGCAAGCATACAATGAGCGTAACGGGACAAAGCGTAACGGGATAATGAGTAATCCTTTTTCGTGCGTGCAGCCGGCGTTCATCGATTTATTAGACGTCACGTCAAAAAAATAAGAACGATAATTTAGGAAGCTACCCCTTTACAGTATCACATGTGCAAGACGAAATGACTCCGTGTCTGCTCGCTTGCGCGCAAAGGCGACCGGGAACTAGATGTGTGTTCCGACACACTCAGTCACATCTCTGTACTAGCTCGCCATCTTTTCAATACCCATCTCGGAACAGTTCCCAATCCCCCTGGCCCAATGGACTAGCAGTCACGTTTTGTAAAACAGTTCTTAGACATAGTATGACGAACATTAGCCAATAAATCAAAAACTGAAAAGTTCAACAACTAGTATCAAGTTCTTTGATTGATTCTTGCAACATGGGAAATGTATTTATTTTTTCACATACGACATTAGGGTTACACTGTATGTCATAGATAAACTTCAATAATGGACCCAAAAAATTGGGAAGCCTACAACTCATGTAGTTTCGGTTCCCTACCACGTTCGTGCAACTTCGGATTTCTCTCAAAAATTGAAATTAAATAAATCGAAGGGTTAGGTTAGGTTAGGTCAGTCACAACATGCTTGTTTTCATTGGAAACTTCTGATTTAGCGGCTGAAGTGGCGTTAATACCAAAACGCAAAATTTCGGAAATCTTCGGAAATTCTTGCAGGGAACCGAAACTACGTGAGTTGTAGGCTTCCCCAAAAAATTGTACTTTACACTGAAAACAAGCCCAAACCAGCACAAACTACTACATGATCAAATTGCAACGCTATAGAAAAATGGCGACGGCAGCGTTAATGCAGAGGCTACCCAATGTAACCTATAAACTGTAATTTCTTAGAAACCAGTAGGAATTTTAATGTCTTTAATGTTGGAATATTATTATTTTTACTATGGAAAATCCTCTAAAATATAAATTTGTTGTTTATTTATATGTGAGACAGTGAAACCAGCTTTGATGTATATCCAAAAAATTTCAAACCTGGTATAACATTTTTTTTTCGAAACAAAAATTACACCTGAATATAAATAACAAAATAGTTATAATGTAACAATATTTTCGATGAGAAAAATGTTGCCAATTGTACTTACAACTGCCCATGTAATGAATCCAAGTCGATTTCGTTTACTTACCTTACATGGTGTCTTCTGTATTTCTGGTCTCAGCTCGCCGTAATATTTGACTATCTCTTCGTAAGCAAGCTTATCAAATTTTGGTGGTTCTTGCGGCTGCGATGGTGCATCATCTGTTTCAGCTCCCTGGCAGCACACGAGACGACTTTCCGAAAAACATTAACCCGCACACAAAATCTACACACTGCAATCAGAGGCCTAAGTTACTTCGACGTTCAGCCTAGTTGAGCTCTTAATTCGGGATCGAAATACATATTTAATCACAATATTTACATTAAATAAATTTATAGAATTATTCAATTTTAATTTTTATGCTGATACCAATAAGTTTCAAGCACTCAAATAGCATAAGGGACTTTGTGGTAATACGAGGAAGCCAAGTTATGAAAATATACTATTTATTTCGTATTATTTTGATTATGTACATATTGTTGTGATTACTTTGCAGATGCATGCATTTTGACAATTATCTGTCCTTTACATTGTAGAAGTTCTATCGACAGCCACAAGGCAGAACCATATAATAGGCGATGTGAAAGCCTAGAAGTAGGGGGGAGAACTCTAGGAAGGTCTTTATACTCTTTGTACAGCGAAAAAGAAGGAAAGGGGAAGGAAGTCTATGGGTGTGCGAACGATAGAGTATGTGTTGGTTAGTAGTAAAACACAGTCCAGGAGAAAAGTGAGAGGAACATTTTCCACCGGGTTTTTACCCATTTGCAACATAAATCAATAATAAAATTTAAAAAAAAAAAGCCTACCTAGGTTTGCTTGATATTTTCAGTTTACCAAGATTCCTTGTAGAGCATTTTCACATACTTCATGTTTTCTCGTTGTAGTAAATTACAGTTCAGAACTATCAATTCAAAATTGATTTGTGTTAACATACCATACACAATGTCCCATAACTCAAAGTCAAGCCGAGAACAGTTTGTTGATAGGATAGTAAATTATGGTCTGAATTAAAAAAAAAACTAATAACAAATTCATAATGTGTCGTAGTTTTCGAATCATATGCATATTTTCAAGAGTTTTTATACGTTGTGGCCGGCAGGGCCACATTTTTACTTGTAATTTATTTTTGTTGCTGGTCTCTAGTTTTATATGGTTTTTTATTTCACGTATTTTTACGCTTTTTTAATAAATGTTAATTTATCTGTAAATTTTTTTAATTATATTTGTTTCTGTTAATTAGTTATACGCAGTTTGGTAGCTATCGATTATGAGTTTAAGAATATCGATTGTGTTTCACGTAAATACCACTTGGTGAGCGCCCGGCGGTTGGCTGATGACGTCAGACATTCGGCTTGCCGGGAAGAAAAATTCAGCTGGGGCCGGGGTGTGAGTGTGCCGAGCGACCGTCGAGGACAGAGCCATGTGACGGCGCGGACTGGTGTGCCGGACGGCAACGGGCGACGAAGAGTATTGGGCTGGAGGCTCCACGCTGGGTGACAGGGCAATGGATTGCCCTGTGATACTGAACTTATCAAGGTAAAGAGAGGCCGCAATTTTGATTTTTACCCTCGTGGTACTGCAGTGGTTTTTGGCAAACCTAGTGAACTGTGTATTTTCCCATACTAAATTTTATTTGGACGGAACTTTTATTAGCCAGTTTGGTGAAGAGGCCCATTTGTTTCACACGTTGTTCCAGTGTGGGATTTTTTAAAAAGGTCGCCCGTTTGCCTGTAGTTGCCATAAAAGTATAAGTTTGGAAGAAACGAACATTTTGCAATTTGTTTTTGAGACTTTGTCTTCGGAATTTGCATACTTAAAGTTGGCTTTAGCTAATATATCAGCTTGTGCAGTATTATTAAAAGTATGCGATCGGTATTGGACTACATGCGCAGCCTGATGTTGGTTGGTGCGGCCATTCTACGTTTTTATAAAATCATTGGCAAGTTAATAAAGAAGTAAGACTTTGTTTGAAGCTGATGATAAATACTTCTGTGGTAACATGGTTATGTTACGTGAAGAGTTTTTGCTACATTTCCCTTAAAAAAATAAGATAATTTTTTTTTTGGTCATCGTTCACGCCTTTGTGAATTCGTACCTATGGCCCGGCGTGGCATTAGACTCTGGAGTTGGTGAGGAAGGTCAGGAAGCCAGCGCACGCCTAGGATATTAACTTTGTTTTTTTGGCAAGTCTTTAGCAACGAACATCTGAAGAAAGACTAAACCGTTGATTGAGAGTTTAATAACTTTATTTAAATAAATTTTTTGTACTTCAGTTTTATTATTGTAGAATTTTTTATATATTTATATTGATTGTCTTGTTTGATTTTTGGTATTAGGGCAGTCAGTAAATTTTGATATTTTATAGTGGCCACGCCTCACGCCCTTATATATTTTTATACTTGTTGTTATCAGTATTTATATTTTTACGATTTTTTAAAGGTTATTGTTAGTATCGCAAATGGGGATAAGATGCTGCCATTATTAACGTCAGCTTTTGTAACTAAGCTTGTATGGTTATGTATAGTAAAAATTATTTTTGCAAATTTCTATTTTTTAATAACATACGTCCAAAGTCTTGCCTCTTGTTTGTTTAATGGTTACTCTACTATTATATCCTTTGAATTTTTTTTGGCCTGACCCCTGGGCAGTGGTGTGGGGAATTTATATTGTTTAGCTTTTTATGTCTGGTTTTTAATATTTATTTTTTCCCTTCGCGCCCAGAGTGAGTCGGGGACGCAACCCCTCTTCCAATTAAGGAGGGAGAAGGGTTACAACCTGCGCCACTCTGCTTGGCAGAGACTTTGGACTTTTGCGATTTTGCTGACTTTTTTGATTTTTTTAATAATGGCAGTTTCTTGGATTTATAAACTTCCCAAAGAACAGGTTTACGCTAATTTGCAAGCTGCGGGAGCAGGATCAGCACCAGGAATTTTAGTGGTCTTTTAGATTTCCAGTGATGGTTTTGATTTTTTTCCTGTGAGGTTATTGTTTTTATAGTTCTTTGCTTTAGTTTGCAACCTTTAGTTATTGATTATTTTGAGAGAGAAGGTTTTGTCTAATACGTTTCGGTCTTGACTTTGGAGCTTGTTTGTTTTGTTTTGGCATACTTAGATCCCGTTTGTTCGGTTTGTGAGTTTAGTTTGTCTTTTCCGTTACTTGTTGGAAAATCCTTCTCTTGTTTTTTTTTTTTTTTTTGAGCGTTGAAATTTTGACTGAGGCTTTGGAGGCAAGTTTTCCTTGTTGCAGGTTTGTTTGTTTGAGTTTGGGCTGGTTTGTTGGATTAGAAGTTTTTGAGAATACTTTGTCTCCAAGTCCAAGGTTTTTTTTTTGACGTTTTAGTTTTTTAAGGTTGCTGTTTAAATTTTTTTTTTGTTCAAGGCGGAGGTTGTGGCCGGCAGGGCCACATTTTTACTTGTAATTTATTTTTGTTGCTGGTCTCTAGTTTTATATGGTTTTTTATTTCACGTATTTTTACGCTTTTTTAATAAATGTTAATTTATCTGTAAATTTTTTTAATTATATTTGTTTCTGTTAATTAGTTATACGCAGTTTGGTAGCTATCGATTATGAGTTTAAGAATATCGATTGTGTTTCACGTAAATACCACTTGGTGAGCGCCCGGCGGTTGGCTGATGACGTCAGACATTCGGCTTGCCGGGAAGAAAAATTCAGCTGGGGCCGGGGTGTGAGTGTGCCGAGCGACCGTCGAGGACAGAGCCATGTGACGGCGCGGACTGGTGTGCCGGACGGCAACGGGCGACGAAGAGTATTGGGCTGGAGGCTCCACGCTGGGTGACAGGGCAATGGATTGCCCTGTGATACTGAACTTATCAAGGTAAAGAGAGGCCGCAATTTTGATTTTTACCCTCGTGGTACTGCAGTGGTTTTTGGCAAACCTAGTGAACTGTGTATTTTCCCATACTAAATTTTATTTGGACGGAACTTTTATTAGCCAGTTTGGTGAAGAGGCCCATTTGTTTCACACGTTGTTCCAGTGTGGGATTTTTTAAAAAGGTCGCCCGTTTGCCTGTAGTTGCCATAAAAGTATAAGTTTGGAAGAAACGAACATTTTGCAATTTGTTTTTGAGACTTTGTCTTCGGAATTTGCATACTTAAAGTTGGCTTTAGCTAATATATCAGCTTGTGCAGTATTATTAAAAGTATGCGATCGGTATTGGACTACATGCGCAGCCTGATGTTGGTTGGTGCGGCCATTCTACGTTTTTATAAAATCATTGGCAAGTTAATAAAGAAGTAAGACTTTGTTTGAAGCTGATGATAAATACTTCTGTGGTAACATGGTTATGTTACGTGAAGAGTTTTTGCTACATTTCCCTTAAAAATAAGATAATTTTTTTTTTGGTCATCGTTCACGCCTTTGTGAATTCGTACCTATGGCCCGGCGTGGCATTAGACTCTGGAGTTGGTGAGGAAGGTCAGGAAGCCAGCGCACGCCTAGGATATTAACTTTGTTTTTTTGGCAAGTCTTTAGCAACGAACATCTGAAGAAAGACTAAACCGTTGATTGAGAGTTTAAGAACTTTATTTAAATAATTTGTTTGTACTTCAGTATTATTTTTGTAGATTTTTTATATATTTGTATTGATTGTCTTGTTTGATTTTTGGTATTAGGGCAGTCAGTAAATTTTGATATTTTATAGTGGCCACGCCTCACGCCCTTATATATTTTTATACTTGTTGTTATCAGTATTTATATTTTTACGATTTTTTAAAGGTTATTGTTAGTATCACAAATGGGGATAAGATGCTGCCATTATTAACGTCAGCTTTTGTAACTAAGCTTGTATGGTTATGTATAGTAAAAATTATTTTTGCAAATTTCTATTTTTTAATAACATACGTCCAAAGTCTTGCCTCTTGTTTGTTTAATGGTTACTCTGCTTTTATATCCTTTGAATTTTTTGGCCTGACCCCTGGGCAGTGGTGTGGGAAATTTATATTGTTTAGCTTTTTATGCCTGGTTTTAATATTTATTTTTTCCCTTCGCGCCCAGAGTGAGTCGGGGACGCAACCCCTCTTCCAATTAAGGAGGAAGAAGGGTTACAACGTTTTGCTACGGAATCACAAATAATACTATATTGATAACAATTATAAATAAAATATGTTATACTTTTAGGGAAAAATAAATTATTTGTAAGACTTATGCGACAAAAAATGTTTAATCGGGTAAATGTAACACGTCATATTTGAAAAATAATTACATTGCAAACTTTGCAAGTTTTTTTGAAAAGATAGCTTATTAAAGTCAATAACATGCTAAGATAGGAAAGTATTTTCTTTTACAGTGTGAATAGTCGTAATTACCCGATTTCAAATTGTTACCGCATTTAAGTCACGCAAAGGTACCCCCCCCCCCCCCAAAGTTGTTTTTATTTTGAATTGTTATTAATAGTAGTGTTACTTATAACTGATTAGCTAAAATTTGTAGTCACAGTATCTAATAATTTGGTACAGGATAAGGATTTAAAAACTTTTGAAAAAAAAAAATGCCTACAACTCGAAAATTACACTATATGAATGTTGGTTTTATGATTCAGAATCGTGATTAATTGGCGTATCTACTGTTCTCAGCTTGCCGTTGAGTAATGGGACACTCTGTAGAGAGGTAAAATTATTAATCTTATTGCCGTCGTCCGGGTTCTCGTGTTCGAGACCGGGCGTGGATCCTAGCGGGAAAACTGGCTCTTAGTGAAATGTGTTCCGGGAGGGGGCCAGGCTAGCTCTGCGTCTAACCAAATTTGGGTTCTGTGGGTGCGTTGCCCCTGCGTGGCCCGCTAGGACCGTCGGTGAAGTTTGCGGTTGGAGGGATCCCTAGCTGTTAACACGTCACAGTCCCTGTGCAGCATAACACGCTGATTCCTGGCTGGGCAGGGAGACTCAACACAATAACACACACGAATTCGGATATTGTACTGTCGGTGACACGTTGTGCACGGAGTGTGCAGATTGGACGTTTAATCGGGTCGAACAGTTACAATTACAGTTTACACTTACACGACGTACATTAAATTATCATACAAAATTACATTGAATTAACACTGAGTGCTCTGACGCACTGTCACTAATTTAAACCCTCACGCCAGTCGAGGTTAAGGGGGAGGTTGATTGGAGGCGGCCAATCCCGAAAATTGCTAATGCGGCGGTATCCGGGTCTACCTGTGTGGACCGCGGCTCGCAGTTAAATTAGATGCAAGTTCTATGCGTAGCTGTCTTCAGTGCCTGTGCACTCGACGTTTAACAAAAAGTCACTTGTAGCGGAAGTCGGCCCGTGCTGTATGGTGAACTGCCCCGCGTAATGTCTAGTGCGGGGAGTTTATAGTTAAGTGGCTGGGTTAGGCCCTACGCTGTAAAAAGGACTGGGGACGCACGGGGAGTATACGCAACGAAAAAAAGGGTTTGGTTTAAATGACTATAGTTACCAGCAATAATATTCAGTGGAGACAAAGGGTGATGACTGCCCGTGGAACGCACATCCGCCCCGGTCCGCGAGTCACTCGGTACTGGCGTTTGCCCTTGGCGCGAAGGAAGGTCTCAGCGTTCTCTCGCGCCAAAGTTTCTAAAGTTCCGTTATTCGGAAGTTATTTTAACAACATGAAACTGAGAGTGGCTCTAAATTCGTACATAAATTATTAATAATTAATCTAATTGGCAGATACTCTCTAAGAATTAGGGTTAACAAATTTACATTTGAATAATAAGAGTCACACAAGAGACTGTTCGTCACTTGTTGACTGCTTCAGTGGCTAGTTACACATAAAAAAATGGGGAGGCAATATTTACGTTACACAACACTATCATTAATTCAGGCTGATGGCCGTAAGGGAGACACTCTCAAACGTAATGACGTAATTTCACACGTGAGTGACTCGGGCACTCCTGCGTTGCACTTTCCTTGGGCGGGGTTTTTGATAAAAATTTGCTTTACTATTAAATTAGGCTTTATTTATAATGAATTGGGGTCTAGGTGTTTGATTAATTTAGACATTGCCCTTGGTTCTACTTGGTCCTCAGGGGCTCGCCTGACTCGAGTGGGCCATGGCTAGGGGTGCATTCCATTAGCGGGGTCGGATACTGGCGGTTGCAGGTCGGGCTTTGGGGTGGCCTTCGGTCGGACGACGTCATTATAACGACATGCACTCTAATATTATTCAATATCAAGAACAATATACCAATTTATAAATGAGGTATTTTTTTGGACCTGCTTGATTAGATTCGGTTGTAGAAGGAATATGATTTAGTCAGGGAAATTTGTTTTGTTAACTATTTCAATAAAAACCTATCATTGCAAAACATCTAATGCGAAACACATATAAACCAGTGTCTTAATTTTTTAGACAGTTAATTTGCTGCTGCTTCTGTCAACAAAACTGTGATTACATTGTTTTGATTACAAAAATAGAAAAAAAATAATACTTTTAGCTTACAACCAATAATATAGTGGTGTTTTAAGTGTAATATGTAGTTACCTGTAGAAGTCATATATTGACATAATTAAATTAAATTTTGTCATAAAATGTAATAACTATCTTCCATACCTTTCCGATTCCAATCCTTAGTATTAGACCTTTTGAACTCGTATCCATTTTTAACTTATATTGTAGCTTTTAATAAAAAAATTGAACTAAATGTCTATTGCAAATTTTTCGGTGTTAGGCCAAATATTTTGTTGAATTGTAATTACATACTAAAGAAAATTTTTTTTTATAGTCAAAGAGCATGTAAATCATCAAGAAGAAAAGAATAAAAAAAAGTATTTTTTGATGAACCAGACCTATCTTCTTTTCTTTTTTTCCGAACACAAATTTTATTTAATCCACAGTGAGGCATGCGTTCACGAGCACTTCTAACACATTCAATTTATTTTCAATCTAAACTATTATTTTCTGAATAGTGTTTTTTTAATTTTAAAATATTTTAATAATTTACATATATTCCTTCCAAGATTGATGTTTTTCAAAGTTATTCGTCCTTGCAGATTGGTTTTAATTGCTCTATATCCCTAATTCACTTCCTCTGATATTTTAACTTCTTTTAAATTAAAATTACACCATTTGATTCGCGTGATAGTACTACTATCTGTTCGGTTTTTTGCATAGCAAATGCACTAACGGTTGCCAAATGCTTGCTAAAATGCATTGAAATCCGTTTCTAGCCTCGGACATGGATAGGTTTATTAGAACGGTTGCTTTTTCGTTACTTACCAAGGGTTCTGTTTCGACACACTCTGCAATACGGTTTGCGAGTTTAGTTACTTTTCTATCCCAACAAGGTAGTGCTTATTCGCTACGTACCTTACCTGAATATCTTGAAGTACCTACCCTCTTTATAGTCAAATAATTTTTGTAGATTGCAAAAACCTGTGATTATTATAAATACAACTTTTTATACATAGGTATGAAGTATAAATTCATTTATCAATAATAAAAGTTTTTAATTAATGGGAGAATACCTGTGCCGAGATAGTTTATAGTAATACATAGCATAATATGTGCGTTTCTTAAGGCTGAGCAATAAAACAATTAAAAAGCTCTGATTTTTCTGTTTTTTCCTTCTACAACATATGTTATAAGTTTTTAATGTTTTTAATTCCTTTTCTTTAAACGTAAAACAAATTAGAAGTACTTATATTAAATTAAATAGTTTTTTGTGTTTCAGTATTCTCTACACATGTTTAATTTGTTAGGGTTTGGTATGTCTTGTCCAAAGCTGCGTTTCTTTGGAAATTGACATTTTCTTTTTCAAAATTCTCGTGACAGCCATCTTGTTTCATTTGAGGAGAGGTAACGAGTAAGGTACTGAAATGTGTTTATATCACGTAGAATTATACTTAATTTGCATTTGGTGAATAATTAAAGATATAATTGCGAACTGCATTCAGTATATTTTATAGGTTAAGTAATAACCAAGGAATTGTAAGTAGTCCTTGCTAAGTGAAGTGTACATTAGATTGCAGAATGAAATGAAAATAAAGTTTTATTGAAAGTGAAATATGTTTTTATGTATGCTGTACTAAATGTTATAGGTGCTTTTTGTTGGTACCTAACAAATACTATGTAATAGTTATTATTTCTGCTTTTATCTTAATCTGACATACTGATTAAATAATCTTGGCCACAGATGCGTACGCTCTGTGAGATGCGGCACAATTAACTTACGGTAGCTTTATATGAAAAATGGTAATTTATTGCATTGGATTATATTTTCATTACGGCTTTTGAAACCTTGCGGTAATAATTATACAGTGGCGAATGATATTTAGGTCAGCGTGACAAGAGTAATTTTTATTTATATATTTATCGTGTAAGAAATTCATTAACTTGGCCCTTTTCTTTCCCCCGCAGAGGAAAAGTGATTTATTAGAACGTTCGTTTTTTAAAAATTTCACAAGGTTACAAACCACAAAAAATTAGATTTCCACAGCAAAACTGTTGTTCGCTAATATCTAAACAGCTGTCCACATGCTAAAATGTTTTCTTTTTCTATAGGTATGTATTATGTGTAGGTAATCTATTTATCAACATCAAAAGCACAATTTACTATTTTGAAATACCCATATTTAATTGGAATATGAACATCGGAAAACTTGGAAGGTATATTTTTCTCAATAGGCTAACAAGATGACATGCCTCCAAACATATATCTGGTAGTGGTTGCAAGTAGCTACTTATTATTTAAAAATTTTTAAAAATGAGTGGTGAGTAGACCTATTACTAATACTGGACTTGGTGATTTGACAGCACAATGTGTAGAATGTAATTTGACAGCAAAATATTGCATTATTGTGGACGTGTGGTTATGTGTTTGACAAACTAAAGTAACAATTAAATATGTAATGGTTCTTTCCATTCTTTACATTACAAATGACAACACTACCAGGATTTTTATCAACTTTTTTAGAGGACCATTAAATTTAACATTCAATTAGAAAACTCTAATTACATGACTGGGTTTTAGAGGTTTCACAATTTTTACCTTTAAATACACAAATAGTATTACCAACACACCATTTTAACAATCTTTCGAAAACAAAAGTCTGACACTTAGAGTAATGTCGTGGCCCCACATGTCTATGTGAATAGAAAATATTTTTAGTTGGATTTTGGTCATGATGGGCAGGTTAATGAAATCATTGAAAAGTGTGAGAGCAAAAAAAAACTTTTAACAGCCAAAAAGTCCTGAACTATAAATTTTTCGTGTTATCTGTATGTTTCTGTATTTATCTTTTTTGACCATTCTTGATTGTAAACCATCAATGTCGTTTTATGTTTATAAATATGTTTTGAATAAATTTTTCTTGTTTTATGGTTGTTTCATAAATTCTTTTCTAAACATTTTGTGCACATACTCTTGTAAGCAATTTACAGAACTGATTAGAAGTGTCTGCCACTTGTGCCATGTCTGAGTGGTTAGGAGTTGAGTAATTCAGTAAAGGCCGTGGTAGCTCTCACCTTTAAGAGCCCTCACAACCATATCAAAGCCACAAAGTGGTTCCTGAATCTCGTTTCGGCCTGAATAGGGCACTGGGATTTTAATGGCAACTTATTATATGCATATATCTTTTGTTATTTGAATCCTTTGTAGCAACAGCATGTAGTACCTAAACAAGAAGTATGGAATACATTGTTTTAATATTGGTAATGATTCTTTATCAATATTTCAAATACTTGAATGAAATAATACATATATGCTGATAATGTCTAGTTTTTACACTACATTTCCCTTGACACTGTCCATGGCAGAAGTCTATGGTAACAAAATTGTAGGCTTTGACACACATTTTTGAAAATGAAATCAGTGCTGTGCATTAAAAAATTTGTAATTTCCATAATTTTTTTCTAACCTTCCATTTTTTGCACTTTTAATTATTACGCCCCCTCAAAAACTGGGGCCGTGGGTAAATGCCCTGTTGATCATTAAATTTAAAGCTTCAGTGGAGGGTGTTTGATCCGGCATCCTATGGCTCTGCACATTCTCACTAAAATCCTGAAAGTCCCAAAAAAGTAATGAAATTGAAGGACTGGTCAGGAAGAACTCCCTAAATAAACTAAATAGTGCTGGAAGTCACTTAACATTACTTTCCAGCATTGTTTTAATAACTTACATTTAGTTTTTTGACGCCTTAACTTCATAGCATGTGGATGTTATTTCTCTTTATGTATCTTCATATTCTCTTTATATCTATCATTATTTCTAATTTTAAAATTAACACTTTTCTGTGAATTGTAGAAAATTTTCTATTACTTTTGCTCATTTAAAATTTTGTTTGAATATGTAGGTTTAAATATACCCCTTTGATAAAAAAAAGTTCATGTTCATATGTTGCAGCTTTTCTGTAACAAAATTCAGAAAATATCTTTTTGATCACTAAATTCAACCGGCTTTCTTATTTACACTGAAAACAACGTTTGTCAATGCTTACTGGTTTCTGAGCAATCACTGTTTGTAGGTTACATTATAATACGTGCATTCGTGCGGCTGTTGCCATTTTTTGAAATAGTTTGGATGGTTGATTGGGTTAGGCCACATTAAAAATACTGTGAAATCTTATGAACAGTTTGTTAGGTGTGGATAGTTACATCTTAAATTGATAATTCCTGAGTAACCATTAAAAATATTGTACAGTATTTTCAATGTAGCTATAAGTATACTAACTTAATGAACCATCCACATAATTTGACTTAAGTTCTCCAAATCACTTACACACATACCCACATGTGAAAGCAAAAAATGGCGGCAGCTACGTCAGTGCACAGGTAATGTAATTAAGCTAAGCTATAAACTGTGATTTCTCATAAATCAGTAGGAATTTAGAAATGCTGGTTTTTAGGGTAAATACAGGAATGTCTCTAGGTTTTGAAAAAAGAGTAATTTTGGAATTTTATGATTAATTTATAGAAAAGCTGTGATGTATGAATTTTACAAAAAAAATTGTAGGAAAATTTTGTTTTAAATTTCTTTAAAAGTTCTGAATTAATTAACTAGTTTGCTTATTTGTAGACACCCTGATTTTGTAATTTGGTGACAATTGAGCCACATTCAGATCTATTCTGGTTGATTCCGGCTGTTTCCCTTGGCCACCAGGTTGCATTACTGCACTGCCAGAATTTTTAGTTCACTCAAAGAGAACTTGATCATGGATGCAATGTTTTATGAAATAGTTTGTGAAACAGTAATGCTCTTTTGTATATTTTTCTTTCTGTACAGAAGTTTATTACAGCTTGTTTTAAATAGCTTTGTACCTTATATAATTTTTTTAAATTTGGTATTTACATTTAAACTATATTGACATTCAATCTGGCAAAATTGCTAATCTATCATGGTCATTGTCCAGATTGTGCCGGATTAAAGACTTTTCATTGTATTTAATTATAAAATCATAAATCTAGTTTAATACCATGTTTGAAAAGTTTAGTTTGAATATAATAGCATTTCTGAATGGAGTTAAAAGATATTTTTAATAAATGACTTTAATTTTTGATGTAAATTGTCGTAAATATTTATTAAAGAATAGGAAATTAGTACAGCAGCATTTTTCAGTTTCTCGTTGGATTCTTAACAACTTAATAAATAATAGTAGAGATGACGACAAGGTTCATGGAAATTGTGGGATAAAAGTCATGCCTGTAGTAAACTGATTAGATTCTAGTCCACGACTAAACCCCAAAAATGTTTTCATCCTGTGTAACTCTTCAAATAATGTACGAGCTGCTGAGTAACGTGCAGTGCACCAGACAACTGGCTGAGTGACACTGCACTAGGGGCATTCCATGCCAGATCATACAGGGGTATCCACCCCACTACCTATCTCAGATTTGGATGAAATTTTAAAAATAAAGGGTAAAATTCTTGCATCACTGCTTTTCCGTAAATTAATAATGATATTCGAAAAAACATTTTTTTTATACTAATGGTGTTCCTCTATTTACCCTTGTAAACAGTGTTTCTGAATTTTCTACTGGTGTCTGAGAAATTACTGTTTGTAGGTCACATTAAATAGCCTATGCAGTGAAGAGGCCATCGTTATGTTGGGCTTTGTGTTGCCGATTCTGTTGTTTTCCATATGTAAGAATGTGTATATTTTACATTTAGATATTGTGATGCAATGGAATGTAAATAATAATTTAAAAAAAAATTTACATGATTTCCCTACTGTGCATCCATACCCAAGCGTCAACACTAGACAGGGATATTTTTAGCAGAAACATGCAACATTAATAGGCTCTAATATGACTGTCGTAACGTAAGTGTAACGATGACATCGTACTCAACTAAGATGGCGGGCGTAACAAAACATGCAACATGTATATAATCCAAGATGGGGACCATTACGATAAATGCAACTGTGGTTTTTAAGTAATATTTTATTATTTTTTTACTATTAAATTCGATAGTTAATTTTTTTTTAATGATTTTTAAAAAAAATCCCGTTTTTTTTTTAACATAAAAATTATGGATTTTCAAGATGGCGGACATGATGTCACACTAGGTGACAAAATATATACTTTGAAAAAAGTGAGGGGAGTCAGTCTGCCAGCGGCTTCCTTGGAGGAAGGTTTGGTCGCCATTTTTATTTTATTTTTGCCCTCACTGGGTTCGAACCAATGATTGGAACTCCATGTTGTAAATTTATTTTTTTTAAATATTTTTATTAAAATGTTATTAATTGCCATTTTCTATAAATTTAAAAAAAAAATTCATTAAAATCGGATAATAAATAAAGTTTTGCAAGATGGCGGTCGTAACGGAAATTGCAAAGGTGACGTCATATGCCATGATGACATAATCCATGATGACATCAGAGGCTTATAGGATGCTGTAGACATGGCTAACCTGCCTCAAAATTTAAACTGGAAAAAAATATAAGATCTGATTTATGCAAGCAGTTAAAAAAAAATATATATATATAATTAGTAGCAAATTACTGTACAAGAATTAACATTATTTAAGAATTAATGCTGCAAATTTATTTTTATTTAATTTTAATATCTGAACTTAAAATGTATAAGATTGGTTTGAGAAAGAGATGTCTGTGTGTGGCTTAAAAAAGTCAGTAATCCTTTTGATTCTATAAACAGATTAGCCTATGTATCTTTTTCAGTAATGAATGTTTCAGCGGTATTTAGGAAGGAGTATACTTTCTGAAGTTTTTTGCTGTTTTTATATGCTTATTTGTTCTCTGTAGTGTCATGCCCAGTCATTTTGTTGGAAAGAATCATTTAAATTCATTAACTTCTCTTTGTGCTAAGTATTTTTGCGTAACTTAGTCTGTTTTGGTAACTTATTAAAAAACAGAAGATTAATATGTATGGCAGTGTGTTAACTATTAGTTAAAATATCTTATCTGCTTCTGAAACAGGGTAGCTGACATTTCAGAGAACATCTTAATCTGGTTTTCATAATATCTTTATGAAAAGTAAAGGAATATAATTTATTTTAATAGTATAACTTAGATATTATAGCAGTATTTAGAAAGTACAGTAGTAAGCAAGTATTAAGTATTAGGTAGTTAAAAATTACAGCAATTCCATGGTGCTTCAACAAGGGTTTTATTGTGTGAATAGAAGAACATAATGTATTAGTTTTACTGTTTGTGTTCTTTTATAATAGATGTCCTCATTGGTTCCAGACTTTGCTGCTATTTCAGATTTTGTATGCATTTGCAGGCACCCAATGGCTATTTATTGCATAGATCCAAAAGTGTACTCTTTCTTCAGTTGATATAGATACTTGCTTTTAATTTTTACAATGATGGATAATGGAGAATGCACTCATTGGGAAAACGAGATTGTTGGAAATACCTGTGTGTGGACACTTTAATTACACCACGTAGTTTTTCATTTTAGGTGGGCGGTTGTGGGCGCTCTCCACCCCCTAGCGATGGTGTATCGTGGCTTCGCCGCGGCTGGAGGCGGGGACCAGCCGATCATGTCCAGGGACTATCATAGTGCAGGTGAACATGGTGAGGACTTGGTAGAGGGCCCCCGGTCGCGGGACGATAGCGATACCCGCAGCGTCGACTCGGTGCCGTACCGTCGAGGTGGCAGGCGAGAGGAAGACGAGGGACCCACCCGCGAGAGGCGGCCATTTCGGTCCAGGTCCGGGGAATCGCGAGATGAACGACCTAGGTACCCGGACGGCCCCCGGCGCGTGGACAGGCCTCCAGGCGGTCCTCGCATGCGAACTAATCGCAACGATGACAGGTACTCGGAGAGGCCTAGGTCTTCGAGGTACAGAGACGAAGATGACTACGATTACAGAGAGAACTCTCGGTACACAAGTAGGAAAGAGCCAAGGAACATTAGGTCTAGATCACGCTCGCAAGATGAACCAGATGATTATCCACGGTACAGGGATAGGAAAGATGGTCCACGTTACCCTGTCGATGATGAAGGCCGCTACCCGGAGACTGGGCGGTATCGATCGCGGGGCACCTGGATCGGCAATTCCAGCAGGTACGATGCGGACGATGGCGGTACATCTGTTCCGGAGGAGCCCGCGGTCAAGAACATATACCAGAATGATGGAAGTTTCCTAGAAATGTTCAAGAAGATGCAGGAAGCTCAAAATCCAAAATCTGAAGAAGGTGCAAGTGCTAGCACTTCGGAAACGGATGGTGCGGGAAAATCGGACGAGCAATCCTCTGCCGCGGTACCTAAGAAGCCAATAATATCTATGGTGGGGAAGCGTAGAGGGGGGCGTGTCCTGCCCACCGGCATGGTGAAGAAACTGAAACGGGAAGAAGACGAAGAGAAGCCGACCAATGCTTGGTCGATATACATGGCTGAAGTACGCAAGTACAAGGAAGCTTCATGTGAGGAAGAAGGCAAAACAAGGCCTCTTGTTAAGTAAAGTTACATCCAAAATGTTCTTTACAGGAAATGATGTAAGCAGTAAGATTTGTAAATAACAGATTGTAAAGTTTTAATGTCGTTAGTGTGTTTTGTAGTGCTGGGCCGACATTGTATTCATCTCCCGTTTGTAAATCCTCATGATTAATGCTATTATTTTTTGCATTATGATATAGTTCTTTTCATTTGAGGTAGTAGTTCACATTTCCCATTTTTTATTGTCGGTGTAATGTATAGAAAGCCCTAATATCTGACTTTAAATAAAATTTATCTCATAACCAAAAAGGCTAGAAGAAATGTCTTGACTGCAAGCAAGTTGTGGTAGACTTTAAATTATATTATGTCAAGACATTTGGTTAAAATAATTGAGTGTTCTGAATAATATTAAAATTGGGAGGAAGAATATTTCATATGATGTTTGCCAGGCGGTAGCTTTTTTTTTTTTTTTAAGTTTATAAACTTAATGTGATAAAAGTTGTAATTTTTTTCTATCATGCTTGTAAATATAAAGGTTTATGTCCGTAGCAACAGTATTCAGTTTGTACTGTATTTAGTACCATGTGAAGTGTTTCCCAAGTCTGAGAAAACATTTTGCTGAAGACTTGGAGTTTAAAAATGGATTGAATTCAATTGAAAGCAATGCTTTGTTGTTCACATTGAAAAAAAAAATGCTAATGATGTTAATAACTATTGTTTTTTCTATTGTGAAGATAAAGGTGAAATTTTTTTTTAGATTCTTTTTCATATAACTGTAGAATGTTTTGCATAAGCATTTTGCAACATCCAGAAATTTTATTTGCAATGGGCATCATGATGATTTGATTACAAATAGGTTCTTGGTCAAATGCATGATTTATAAAAAAAAATGATTAAGTTGTTTATGTGAATATAATTGGTTAACTTCTGTATATTTACATAAAATACACAAAATTATGTTTTGACATTGATGTTATTGAATTTTTTTCTCTTTACTGCTTAAAAAATTAATGGGCTTCCTATAAAAGCTATATGGTAATTGAAATTTTTGCACCAGGCCAATATAATTACCACAGTGTACCGTAATGATAATTCATATTTGGAGGTCCAAGTATGCTTCAGCTTCACTGTGTTTATATTGGACTGATGGTTTTTTTCCAAGCTGTGCAATTGCAATTGGGTTCTTGAAATTTTTCACACGTCATTTATTTAGCAGTTGCGTCTTGTGGCATGCAAATAAGTGCCTTTATTTTTGTTTAGTTCTGACATCATTCAATTTCTGCTTTACTTAGCTGTTTTTCAAAACATAATTTTGGTGTGAATTTGTTTTAGTATCAATGGAGAATTCTTAAAAGTTAAATAGACAAGAAGTTTTTGTATGTTTCAGTATCAGAAACTGTAGTTTATGCCTGTCCTTTTAATTACATGTTATAATTTTTCCAATTTTAAATTCAGGGCTGTGCAGAAGTTATTTTTTTTCTTTTTGCTTTGGTAAATCTTCTTGAGGGAAAGAATTATTTGTCAGAATGACCACAAATTATTTTCAATGAGGTGAGTTATACCGAGTGAAATAATAATATAGGGACAAGTAAAGTCCATTGCTAGCATTTTCTTCCGACAAAAGACGTTTTATCATGCAAATATTAACTTATTTTGGTAGGCATATGTTTGAAGATTTAAATGACTTAACTTGAATTGCATATACAACTGATTTTTCCTCCAGGATAAGCATTAATACCAAGTTCCGCTGACGGATTATTTGTGTGTGACAGGACAGGGAATCTTGTTAATTCAGATCTGGAAAACCTGGAAAAGTCAGGGAATTTTATAATTCCATGCTTTTAGAATCTTAAGCTAATGGTAATGTGTTATTCTTGCCAAATGCTGTGTTTTTTCACTTTGCATATAATGTTGAAAGGTTAATGTTTCAACAGCTACGCACCATAGCATGAGCATTATCTAGGCCAGTGTACGTAAAAAATTACAGAACAGAAGGGCATAGATGGGGCAAAAAAATGGCTTCTGTTAAAAAAATGTAAGCTAGTTTGCTTAAATCATGGCCGAAAACCATGTGGATGTCAGATCTTGCAGCACAACTTTTGATATGTTTCGTAGGTTCTTTTTTCATGTAAACGAAAAGAATTATGTATTGATTCAAATAAACTATTAGACATTTTAATGGATTAGAAAGGGAGAAAGTTAATATACAAATAATCTCTATTTTGTAATGTGAAACCATTTCATGGCTCTAAAAAATACTTTGTAGGTGTGTTAAGTGATAAGAAGGCCCATGATGTCCGATATGCGTGAAAGTCAAATAATTTTCTATCCGACAGTTTTTAAGTTTTGTTAAACATGAGCTAGATGAGTGTTTGGCAAATGAGATAGACAAATGTTAGAATAGGTGTAAAACATAACTAGAAATGCAAAATTATAATTTACATCCAAGAAAATTTGTGCATAAATTTTTTATATTGTAAATTTTAGGAACATTAAATTCAGGTCTTCAGGAAAATAATGTACATTTTAAACTTTTTTTTTTTATTGTTTGTCTGCAGGTAGTGAGTTTTCTAGACTTAGGTGTACAAAGTTTCGCATCTTTCCCCAGCTTCTTTTAAGCTTAAGATTGTTCTAAAAAACTGATAAATCAGTACAGCAATGATTACTACTACTACAAGAAATATAAGCATCAGTGATGGCTTTTTCTCAGATTAGATAGAATAATTTAAATTTATTATTACCACTTGTAATTAAAATATTTAATAAGTTCACTGCATCTGTCAAGATACTGTGATTTTTCAATTGTGGTAGTACTGCTGCCATTGTAGAGTTGATTACTAATGATTGATCATCATAAATTTCCTACACTTTACACAAAAGTGAACACAAAAGTAAACCTCAAGCTTAGAGTAATGATGACTGGGCGAATATTGGTCGTTTGAACTGACAAAATCATCGACCTGGCATGTAATGTGTGTTTATTTTAATTTACTGGGGACTATTCACAAAACATTAAATATCTTCTGTATTAAAACTTTTGCTTACGTGGTGCTGTGAGATTTCGTAATTATGATCCCGCTTTGTGCAGCAAAACTTTGTTTGCCAGTAAAAAATGAAAATAGACATATAGTTTCCCGCATGAGGCAGGGTCTGCATGGATGGACTGGGGCTGACTCTTTGGAGCCATCAGTCCTACTCGGACAGACCCGTCACTCATGTTTGCCAGGAAACATAAAAAAAAAAAAGTTTCTAAACCATATGCATCACAAACATATTTAGAGGTTTAATGAAAATGAGTTTTGCTTTAAGTTTATTAAAGTTAATCTTGGAAGCATTTCAAATTTAAAAGGTTTTCCATTTCCATAGTTCTGTGGGAGGTCATGTTTCAGATAATTCTAGTTTTGAAAATTTTCATGTTGTCCATTGTACTGTGACATGAATAAACGAAACTGGCACATATATATTTTTTATATGATTTATAATTGTAAAAGTTAGTTTCATAGAAGTGTGTTCATTAATTTTTGGTGAGGGCAGTGATAATGAATGTTTGGTTTTCTTTAGTTGTGCAGTTTGTATGCTTTCAATTTAAATGAAAAACTAGACAAACATTTTTATTATTGGCACTTGTTTACGTGCATTAAGTTGATAACATTTGTGTGTTATGTGGTGAATCACATTAATGTTTTATGAAATGCCATCCATGCGGATACATCTAATGCTAATTTTTTTTCATTTAGTTACTGGATCTTATTAGGTGTCAGTTTATTTCATGTAAATGTGTGATAGTGAAGTGGGTCAATTTAGGATGTTATATTTTTTTAAGTCTTGGGGATAATGTATTGCTAATGCATTAATTTTAGTTTGAAAATTAAAGATGTAAATGTATGAATAAATATTAATAGGGATATTTTAAATTATTTAAATCAGCGAGTATTGAAAGATATGTCCAGAATAAAAAATTTAGTTAAAAGTAATGATTTGTTAAATGGTGATATTAATTTTGTGGGTTAGTGGGCAGAAAAGTTTTTGAAAAAATTTTTAAGTCATGTGTACATACAATATTTACCAAAATAAGCAGTGCCCTCAAATAAGCTTGTCACCCCTGATATCGCAAAGCAAGGAAGATAGTCGCAACTCAGTTCTATAACTTTTTTTTTTTAAATCTGAGATGTGTGCGGTATTTTTGGTAACCTAACAACCTAAACATCATTAACGTTTTGAACGAAAATATGGCTGCCTTTTTTTTATTTGCTGGAAAATGTTTCAAATTATCTATTTTCCAATATTAACAACCAGTACACTATGTTAAAGTGCTTTATATTGTGTTAAAAAACTTAACTGTATAGTGGTGAAAATCATAACTTCAGTTTCTATTGTGAAAAATACACACAAGCACACATCTGCATGTGACAGCCATTCTAATTTCATTGCTACCAAGATAATTCAACACTACAAAAAAATTTTCTCAATAGTATTTGTTGTTTAGGTAATCCTTGCACCAATTAAAAAAAAAACAAGCTTTGGAATCATATTTCAAGTTTTTATTAAATATTTATTCTGGACTTGCATAATTATCCCAAATGATAAATTGTCTATAAATATTTCTGTGAAAATAATACCATTCTTGGTACCTTTGTTGACATCTACCAGTTATTTTTTTCAGCACACTATTTTTGTCTCGAGGTTTAATGTTTTAATGTTCCCATTAAAATTATTTATCAGATAGTAAATATTTTGTATATGCATTAACTGTGAATGATAAAATGTTTACTGTGATGCGAGGAAAAAAGCACCATGAATGTAAAATGGTTGACTGAAGTTGTTTTGTTTACTGCAGTGTAGTGCCACTAATGTCTCGGCCAAGAGCTCAATGCTTCGTTACAAAGATTATAAACAAAATAAATCGGGAAACTGCTGAAGACGCGGACCCAACACATTCTCTCCTTGCAAATATAATGTTATTGCATTACCATCACTCAAAAACAAATCTTATTTTTTTCCTCCATTCACGTATAAAACTTTCTTCCAGTAGCATGATTTTCCATTTCCTAATTTTGAATCATTTTAATTTCTTTTAGCGACTTCAGATAATCACTACTGCAAACCTTTGATAACCATTGTAACATCTTACAAAAAAAAAAACACTCGCAAGATGTCCATTGTCAGTAAGCAACAGCAGGTTAACTCACCTTGAAACTTGTCAGAACTCATGCTATTTAGCTTTGAAAATTTTTGAATAAGCAGTGCACCTTGCTTTTTCAACACACAGTTACGAAAAATTGTGTACGGATTATTCGGGTAAATACGGCATTAGTGCAAATGGACTAAATGTAACAAAGATTGAACTGCCATTTAAAATTGTTCATATTGTTATGCTGATTGAATATATACTGTATAATTTTAGTGGTTAATGTATATTTACGAAATTTATTTGAAGACAGCAAGCATTTTCCCTCTTGAAACTAGAAATATAGAATTTTATAAGTAATGGAGTTGTCTTACTGTGCCACCTGAAGTGATAAACAGTAACATAACATATAGCAAAATGTGTCCCACACGAAATAAAAGTTATTTCAAAGTAATTACACTATGTCTTCATAAAATTTAGTTTGCAGTTATAACTATATGTAGCAGCACCAAAATTTATTTTAAAAATCTGCAATAATGTAATTTACTCTTAAGTGGTATATTATTGTATCTAATACTGTAAAAATAATTGTAAACTTTGCCCTCAGTTTTTCCAAAACTTAAGCAATTAGTATCTCCATGATATACTTAATGAGTAGGGTAATACTAATTACTGAAGATGTGGTTGTTTAAAATTTTAATCACACCCAAGGGTGCAAGAAAGCAGGATTTTCAGAGTGACCTACGGAACCTGAGGTCCAATGGTATTGCGCGTGGTTAACCAACACATGTACTAGGCAGTCTATACCTATGCAAATAGCGGAGGACTTAATAATGTTTAAAAAAATTTCCCTATAGAACAGTTTTGGCTTTACTATGTGTGCCAGGTAATTTGTTTCTTAACTTTGTGCAAAATTTGCTATCGACCTATGATTCACCGGCCAAATATGCCCAGATAAGTTCTCTACGGAATACAGAATGTTCTTTACAGACCATTTGCACGTTTTTATCAAAACGTTCAAGTTAGGCAGTCCTTGAGGTTAAATTTCAAATTTCAAGCAGCATTTTTAGTTTGTTAATAATGTATGGCCAATTAATTGGTTTTTGTTCGTTCTTGCACACATTATTAGTGTTGTACTTTAAACATGCTTACTGAATTGCTTTTAAAGTTCTTCATAACAGCTCCCAATTTCTTTTTCTTTTTTTTTGCTTAGCCATTATGGATGAGCTTGTTAAAAAGAGTTCTTTTGTTTATGGTCTGCTTGTTTTTTCACTGTCCACTAAGGCTATGTATTTGTTTACAATTAGTCATATCAGCAGTAAACCGGTTTACAAAATTTAGTCCAACTTCTTGAAGGATATCTTTGTAAAAATCAGCCCAACTTCTTTGCATTTCTGAAGTTTCAAAATAATTTAAGTGTATCATTTATAGCAAGGCCATCAGGAGGTGGGTTGGAAAGTTTGTAGCCGTGTTCATTGCAGTCTAGTATGTATATTCATGATTTGACAGTCAGCTCATATAGCAAAAAAAAAAAAAAAAACTGTAGGCTTCATAATTTTTTATTAGCTACAACTCTGGTATGTAAAATTTGAAATAAGCCCAATGTCTGCCATTTACCAGAATGAGAAAATCCACAGTTGGAACTTTGATAATACTTTTATCTTTTGCTGTTAAAAGTCTGGAAATCTTATATAGGAATGTTTTCCTTCCAAAATGTTATGTAATAGTACAAACTGTAGGTGGCACTGTGCTTGTGATTGAACTAATTTCCCTCAAATATGTAAATGTAATTTTTGTGACAAAAGTTTACCAGTTGTTAGCTTAGTGGTTTCAGTGTGTGGCATTGATTCTATGCAGAGACCAAGTTAGTGTTTTTTATTCAAGTATGATTTCTTATGAGGCTGTCTGGACATGTTTCACAAAAGGTGGAAAATGTTTGTGTAGTTACATGGAAAAAATCATAGTTATTAATGAGCAGCATTTTACTCATTATTCTGAAATTGTTTTATTTCAAGATCTTGGAAGAAGAAACTTGTAAAGAATGTTACAAATGTTTTAGCCAGATGAAGTTACAATTTTTTCAGTTATTTTATTTTTGTAATGTAATGAAAATTTGTAAATATGTACAAAATTTTTGTATTGTTTTCTTATGTTTATTTTTTTATGAATTATGATTATTTGATATAATTTATATGGACTTAAACAGCTTACATCATTTCCTCATGTCTAGAATAACGTGGTAGTGACTATATGTGTTTGGAGGAAGCAAGCTTTTTTTTTGTGTGCAAAATCGATTAGTGTTAAATAACTTTTATTTTAAATGTTGAGTGAATAATTTGTGTGGAACATCAGCTACTGCCATACGCCAAAATGCTGGTGACTAAAAGAAATATTCCAAATTGAAAAGACAGTTGAATGAAATTTAATAAGACTTGACCTGCTAGCTAGTGGAAACTTTCTTCTGTGGATGAATACTAGTTACTTGTGAGGTAAGTGTTTAAATTTAAAAATTGTAGAAGGTAAATGGTGCTATCTATACTATCCATCATTGTAAAAAAAAAAAGATCTTTAGAAAGTGGTTTTGACAGTAATTAATTTATACGTAGAAGTCATTTTCAGTAATCATTTGAAGCCATGATACAGTTTTGATGTTGGCAGTCAGAACATTTTTTAGTGCCTTTTATTAGTAATATTGCAGTTGGGTTCTGGCTAATGTAGATGGAAACAGCTATGCTGTGTAATTTTGGCAGGGTGTGTTCATACCTGAATTAGCAAAGAAAACTTATATATTTTTTAATACTTTTTCATTACTGCTGGTGATGTATACCTTAGAAAATTGATGTGACCCATTCAATTGCCCCTGATGGATAATGTTTTTTTTTTTTTTGCAGATTTTACATGAGCAAAACAGGATGAAATATTAAACCTTTTTAACCCATGTGCACAAAAAGTGAATAAGTTTCTTATTTAGCTACTTGGTGCATGGGAGTCACATCAGCATTAGCATGATAGGAAAATAGAACATTCTATTAATAGCTGAATATTCATTTTTTTGAATAGGTAACAATTTAAATGATATTACTTTCTGACACAATTGTTTAAAAATACAAGAATTAAAGTTTTGCTTCTGGCTCTGCCTAGCATTTTAACATATTGTGATTTGATTAAATTGGTAAAAAAATACTAAAATTCATAATAGTCAAAGATAAACCAAAGCAGACCTGCTTAATATGGCAACAAATGATTGTGATTCACTTTTTTGAAAAATGAAACCAAACCCATTATTAAAGTAATTATGCATTAAGCAGGCGGGTTTCTTATAAAAATTACATTCTAAATAAATGTGTGTATGAAACTCTTAATTGATAATGGTAAAATTATTTAAAAAAAAAAGACTTTACCACATTCATAGTGTTAATTAGTACACTTCACTGTAAAAGTCCTGAATTTATTTTTGTTTATAAATCTGTTATATGCTCACCAACAGTTGTTTAAGTATTTTTGCCACAAGTTATAATGGTGAACTGGAAAGTCATGAACCTTAAAAAAAATAAAAATTTGGATTGTAGGTTGGTTGCCAGGTTAACGTGATCAGAGTAAATGTTAACTGGTTGTTGAAACTTAACCTAGAGTAGTTGACCCTTGTTCATAGAGTTTATTTGATCCTTTGCTCAATCATCTCTGGTTTGGCCTTGTGGTAGTACGGTTAGCTGAGAAAAGCAGACGAGCACAAAAGAGCAAGAGAAAAGCTAAAACATTTTCAATAAGTACTGGCAAAGAAGCAGGTTGTTTGCTAGATGAGATCTTGGAACGAATTGAGGCACTATGTCATTGAGCTGATCAGAGAGAGTGAGGGGTGAAGTGTCCCTTAATTTCACAATTTGCTATTATCAACTAGATAAGTGAATATGTGCTGTCCCTTGGCATGCTCATAATTAGATTGCGTTAAGTTTAACCAAATGGAGGTTTTGGACACCGGCCCCATTTCACTATAAATACGTGACTGAGCACATGATTATTTTATTCACATGGAAAATAGTTATTGGCATTGCAAAAGTTGTTTGAATGAAAGAAGAAATCCTGACCTTAGATTTTGCTTGTCGCTATAAGTAATTTTCAATATTCTGCATGTCTTATAAGTAACAAGTAAAAATTATAATATGAGAAATTTTCTTATTTGAAATAGCACACGGCATGCCAGATGTTAAGCCTGGAGACTGGTTGCGAATTAGAGAATTACAAGTCTGCTTCCAATCTCTTTGAGTGCTGAATGGAAATGGAAAGACATGAATCCGAAAAGGCAGTGAACCTGAGCCAGTGGTTGTACAGTAGGTCCAGTTCAGGTCACAAAAATATATGGCAGTGTTGTAATAGATTGAACACGAGAGAAAACATATCTGATGGACCGAAAGAAGAATTAAAATAGTGAAATTTTGGTATCCACTTAACAAATAATGTGTGCTGTTAGGAAGCCAGATCGTGGTAGAAGTGGTGAGGAGCTGAAGTAGATAAAAAATCCAGAAAAAATAAAAACACACTATTCACTACATTTTTGCTTGGCCAGCAAATGGGAATGAATTCCCCTTAATACGAAACAACATCTTGTATGGAAGATTATTTCACAAACTATATTTTATTATTCGGTGCACTGATGACGTGAATTGCTAGTCGCCCGGATAGCGTACTGACACACAATAGAAGTTGCTTGGAAGGGGCCATGTGGTGGGGCCTGTAGTTTTTAGCTCTTGCCATTAGGGGTCGAACTGGCATCTCTAACCCTGAAAGTGCTGGGAAATGGTTAGAGAAAATGGTGCTGCCATGGAACAAAAAACTCCTTAATAAAGACTACTAGCAAGAGAGTAATGGATAAATGCAAGTTTTTTATTTTTTTGTTTTCGACTTGACAGCAAACAATTCTTTGTGCATGCCCAGTACAATTGGAGAATTTTGGGCCACGTGATTACATTTTATATATAAAAAGTTGAAGAGTTCATTATCCCCCCTTTTTTGTACATCAGCTTTAAACTAAAAAAATTGTGAGTTTTGGTTATACGGTTAACTTATAAAGTAAATGTAATTTAATGATCAAATTAAAAGTTGGGGTTTGTGTTAGAAATGTTATTCGGGGATAATTCTGGACAGGATATTTAATTAAACAAAAATAGACTTTTTTGTGCATTTACTGTTGAACATAGTTTTTTCTTAAGGGATTTTGTGATATTCAAATAGTATTCTACCTGGCAATTGTGAAGGTGATTAATTCAGGGGTCCTCAATTAATTTTTTATTGAACAAGAGGTTCTGAACCATGATTTAGTATATGGAGTAGTTTTACCTACATTTATTTTTTTTTTATTTTTTGTGAAGACAGTCTAGAAAAGTCCTTAATATTTTTTTTTCCCAGAATTTTTGGTAACTGTAACTATGCATTACTTCATTGGAGAATATGCAAGGGGAAAGTATGTTTTGTGTTTACAATGAATCGCCAACTAATCAAAAGAACATAGGTACTGTTGGACACATTTCTTTAGTTGAGCTATGATATACAGTTGAGATTGTTGCCATTTAAAATGTGGAGTTCCACATTTTAGTAATATTATTAAAAGAAACAAAATGATAATTTAATAAGAAAGTAGAATCATACTGTTAATGAGAACAGTATGTTGTATGAGAGAAAATGTGAAATGAAATGTTAATATTTTAACTAGTAGGCATGTTAGAGTGGATGAATAATAGAATGTCCATGACTTGAGTATATAATGAGAGATGAGTGGACAGTTATGCACAGTCTTCAAAAGTTAGCATTAAAAAAAAAGGGGGGTTGCCTGAGCTTCAACGGCATCTGTAGAATCTTTCATAACTGCCGTATTGAGTCGTAAGTCTGTGCATATAACCCATTGCAAATAGTGAATTTAGAGAGAAAACTATGCAAACAACGTTTGTGTGCACGCATGTATCTGTGCACGCATGTATCTGTGCATGTATACAGTTTTTTGGAAACTTTTCTGAAATATTTTGGTAGGTGATTCTGTGTGGGATATTCAGATAGTTGAAGTAGGCAGCTTAGAGACTAGCTCAATTTCTTGGCCACTTGAAAATCAAAATTAGAAACTATCTGTGCAAAATGTGGAAACACTACTCTGCAATTTTTTTTTATGGTATTTTCTCCTCTCTAATAATTCATTAAAATAGAGGAAGGAATCCTCTTGTTAAATTATTGCGTACAAATTTTTTTGTCATTAAATTTAATGGATATGTCTCGAGTTTATGACCTTGTGTTATAATAACACTAATCTAGTTGCAACTGTCTAGGATTCATAGTTTGTGAAACTCTCATGAAATGTTTCAGCCACAATGGTAGCATCTGTGAATAGGCATTACTTGATACATGTAGAGTTAAGCACAATATTTAAGGCAGGAAAATGGCATACTGATTGATTGTCGTGAGGTACAAACAACACATATAATACATTATTCTTTTAGCGTACTTATTTAATGTACATTAGGTGTGGTCATGTAGAAAGCTCCTGGGGAAATGAATCCTACTGCATGTCGTTGAAATACTTTCCCTTGCTGCATGCCGAGTGTGAGGTCAGCGATAAACAACTGTTGTGGCAAGTTTTAGTCATAATTGTGAGGAGGAATAGTAGGCTGAATATGATTACTTCTACTAGCAAAAAGTGTCGCTTTCTTTCAGGTGTTTATCAGGTTTTGAATCATTTGCATTTTAAGAGTTTCAGAACAACCTGTATACATGTGTATGAGAGAAGACTAGATGAGACCAAAAAGTCAGAAGTCAAAAGAGATTACCTACCAGATATGCGTTAATTTTTTTAGTTATTTTCTAGTAAGAGTTACTAAAACATACGCTTATCAGTTGTTTCTTATAGTAATTATTGAGGGAGTTTTGCTCCAAAAAATCAGTTCCCAAAAAATTTTTTGGAATCTCTTTGGAAGTGTAAAGATTCTGAAGAAAATGTTAAAGGAAAGCTTTGCAAATTTGGGAGGACTGGTTTGGTAATATTCCATTAAATACAAAATTAATGTGATGCCCTCTTTTTTCTTTTATTACAATAACTCACTTTTTTCTGTATCTTTTTAATCTGTTTGTGACTTTTAAATAAAAATGCTGTCAATGAGAACTTGCTCTAGTGAGCTATTTGTGAGATAACCATATTTGTGAGATAACCACATGGTATAGTTATATAATTGTCTCAAATTTGACAGTTCTCATAAGTAGTATGCAATTTCCCAACTGTTACCTGCAAGGTATTACATGATGTTTGTTTAAGAATACAATCAAATTAAGTTGTTAACTAACAATTTTGACAAAAGTGACAGAGGGGTACATAGACAATTGGTACTAATATTGAGAACTGTCATAATTGGTCAAGTTACACATCACATGTTAAATTCAAAGGTTTTCACTTATGCAAGAGAGATATGTAGCCAGAATGCATTACACAATGAGGTTACAAAAGTGTGTAATACCCACTATAAACTAAGTAAGATACACACTGTTCAAGATAAGGTGAGACTTTCTTGACAGGCACTTCACCGAATGTTAAAACATTATCAGATCAATGTTTTGATGTAATAAACCATATACCCAGATTCATGTAGCACTAAACTAGCTACTCGTGTATCAATAACTATTTGCTAATTCTGTAAGAATGTTCAGCTGTCGAAAGTCTTAATGTTCTTGTGCAGCACCAGTCAAAAGTCTCGTCTTATATAGTATGCAGAAAATACTCTATACAGAAAATTTAACTGGAAAATGTGTTTGCATACAAAATATGGGAAATGTCCCAAAATTACACAATATACTTTTAAACATCCAAGGGGAGGGTCCGCGTCAGGGCTCACCGATTTGGCTTGAACTGTGTGAGTAGAAGCAGGTAAGTGCCCCTTTCAATGTCGTAAAATGTCTCTCCTGAGTGGGCCCTAGGAAGCGAGAAAAAAAACTTTTCAAAGATTTTAGATTATGAGAGATACTTTTATGAATTCAAGTCAGCGACTTGGTGCAGTGGTCAAGCGCGTTGTTTGGTAATCTGCCCCAGCTTTGGTTCAACACCCACTGGTATAGTTTTTCTTTATTTTCATTTTTTATATCACAATATTAAATTATTTATTACAGAATTTAAATACATTTAAAATTACTATATTACATTTAGTAAAGTTTACTGTAATTAAGATTATTTATTTAAACAGAAAATGTTTTAAATGATAACATATTTGAATTGTATATACTGTAGAATGTGGTTTGTGATTTTAAATTTTCTCTTTAAATAGCAATGTTTTGTGGCAATATCTCCATTTGAAGATTTTTTTTTATTCATTTTTGTGTGTTCAGAGCTGTTTCAAAACCCATACAGTCTGCCATTACTATACTATTTTCCTATAGTTGTAACTGTCTCTACAGCTGTGAACAGCGCCGCATCTCGCCACATGTCTGCGGGGATTTGGCATATGAATGTATTATTTTATTGGAAAATGAAAAAAAAAAAAAACATTTAATGTTACTTCTGATAATAAATAAAAAGCAGCGAAAATAATTACCCGCTAGAATTTTTGTAAATGTTTATTTTATTCAAAACCTCACATAATTATGTAATTTAACTGTTTAAAGATATTTAAAATTCTGTAATTAATAGTTTTAATATTGTGAGAAATAAAAAAATGGCAAATGCTTACCAGAGTTGGTGGATTGCCAGATAATGCGCCTGACCACTGTGCCATGCCGCTGACCTGACAATTAATGAAAATAATATATCTCATACTCTACTTAAAAATCTTTATAAAGATTTTTTTTTTTTGCTTTCAGGGCACTCTCAAGTGAGATATAAGACATTGGATAAGACATTGGAAAGGACACAGCTACCTACTTCTGTTCTCGCAGTTTAAGCGGGCCCCTCCCCTCTTTAGACATGCAAATAACATGCAAGTTGCTAACACATTTTCAAACACGTTCAGTGACCCTCGGTTATCAGGTGATGAGAGCTGAGATATTTTTACATATTCAAGGTAATACAGTTTTAAAATAATGAGTAAAATAAAAATTTGCAATTATGTACACATTTTAAGTATTGTACTTTTTTTTTTTTTTTTTTTGCAAAATGCACAATAGTGATTCTTTTACTTAGTGTAAAGAATAGTATTGTTTTTATCACATTTTATCCACCAAGTAACGCCATTGCTTCATCGAATTAAAAGGAGGGAACATGTACAAGTGACCATATCGTTCACCACCCACAAAGACGATCAGGGTTTGATTTTTGATGCGGTCAAACCCAAATTTTTTGTAAGAGACGAATAGTAGCGGATGTTGTTGTGAGCTGGTGATGTTTTTTTTTTCATTTGAAGGCATTCTTCCACTGCTCCATTTCATTTCGCCCATCAATTTTTTCGAATGACCTTTGTCTATGATGCAATTCATTGAAAACTTCTCATGTCTGTGAGATAAGCCACTAAAGTTTTTTTCTGTTTTTACCCTTGTTTTATGAAGAAGAAATATAAAGACACAGTTAAAATTTAATGTAATTCAGAGAGAGAAAATTACAACTTCATTTCTGTGCAATTTACATCATTTTAATTTTCAAAACTTGCATTATACAATTATACCTGTAAAAAAATTTTTTTTTGTCCAGTTGTGTTTGGGGGGGGGGGGGGGGGGTGTTTGAGGAATGTCATCTCTGGGTCACCCTTGACTTTGGTTCCCACTACAGAATTGTCGACATCCGGATCAAAGAATTACTTGTAAAATTTTTATTTACAGTTTATATATTCTTTCACTGATTTATTTATCCTGATTTTTTGCTGGTTTATGCTATTGATGTGTGTTTGTATGTTAATTGAATGGTAAGAATTATCACCTTATTACTCATTAATAGTTAAACTTTAAATTTAATCTGCGCTTCATATAATGTGCTAGTAAATACAAATGTTATAATCTTATAACTTTTTTTAATACCAAGTTAAAAAAAAAACTTCACAGTTAATGTTCATTAACTGTAAAGTGCAAAATACAATGTGCTTGTTTTTAAAATTGTACTTTTTGTTGAATCGTCCATAAAATATTGAAATAGTTTTTAAATCAGAGTGACAGTTTGTTTTATTTGAATTAACACTGAGTGGCAAAATAATGTTTACAGTAACAAATGGTTGATAAAATTAAATTTTCCCTTTATGGATTTTTTGGGATTTAATTATTTTTAAATGATGCATATACCATATTAGCAGAACACAAAACTTGACTCCTTATTGGGTTATTAAGCACTTATGGTGGGCATTTTATCTGTCACTGTGGCTAAGATTGTCACATTCATGTCAGTAACATGTGAAAAGGTATCTTAACACAGTTCTTTCTTTATCCATCTCAGTTAAAATGTTCAAGAAAAGTAGAACTTATCTGCACTGCCCTTATTTTTTATAATTATTATGTACCAGTTATTTATTTATGCTTTTATTGTGGTCAGCATAATTTCAATTCAAATAATTGAATAAATTATAACTGGTGTATGGTATAATACTCTGGGAAAATTTTTTTTTGTAGCAGTTAAATTGTTACCAGCAGCATGAGAAATAACTATTTTAAACAATAGATTTCACTTTTTGATTTAAATAAACTATTTTGCTGTATTGGTTGCATAAACAGTTGATCAGGCCCACATTAAAAACAGTTTTTGGGTACTGCAAGATTGGTGTTGTCTTGTTGTGTCTTGTAGCTTCTGGCCATTATGTCAGACACAGCTGCCCAGTTGGTAGAATATGCCCGCTACATTAATATAATTCCATTTGTGAGTTGGAAAAAATACTTTATTTTCTAATAGTCCTTACAAGCATTAGAATCAAAGTAAATGTTCTTGGTCTAATACATGCCTGCCCAGAGTTTCTTGAAGCCTAGGGAAAAAAAAATAGGGAATGGGTCCACCTCTTTGTTAGCTATAAACATAGTAAAGACTTGGGCACAATGTACCTACAATATTTATATCACACAGGTTGTCTGAATGTCACTGAAGTCACAAAAAAGTAATGAAACTGAAAGACTGATTATTAGTTATAAAAAATTCTAGAAACATTCTTTCATTGATGCTGGAACTAACTTCTTAGTAGCCTTTTACTAATTTGTATGTTGTTTTTGCGCATTGAATCATGTGAATATTATCTCTAAATGCTTTAGCTTTCATTTTAAAAAGCAGCATGTTCCTGGGAATAGTATATCTATTTTACATTGTTTTTTTATTATAAATATGAATTTTAAAAAGTCAAAGATTTATTTAAAGGTTCTGGAAAAAGTTATGAAATTGGTTTACTAGGTACTTGTGGATACACTGTGGTATCGGATCAAGCCGTCGGTAAAACAGTTGCACAATTGGCTGGCCTAGAAACGGGTTGGCCTTGATCCTTTATGCAGTTACCTAGCTGTTGCTTCGGTAAAATGAATAGCAGTTAGTAAATATTGCAGCAGAACAAATTATTTTATAGCTTATTTATATTTGTTATTCCTGGGTCCTGTTAATAACTGGAACCTGGGGCTGAGTGCATGCTCTCTGGGCAGGCCTGGTCTCTCAACGCTGTATTTTTAGTCTTCTGTGTGCCTGACTTTTGCATCAAGTGTTCTCTCTCACTGTTTTCACAGCAGAAGCCCACCGGAGCAATGTCGTCGCAAGTAGTGCCGAAGCATGCCGAAGTTGAACTTAACACTTGCCCATTTGACCCACGTTTCCCGAACCAGAACCAGACCAAGTGAGTGCCGTGTCAAGGGCCAGGTGACGAAATAAAATCTGTCTTTTTTTTTTTTTTTGTCTCTTGTCAGATTGTCGAGTTTCGGCATCATGCCAGGTAAAGCTGAGATAGTCCCGGAGGAAATAATGCAAACAGCCCCATTTGACCCTCGGTTTCCAAACGTGAATCAGACGAAGTGAGTAATGCCATTCCTGGCAGGTTTGAGGTTTGCAGTGAAGATTTTTGAAAAGTTGCATCTGAATGTTAGATTGCAATTTCATCATAATGGATTGCAGAATTTCTAAATTTTGAAGTGTGAAACCTCATTTTACCTTAGTTACTTAATGTATTGTATTCCTGCATCTTGATAAAATATATTTTCACAGTACGGTAAATCATTTTGGTTAGTAAGAGATAGAAATTGCATGGGATTAATCAAGAAATTTACCATCAACGCACATTTGATGTACAGTGGTATGTACTACCATTGCTATTCCTTTGCATGATTGATTTTGAATTATTGTGCATGCGGACTGATGATATTGAAGCTTGGTTGCCGTAGAGTTATTCTTTGTGAAATGTTCCTTTCCTTAAGGTGTGGTCCTAGGTGATCGCCAACACATTGGTATGACTTAAATTTATGGACATAACTCGGTGCCAAAGTTGTTAAAAAATCCACTGTAATAATGTTGAAGGTGCCGTCGCTTTAAGGAGCCTTCCTAGTAAGGGATGTGTTTCGTATTGGTAAGGCGGGTTGATAAGTGCGGCGCTCGCTGATGGAGTGATGTTTCTAGTGCCGTATAGCCTCTTAAAGTGCAATGCTTTGAACTAGCATGCAGTCCTTTCATCATGCATGGGTGAATTGAGATTTGAGCGGTCATTATATGGCGGAGAAATGTAGATAATATGAATGTTAATCCCTTGAGAACTTCTAAGAATCTGTATCGTATGTTTCATGCCTGAAAATTCTGCTGAAAACACATATTTAAAACATTATCACTCTTCTAAAATTACAGTTTAAAAATAAAATATGGAAACAGAACTACTCATCCGTCCTGAACCAATTTTAAATGCTTTTCGTTAACAGATTGGCCTGACCCAGCCAGTACCTTATTAAATTACCTACAGTAGGGACAAGATGTTTCACTGTTTTTTTTTTTTTTTTTTTTTTTTTTTAGTTTTTTTTTATCTCAATTCGCTGTATAGTGAGTTGCGATAAAACCAAACAAAAATATCGAAAATCAAGTGCATCATGCAGCACCAAAATGCAGTTAAATCATAACCGAGCAACATTTAAACAAAAATTATAAGTATCACATAAAAGTAATATTTTAATGTTTGAAATTGCGTGAATTGCATTATTTTAGGCCAAAGTTTATACCAAAGTGTACAAATAGGAAGTATTAATTGAATGGGTTTGATTGTACTTATATAATCAGTTATAAACTATTGAAATTTTTCCATTTTTCAAACACTGAAAATGTTGCTAGTTTATTATTATAATTAATGAATCATAGTTTATTATAAATTGTTGTACAATTTTATCATTATTACTGCACTATTGATGGAGTAAATTTTATGTAACATTAAAACTTGAATGTTGTATTTGTGGAATAATGCACTATCTTTATAAAACAAAATAATTAAAAACAATTTTTTAAAAATCACTGAAATCTCCTGTTTTAAGGGGATTGGTGCAGGACAAAAAACAGTCATTCGTCAGAATTTGTTGGAAATGAGCTTAAGTGTTTCATAAATGCTTGTTTATTACTACTGTAAGGCCAGCCAGCACGTATATAAGCTAGCGGCTTAGATTTGGCAAGTTAGTGGCGAGAGAGCTTCTGTGAGGGGAGGTTGTCGGAGGTTGCAGCTCTGAGGCCTGCCATCTAGCGGGAATCTTTCGAAGGTCTTCCACAATATCGCCTTTCTCTCTCTCTCTCTCTCTCTCTCTCTCTCTCTCCAACACGGACGGAAAGCGAACCACGAAACCAGATCTTATCTTCGCTTCCCATCTCGCCCTATCCTTCATTCTCGGATCAGGTAGCCGCCCTTCCCCGCGTAGACTTTCGTGTTACTCCAGGAAACCAAGACTTAAAAAGGCACAAACCTGCGAAAAATTTGTCCAAAGCTGGATTTTTGTACTGTGGTAGAGTTGACTATGCTTAATAATATACCGAAAGTTTACCGCTGTAGACCTTGTGCGTTATCACCGAAAATTTGCATTTAAGTCCTAGGTGACAGCAACTTACATCAGTCCATTAAAATGCTACCCAAGTATACAGTTTTTAATTTTGACTGTCCGTAAACCTACCAAAATAATCTAGAAACTGTAATACACCCATTAATGTAAGAAAAAAAATTAAATTTTTAATATTTAAGATATGATATAAAGCGATTAATTCACGACATATATATATTTTTTTATCTTTGCCACCCAGATAAAAATACGATTTACACCGATTTGAAGAGCCCAATGCGAAAAAATGTCTAAATAAATGGTTATAATTATACTTTTAGCTTTAAGATAGTATATTTATAAAGAGTCTAGCATAATTAGTTGCCTCATGAAAGCTGCCCGAGCGTTGCAGTGTACTGCGGCCGTACTGATCTTTCGCGGCCGGCGTGCTTAGAAACACGCTGCGTACTGCGACACTCAATAAACTTGGTCTTATTTAAGGATTACTTAAAATATATTTAATGCATATGATAGGGTGTATTCATTTTACATCTATTGAGATATACTACATATTCTTTTTTCTTATATGAATGATTTTTGATACATTAAAATTAACAATAAACAATTTCTGCTTGGAACTTGTAAATCAAAATTTTAGAGGACCTCTGGTTTTATATATGTGTGTTCGTATTTTGTTATAAAAATTTAATTATTAAAAATTATTTTAATACCAAAAAATATAATTATTTTTTTATTTCTAATACATTATATTATTTTCGATCAGAACTACGCAAAATTTTAATGTAGCCTATATTATAAAATATATATATATTTAATTGTATAAAATTAGTTTACTACATAACAATTGAAGAAAACGATACACCGTAAATGTGAGTTTTGTCACTTTTATAACATAATTCGTATGATAATATTATTTTTCCCAGAAAATAAATAAAACATAAGTTGTGTTGTAAAATGTATTGATAGAATTACATATTTAGTATTTTTTTCTAAGTTAATTTATTGGAGTGCTGCACCTAGCTGACTTCGTTGAATTGCTAGTGGCAAAGAGTGGTGGTGGATGTTTTTGCAAGAGTTTGACCGTATTTTATGACTCTAGCTGTGAGAGGGTGTTCGTCCCATAAATCCTAACGGTCAAGGAAAATAGCCTTTCTCTGTAGTCACGTACGGGTCTGCTACTCGCGCAATATCGTCAGTTTATCACAACTTTCTAGGAAGTTCTATTGTTGTGATTTATTTATAATTTAGAAATTAAAGAGTCCATCATACTAACATTTTTACCTAAGCAAATCGCATCCTGGAAGATTTTTATCTACGTTTGCAGAAAAAATCACTTGTAGTTAGGAAACGTTTATTCTTTCAGAGTAAAATTCAGTCTGGAATTACCATACATTAAAAACCTTAGTTTTCTGGAGCAAAAAACATCCCAGCACAAGCGACTTTAACACTGCTGCAAACACTCTACGCAGCTTGAAATACATCAGTGGTCAGACTATTGTACCAGACACTCAAAATATACACATTTAAAACTTTAAAAAAAAAAAAAAAAAAACAGACAATATTTATGAAGTGATTTTGACGCTACGCACAACATATTTGTGTAACATGTAGTCAAATTTCTATAAAAAAAATATTTTTTTCTTACTTTTTATGATTAAAATTACCAATTTAATAATAGGACGTTTAAACTTTGAGGTGTTTATCACAATTACCATGTAGGACATTCTTTTATATTACTTTGGTGCCATAATGAGAACCGACTTAAAAAATTGTTAAAGTTATTAAATTTACGAAACATTTTTGTGGATCATTGTAGAAATTATCATTAAGGACTCAACTGCTCATTATTGGTGTGATCACAAGGTTTCATCGGTAAACTTTTGACGTGTTACTAAGAAATGTTCATTCTACTAATGTACAAAATTTTTGCTTTGGGATAATTTTCCATGTATTAAAATTTTTTGTTTCCTAACAGCGAAATTCGTCCCAACCCGAGCCTACTTCGGCTATCTCGCAGTAGTATACACTACGCGGCTCGGATCGCTTTAGTGGTCAGACTAATTGTATGAGACACTTAAAAAATATACCAATTTAAAGATGAATAAATATGCAACAACGTTTACTTTAAGCGATTTCCACGTTGGGATCTTTAAGTTTATGTAAGATGTATTTATATTTCCTTAAAATTGAATGAAAGTGAATTCGTTAACTTTAATGATTTAAATGGTCTATTTTATAGAAACATGTTTAAACTTTGTGCTTTTTATCACTATCCTCAGATAGGGCAATGTTTCTAGATTATTTTGGGTTCCATACTGACGGTCTAATCCATAAACTGCATTTGCAATATCCATTATTGTGGATCGTAGCAAAAAAATGTCATTTTGGACTTAACTGCTCGTTTTTGGTGTGACGCACAAGGTTTGCGGCAGTACTTAAACTTTTGACGTGTTACTAAGAAATGTTCATTCTACTACTGTACAAATTTTCGGCTTTGGGATAATTTTCCATGTATTAAAAACCTTTGTTTTTTCACAGCGAAATTCGTCCCGACCCGAGCCTACTTCGGCAACCTCGCAGTAGTATACACTACGCGGCTCGGATCGCTTTAGTGGTCAGACACATTGTACCAGGCTCTCAACAAATAAACTAATTTAAAATTTAAGAACTAAATCGTGATCGTAAAATGGCCGCCATGGTGATTTGCGAAATAAAAGCAGTTAAAATTTTATGTAGTTTCCAAGAGACATTATTACATCACCAATCATCTAAAGTAACAGGTTTACCATAATTTCAACATATTCAGTAACTAGTCAGTTTTTTTTTCAAATGTGTTACTATTAACAATCTAGACCATATCTAGTCGGAGAGGTCTGTATTGTTACAGACTATCTGTATTCTGGTATTTGGATTTTGAAGCTACTTAATGATTCGCTTTCAATGTCTATTAAAATATACCTAATGCTAATTGCAGGAATATTTCTACTCGATTTCAAAATTATAATTCCTGAACATTTGTAGCGGACACATTTCAATGTAACACTTACTGATTTTCGAGTTGTGTTGAGGTTTCACATGCGTGGCCCCTGCTCTGGTAACAATGAGTCATCACAACCGGTGCCGTCTGTACGAGCGTCTTCACAAGTTATCCTGAAATATGTTCTTAAATATTAATTCAAGTGAATTCTTAAAATCCTACACACCTTATCTTAAGTGTCGTAAATGAATCGTTATATTTTGTAAATCCATATAATATAGGAGCCAACATGGCGCGAAGCGATGGACGCGAAACGAATAATATATATTTTTTTTACTAACCACTACATCAGTAAATATTTGTGGTTTCCATTCGCTATGGATTCAAGCATGTAACATTTGTACTGCTTCTTCAATTCGGCCACAGTTAAATGGGAGGCTCTGAATCACTAAAAACTCCTCAACAAAATCAACGATGAATCACAGGCATTACAACAAACAGTTGTCACAAGTCAAGTAGCCAATGAGCAGGTGACATTTTTCGAGTCCGTAGGGGATTGTTGAGACTATCGTACAAGTCATTGGCAACGCGCCCTTACGCGCATGGTTAATACCCCGCATGAGTAGAGTGTAAAGGCGTAAGCATGAGACACAGGTCCTCATCTAACCGCGCACACTTAGATTTAACTCAGGATAGGGTGAAAAATGTTTACTAATTTTGCAGTCCTAACAGTCACCAACGAAACGCCAGCAAAATAAATTAATAAGCTCACGAAAATTGTTTGTGAATGAAGGCGAAGCTGATACTTTGGAAACGTTACCAGCAGATATTAAATAATGTTTAACTATTATTTACGTAGCTTACTTCTTAAAACTGCATTCATGTAAACTGATTTTGTGTGAGACTATGTTGAGTGTTTACTGCTACACTTATTTTTCTGAAAAAAGTCTATTGTGGCTTAATAAACTTGTTAACATTGATGCCTGTCATAAAAAAATTCAAACGTAATTATACGGATACATGTTGAATATAGTTTATGAACGGTTCACGCATTGCTGAAAAAAAAAAAAATCATGTTTACAATTTTACACATCTTTTTGTTGTCGCATCGCGTCCATCGCGTTGTACATACGCAACTCTGAAAAATAAATGTATGGTAAAAAAAAGCTATAATAAAATAATCTCTTATCTTTCTTTATTCTTTTTTCTAAGCGCTCTAATGGCTTTCGATAGTTTTGTTCTTTTGTGTACTCTGCTTGGTGGAGTTTCTTCGGCATTTTATTCCTGAATAAATCTCACGCTTACAACAAAAAACATCTGGCTAAATCACTGTGCTAAATAATAACAGAGAATAACCATTCAATTATACGCCGAGCTAGACCAAGCACGTTCTCTTATCTACTGAAAATGAGTACGTTGGCCTTCATATCAGTTTCGCGCGAAATCCCGTCTCCCCTTCGTAAACAGCAGACAGCTGTGGCAGGGTGGGCTGGCTGCAAAAAGTTGGGGAAACAGTCGCAAGGTGTCACTACTGTCCAGCGCGCTCCATAATTTCTCGTATCCGAGCTTGCACGCTGCTCAAACTTCTACAGCTACGTTTTTACTTTAGGTCCGACTGCAATAAACTAAAGACTAAAATAAAGTCAATCATTCAGCCGACAGATATGTTGGCGTTTGAATTAAAAATGAAAACGCGAATGTTATTAAATTCGCAAATGAATATCACGCAATTTCGTAGCAGCTCAGTTATTAAAATTCAAATTGTAAATACATTAAAATAATAATGATTACAGATAAAATAATGGTCACAGTCATATCTCCCGTGTCTGAAAATTTATCTGCGAAAGTTTTACCACTGAATTCTTTATAGTTTTTTAATAAAGCTTGAATTTAAAAAATTCCCGAAAATCAGCAATAACTAAATTAAAATAAAAAAATTAAAAAAATTTTTTACACCAGAATGGTTCAAATTTTCTCTAGCAGCTGAATCATTAACAAATATATTGTTTTTTTAATACGATGCTGGTGCACCAATCCCCTTAAAAAGTGAGATTAGCTTAAAAATAAAGCCTTGAAATCTTGTCTTCAAATACTTATTAGTATTGTAGTATTATTCTCTTTTGTGTTTTCATCAGGTAACACAGGTGACATTGTAAGTTTGGCTGTGTTTATAAGTAGCATAAACATTGGTTCACAGTACTACAGTCTGGCAAATTTAGTTTACACAGTAGCTAACAGATTTAATTTACTTGAAACTTCATAACAAAACTGGGCAGTCCGATGCAAGCTTCGACTATTAGCATGACAGTGTTAATGTTACACTTAATCTCCTGCATACAGCTATTTGCCTGGTAGCTTATCTCATGCAGATGTTTATTTATTTACCTGTAGAAACTTACAAATGGTCTACCACATTGAGATTGTGTACATTTTTCTGTAATTACTACCTTATCCTTTACTTGCTTATTTTCATTCACTGGGAGGATAATTTTCAATTTTCAATTTTTTTTTTAAAGAAATTTTGGGGGGGGGAGGGGGAATTTGGTTTTGTAATACTATAAGATTTAATGCTGAAACTTTTAAAGTTTGATTTGAATGGTACCAGGATATAATATATAAAAAAAATCAAGGTTACTTTGCAAATAATATATTATAATTCTCATTTTAGACCCTGAGTTTAAAATTTTGTATAAATGTCATAGTACCACATAGGTAGTATAATATTAAACTAGGAAGGATAGGTCCAAAATGTTAAAGGATTTACCTGGTAAAATTAATACTTTTTTTTTTTCTTCTTGTTAGCACTCTGAGGTTTATTAAGCCCAATTAGTGACATCTTTTACAATTAACAAATGTTTTCTGGTTTGCTTTTTTGGTTTCCGAGTCAATTAAGTTGAAAAAGATTTTCTTATTTATAGGATCAAGTTTTTGTTATAACCTTTGTTGTAAATTTGATGCCCAACTATATGTTAGGTAATGGGGATTTTTAAAATAGTATTTAGATAGGCCACGTGGTTCAAAAAAAAGGTCATGTGAATCAAAAAAACTTATTTTGGCTTCTCTTTATTCTTAACTCACAACCTAACATTTTTTTGAGGAATTCAAATCAGAAATAGATAAAAACTTAATGGGAATGCTCATAAACACATAGTGTGAATATTATTTTACTGTGTTAGAAGCAGAACAAAAATATTTAACAGAAATAATTATTTGTAGCTGATTTTTATATATTTCTGGAATTTCCTTTTGTAGCCAAGTGACTAACCATATTTACTCACAAATTAGTGTGATCTTAAAACGGAGACATAAAATAATGTTGACTATTGTTTTCGGAAGTATTGCAAATATTTGATTGTTAAAGTATTAACTTTTTCTTCTCTAATTATGACCTTTTCCTTGTAATAAGTATTCCCATTTTTTTGGTTAGGTGTGGCATATTTTCCCAAATAAGGTTCATGTATTTATTTTTATGTTATATTTATCATTGTTTGTATCTCCAAATTAAGAATTAAATATATATATATATATATAATACTCTTGTTTCTGTTTCAAATTTGAATATGAATTAACAAAAACATCCTCTTTCAATGTTCTTAGACCAGGGGCAAGTTTTGCTGATAATTTACGTACATGCTGTGCACATTTTGCATGATTAATAATTTTACATGAAACATATTAGCCTAGAATTTAAAACATAATAAAATATAATTATTTTTTGCTGGAAATATGTAAATACGACTATTGCTATTTTGACAATGTTCACATCGTGGCTCTGTCTCACACACCATGTTTTATTTCATTTACTAATCATTGCTATTTGATGGCTTTTCTTGTAAATTCATTCCAATAGTGCCTTTTTGCATTTTATTTGTAGTCTAAAATTTTCTTAACAGATATTAATTTCAGATATCCAATAAAAAAAGTAGTAAAAGTCACTGAAGTGCTAATTTTTATGAACATTTGTGTGATCTCTTGCAGGTAAGAAATATTAATACGGTTTTGTTAATATATCTGGTGAGATAATTTGTGACCCAACAATAAATTCTAGTTAGCCTTTTGAGATGAATTGGTAAAACCAAAGACATTAATAAGTTTGTGTCTGGTCAACTTCAGGATTTTGTTACAAATTGTACATCAAGTTATAAATTTGAGCATGTTCAACATTGGTTATTTCATATTCACTTCGTTAAGAGATTTTCCTGTAAATTTATTCTGCTAGCTCTTTGCATTAATTGTTGGGTCACATTTGTCACCAGATGTTTACTAAATGTGTTTCAGAGCTTTAAAAGGTCACGCTAGTGGTCATAATTATGAACAGTTAGTGTTTTACCGCTATTAGATAATATTCAGTAAATATCTTTTAACAAGATTTAAGATGAAACACAAAATGATAAAAGCCCTATTATAAATTTACAGAAGGGGCCCTTGAATAATTGTAATGATCAGGGCCCTTCAGAGGGTTGGGGGGGGGGGGGGGGGCTGAAATCCCCGGGGCATGGGTACTACAGGGGGCCCGGTAAAATTCAGAAATTTTTTAATTTACCCTGACACAAGTTCGACATTTTAAGTCATTTGCTTTAGATTTTTTGAATTGGGTTGAAAAAAATGGTACATTAAGTAATGGGTTTGGGGCCGACAAAATTATTTGCCCCTGGGCCCTTTTATTTATTCTTGACTGCCCTGGGAATGACAAGAAAATGAAATTGCTTAAATGGGGGTGAGATGGAGCGTTAAATTGTTAACATCCGCCCAATTTTTTTGTAAAGAAAAGGCAATGCTGCAAGGCGACGGGCACTTCAATGAGGACCATGCTTGTAGGTACTGCTACCAGAGCTACGTGGACTGGCACCGGTGCACGCGCCTCAAGGGCGAGGACTACAGTCCGTGCGAGTACTTCAAGAAGTGCTACAAGTCCCTGTGCCCCAACTCTTGGATAGAGCAATGGGACACGCAGATCGCAGAGAACCGCTTCCCCGGCAAGATCCTGTGAACGTGGCGCGTTGCGCTCACGCCTGCTGTTAGTGATTCACCAGAGAAGGCACGTGTGTCATATTGGGTTTTGTGTTGTATCTACTTGTACATTTTATATTTCTTCTGTTTTAAATTGTAAATTCGATGTGCCCCTGTGTACTTTGTACAGTACAAACAAATTAAAAAGCTGAGATAAAGTAGTACACAAGTTAAACAGTGTTTTCTTTTAAACTAAAACATCCTGGTGTTTGATGTCATCCTTGTTTCCTTACAAGAAAGTGTTCCTAGATGAGGTTTGTTTTCCTGCCCATTGTATTCTCTTTGGCCATGGTGCTGATAAACTTGAAGCTTTAAGTGAAACGGTTACGTATTCAAAAATAGACTTAAGTTCAATTTTGTCAATCTCTTCTCATACCTTCAAGGGTTCAACACATGAGGACATGGGGGAGATTGGGTATATAACACCTCCGCCTTTTCCTTAACAAAATCCTAAATTTCTATCTGTCCCACATCCCCAACAAAAAAAAAAAGAAAAAGAAAACATGGAAGCAAACAGTGGGCAAAGTGGATTACCAACTTGCTCCCCTCCCTCCCCCAAATAAAATTCTGCTTACGCTGCTTCTTTACACCTCTACTTCAGGTGTTGACCTCTTCACAGTAATGTATTGTTTTGACTGCAATTATGGGGGTTTGATATCTACAGAATCCAAAGAACCAGTCTTGCTGATTGTCCTCTGACCACACGTACTTAGGTAGTTAAGTCAAATTTGCTGTAAAAACATTCCACAAAATTAAACTAATATCATTTAATGCAGTGAAATGTCTTTAATGCAGCAGTCTTATCATTACATACATTCTGTAATCTTGTTCAGAATTCGTATTGTGGATTCCTGCTGTTGACATTGGTTGCCAGGTTGAATTACTGTGCTGCTGGTGTATTTAGGTTGCTCATTATCATTACTGGAGGTATTTTTTAGTAGGAAGATTTGCAGGACCCAACTATAGCATGGAAAAAATTCTAATTACAATTTATACATGTTTTAGAAAGTAATAATAAACTTTGATAAATTTTATTCTCAACTATATTTATTATATTACTTAGTATTACTCAGCAAACCCATTTATACAATTTAATAACAAGATAACACTGCATGAGAATTTTTGGCTTGCATTTCAAGTATTTATTAGAAAGTTGATTAAAATAGAAATAAACATGAATTAAAATTATTACTCATTTAAAAATAACAGCTCAGGTTATCAATAATTATTTATCAATTGTTGAAATAATGGATTATGATAGAGCATTCTAATAGACTAATATTACCTTATCATTGAATTATAATGCAACAGATTCTGCTAATAGGTTCATACACACACTGCAATGCTTTCATAGGCATTGATAGTGTTATGCCGTCGAATGAATTAACAATGACAACATGTCCGCCGCTCTAAAACACGAAAACTAAACTACATGGACCTACCTCATGGTAATTCTTTGCATTGCATTGTAATCATAGTGCCACAAAGTGAGAGTAAAAACAACATAGCACACATGGGATTTGTTTAAACATTTTAATTAACAAGTTGGACTTAACATCTTTACAAGCTTGTGACAAATAATTACCCTGTAAAACTAAAGCGTGAAAAGCATTGTACCAGCAAAAAAATATTTAGTTACACAGCTAAAACAATACTCATATAACACTGTTTAAAAATAATTATTTACACAAGAAATTAAAATAATACATACTTGAAAGAACACCATTTTCTTGGGAGTATGGCCTGTGACATGGTGCACAACAATAAGCTCAAACCCCGTTGTGTTGCCCTCTGCCCAAATACTCCCTTAGACGCCAGCAAGTCGGGGGGTGTCAGGCACAGGCGGGTTCCGCCCTAGCGCCAAACCTGCATGGTTGATTCTTTCTGCCCCGCCCAACTCTTCCTACCTGGACCTTTTCCCTCTTGTACAGTAGTTTTATTGCATTAATCCATGATAATTGTTCCCCGCATGACCAGGCCCAGGGTTTACCTTGTGTCTATGCAGATTTTACCTGGGTCACTTTAGTTAGCTTTGGGCTAGGCAACCTAAGGGACGTTAGCCATGGCGCCAATAAACGAATTGAAATTCGGCCTTGAAATTTTACTGTTATCGCGCCCAAAGAAGTTTCACTTAAAAAATATGGCAGTATTAACAAATAGCTTCATGCATATATGCTTACATACATATTGTAAAACAACGTAGATAGAATCAGTAAATTCCTGTGAAACTAATAAAGTGTTAAAAGTTTCAAAATGGAATTAAACATTGTTTTCCCAATTAAACTTCTTATATATGGCTGGCTAATATCCTTCGATGGGGCCAAACTTTGAACCCAGCCAGATTCGTCAAGTTCGCTACAAGACAAAACGGGCTAAGACAACTTGTTAATGATGTGAAACTGAACCACTTAATACTTGAAATACGAGGTGAAACCAGTTTCATAAACTTTACAAGTTCGTGTGCCATCCTGCAGATTACCAAGAACCCCCCCCCCCCCCCTCCCAATTAAATAATTATTTCTGTGTCGGAATTATCGCTGGAAAGTTTTCTCTGTGGTAACCAAGACCGACAAGTTTTTCTTTGTGTGTCGCGTCTGTTCCACTTGGATGCTGCCATTGCGGGCTCGTCCTTTTGTGGATGTTGGCGGGAAGGAAGTCGCCACCGCAAGGAGGGGACCAAGTCCTCTCGCTGCCGATAACCCCTTTCCCCCCCCCCCCCCCCCTTCATCCTCGCGACCCTGTGTAGCTTCAGTTTCTGGGTCAGCTTTGTCGCGGTGCCGTCCTGTCGGGTGACTAATTAGTAGCACCCAATTTTCGTCGCGCCACGATCGCTTGTTAGGACTCCCGAACACCGCCGGTGGAAGGGGGAGGGGGAGTTGGCGCTGGCGCAGAGGAGAGACGTATTATTAACACTACTTCTATCGCGAGCGAGAGCAGAGAAAACGTCGCACTTCGGTAAAGTTTCCAGTCGCGTAGTTGCAAACTTCGTGCTGGGAACAAAAACGAACAGGAAATTCAAAAGTAGGTAGGTACTTTCCTATATTTATCCGAGGAAAGAAATTAAAAAAAAAAAAGGAAAACCCGGAATTCTTGCTCAAATTAGGCGTGGTTTCAAAACTTAACTTTAATTTTGAGATTTTACATTTAATTTTTTTACAAATTATTTCACATACTCTGAAAAAAATTCTTTATAAATGAGCATACTTAAATGACAAGCTCGCTAGACAACCAAACATTTTTTTTGTCTAGAAGGTTACGACGTTAAAATAAGCTCCCTATATAGGAAACCTGACGTTCAATCAGAATAAACATGTACTATTCCCCAGAAATTTATTTTATTTATTTCTTCGGTAATCTATTTGTAGGAAACAGAAAGGCTTAAGGGCGTATGTCCCGTTCCAGGTCATGATTTTAGATTTATATTAATCACTGATGAACTTTTAGACATTTTAAATCGTTTAACTTTCACGAAATGAAAAATATATATAGTTGCATACTTTTTGCATAATTAGCTGCCAAAGTTACATTTTTAGCCTTTTTGGGTTGTACAAATAAGGAGAATTTAATTTATTGCAGAACTGAAACTTTTTAGGATTAACTGCAATGCCACTGGCTACTTCAAGAAATAGTTTGCATTACTTTCAGAAAATATTAATTAATTTTACCTGACATTTCAAAATTCTCAAAATTTGTATGATCTTGACAGCCAAGAAACATGAAATGAGTTTTTGTGATAGAAATGCTAACCATTTCTTGAAGTAGCCAGTGGCATTACAGTTAATCCTAAAAAGTTTCAGTTCTGCAATAAATTAAATTCTCCTTATTTGTACAACCCAAAAAGGCTAAAAATGTAACTTTGGCAGCTAATTATCCAAAAAGTATGCAACTATATATATTTTTCATTTCGTGAAAGTTAAACGATTGAAAATGTCTAAAAGTTCATCAGTGATTAATATAAATCTAAAATCATGACCTGGAACGGGACATACGCCCTTAAGGTGGCCGCCTGGTCAGGCGCCCGGGGGCGCTAAGGGCGACAATGGCTCGCGCATCACACTTCTCCATTCGTCTCTACGCGCCAGGCAGTCTTAGCTTCGGTAACGCAACGTCTCTATGGGACTTAAGCCGTCACCTTATCCCTATACTCAGTAGCGGCCGGTATTAAAGAGCACAGGTGCACGTGCACACCCAGTTTTCTACAGAACATTTATTTATTTTGTAGAGTTATAATTTTCTTTTTATCTACTTTTCCCCGTGGCAGCTACCAGAGTTACACTCGTCGCTTTGTTTGCATCTGTCACGGACGTCTGTTTTATTTTTTCGATTGCGGCGATACGGCAACGCTGTAGTGTTCACAGTGGATCTGTTCACAAAACGCGCTGCCTGCATGCCTGCCTCGGTCCTTTTGCGCATGCGCACGAAGGAATTGCACCTCCTACGGGACTCTGGGGTGCTCGTGATCCTATTTTACTTTCCTTGCTCGTAATTGTCCTGGCGTTTCGTTGCTTATTGATGGAGTTCCAAATTTCAGCACGCATGGCAGCACCGATCAGAGAAGTAAGTCATACCTAACTTATGAATCAGCCCGGTAGATGCCAGTATTGTCCACTCCAATACTATCACCCCTTATATAGTCTTTGCCCCTAACCAAACCAACTTTTCGTTTTCAGTTTTTTACGTCCAGTGGAAACAAGTAGTTGCGTGTGGTTCAATACGAGCGTAAATATCTTTAAATAATGAGTGTGCGTGTGCGTTTGTAAAATATTTTTCTGTGCCTTACGCAGGACAACATTTTTCTGAGGTATGTTATAAAGTTTCCCTTTGTTGTAAGACTTTAACTGTGAAATGTGACTGCGTTATTTGGCGCGTACAGCAAACATGTACGATTTTTAAAAATCGCCATAATGAATTCCGTACAAACAATTTTAGCGAACAGAAAACTTCGTACGAGGAAAAGTTAACAATTAAAAATTTAGGTCCTGATCAGCCTCATTTAGAAATAACTACGAAAACAGTCACAAAAACGTATTTTCAGACATAAATTCAACGAAAACATTTACACAAAACACAAGTGGCTATGCGGCTGTGTAAAAACAAATGCTCTTTTTAGTTTTCCGTGCCTGATTTTTAGTGCAGAAGTTAGCGCGTGGACAAAGTCAGGTTATAAGGACCTCGTACATTTGGGCGAGAAAATTAATAAACATGAAAACTCTCTTGCTCACAAAAATGCCAATATTGAACTTACATTGTTAGGTAGAATAAACATCAGTACACAGCTAGACCACAGAATAAACAATTGGTAACAGAAGCGACAAAATGTGGTTTTATCCTTGGTTAGTGCGTACATACCAGCAATCTGATGCTCTCGGGGCGTACACGAATGTAAATAAACAATGTTTTCCCATTGAAAGTAAGGGGCGTATGATTTAATGAACAGTTTGTGTTGGTAGTAAATACAATAATTCGTCGTAATTTCACATATATGTTTGAATTCATAGTATTTAGAGTATTCATGCGTGATTCCAATCAACATTATTCTTTTGTATTGGAATAAATAAGCTAGTTCGTGCGCATTCTAGCCTTGTGTTCCTGATTCAGGGAATTGTGCAGTAAATGCCGAACAAATTTATTTCAGAAAGAATGCATACTTTTTGGTGTAACTCGTCGACATGTTATTAAATAATGATTGAAAGCCAGTAGGCGTCTTCTTGTCCATCTCGTTTGCTGGAAAGAATGCGTGATATTTGTGTAACTCTGTGCTTACTGACATGCAACGTGTCTCGATGCCTTTATTTATTTATTTTTTGCACCTGAGACTACAGCAATCAAAATGTAGAGTGATTTTTTTCTATAATTTAATATGCCATTTATATTACAAATGCCACACTTAACATACGTGTGATTTATTTTCCTGTAGGCCTAATGTAATATTGTTGAGAGTAAATTTCTTTAAGTCGTTGCTTTTAATTGGCCCCCACGTTATGTAGTTAACACGTATAAAATATGTATGTACATACTTATAATAAACTTTGTAAATGAACATCATATCTAGGTATTTCTAATGTAGGCCTAAATAGCTACCTAAATTTTTTTGGTTTGTTAAATAATTAGAATCTCATAACACAAATTAATTTAACATTTAAGTTTACTTAACCATTTTCTTATTGATACTAACTGAAGAAACTTTCTTGTCTGTAAATTTTAGCTCTTAATGGGAGGACAACTTATCATTATGTCATTTTGTTTAGCTTATTTTGTCCATCTTGTCAGATCTTCTGTGTGTACACGTTTGTACAAAGATATTATACGTCAATACAAAAAAAAACCTTGCATAATGTTAATCAATGTACGCAAATGTGAAGCCAACATAATTAAATCATTTACAATGCCAGAATTCACTCGCAATCACTAACTAATACAGTACTTAATTCAAATCCGACTAAACTGCTATCCCAGCATTGGCTAAACGCGCCCCGAAAAGATGGCGACCGAAAAGTAAACAAACGATGAGCGAGTACGCGGGTAAACCCACTTTGTCGCTTCTGTTACCAATTGTTTATTCTGTGGCTAGACAGTGCTTACAGAGAGTCTGTTAAATAAATAATAGTTAAAAAAAAAACAAAAAAAAACTTTTATAGAAAATCCAACTAAAAAATAGAAAATAAATTTTAATAAATTTGAATTAAAATACCTAGTGTAAAATAAAAAAAGTATGTTATTTAAAAAAAGCGTGGAGTGCATGGTGTCAATAGTTATAATTATTTATTGACAGATATGAGTAGAAGGATTATCATTTTGATAATATCTTAAAAAGCACCCCACGCTTTTTTTTATTTAACATACTTTTTTACACTATTTTAATTCAAATTTATTAAAATTTATTTTCTATTTTTTAGTTGGATTTTCTATAAAAGCGTGTTTTTTTAGTTTTTTAAACTATTATTTATTTTCTACTTTTTAGTTTTGTTTATTTATAATGCATTTTTTTAAATTTTTTTTAAAACTGTTATTTGTTCTAATCTACTATTAATTCCGAGATAACTATAAGTAACTGTAATTATTTTCCAAAATTATTAATGTGTACAGCTGTATTGATAGTCAGTGAAGCATTCCACATTTACGTAACAGGAATTTTGGGAAGGATAAGGATTGAGAAAGGATGTGGACAGGACCTTCTCAATGAGAGAGTATAGAATACGATCCTAATCAGGATAATGAGATAAACTTATTAAATTAGTGTATTGTCACCGGTCCTCGATAAGTGTACGAAGTTTAGATTAAATCTGTCCGTTTAAAGTGGGTCAAAATCGAGTGGAAAGGAGTCGGTTACAAACATACAGGTGAAGCTAATATTAAGTGTGTAAAAGCTCCCGCGCCTTCGTCGACGAGGCAAAGTTTTGGCACGCTGTTGTTTCAATCACCGCCAAATTGGAAAAAAATCTAAAATCAATATATGTAGACATTTTACACACGTTAATGTGTGTTATTTTTTAAAAGTGTTTTGTGCAATTCTGATAGATTCACAAGCTTAATTAAAATAATAATAACCACTCTCACTTTTCATTTAATTAAATGTCAAAATATTTAGTAGGCGTTTATATCGCGCCAAAGACAAACTTAAAGAAAAGAGTTCGCACATGAGCGAAATGGTTTTCTTTACTATGTGCGAACTCTTTTCTTTCAGTTTGTCTTTGGCGCGATATAAACAAAGCCTACTAAATACTGTGAAATTATATAATTTGACAAAAATCTTATTTTGCAAATTGAATAATGGAATAATATTATCAAATTAGTGTATTGTCATCGGTCCTCGATAAATTTACAAAGTTTGAATGAATTTAAAGTGGGTCAAAATCGCACCCAAAGGAGTCGGTTACAAACATACAAACAAACAAACAAATATACAGGTGAAGCTTATATAAAGCGTGTAAAAACATAATTAAAAAGTGGACAGTAACATATATTGTCGGTAGACTGATAGATTGTGTAAAATTTTGTGGAGCGTTTGAACTGGCATTACGAGGGCATGATGAAAGTGAAACTTCTGAAAATCCTGGTGTCTTCAGGATCCTCGTTAATTTTGTAAGCTCGATCGATATTGCAATGAAAGAACACTCAGAAAATGCCACTATGTTTAAAGGTACTTCAAAGACGATCCAGAATGAACTGTTAGAATGCATGTTGTGTGTTTGCAGGGAAAGAATTTCAGAGGAAATAAAACAAGCAAGTTATTTAGCTGTAATGGTAGATGAAACCACTGATGTGTCCACTTCACAACAAACGGTATTAGTATTTCGATACGAAAGAAATGGCATTTTTTGAGAGATTTTGGTTTTTTTTAATCCAGAAGGTTTAGATGCTGAATCTATATACAAAGCTGTTTATTCAGAAGTAGACTCGCAACTGGGAGAGAACAAGACGAAATTAATTGCGCAGTGCTATGATGGTGCTGCTGTCATGAGTGGCCGTGTTAATGGAGTGCAAACAAAAATGAGAGAACAGTATCCTTTTGCGTATTACATTCACTGCTATGCTCATCAGTTTAATTTAGTTTTGCAGAAAGCTGCAGCCATAAACAGTTCTGTGAAAATATTTTTCTCCAATTTGTCAGATTTCCCAGCATTCTTTACTCGGTCTTCGTAGAGGACAAAACTACTTGTCAGTGTTGTGAAAAAGAGACTTCCAAGATTGGCAGCCACAAGATGGGGTTTCAACGTTCGGGCAGTTAACACTGTATTCGAGCAAAAGAATGAGCTGATTGAGTGCTTAGAAGATATATGTAATTCAGAGCGAGTAGAAGACAAACACGACGAGAAAGCAGTGGACTTGTTTCTAATTTGCACGACCCAGTATTTTTATTTTGGCTCGAGTTTTTTCATCGTATCATGCCGCACGCTGAAATTTTGTTCAAACAACTGCAAACCACTGACATTGACTCTGGAAAAATCAAAACATGTATTGAGCAGTTTGCAAGTTATGTACAGGTTGCTAGAGATAAAGTGGAGGACATGTGTACTTCAGTGGAGCAAACTGATCAAAACAAAAGGAGAAAATTATCATTTACATCCATAACTGCAAATGCTAAAGAAGTCTGCGATGCAATTATTGTTGGCATTAAAGATAGATTTTCGTTTAATGGTTTCTAATAGTTTCTAAACTTCTTCACGTCAGTAGTTTTCCAGTGTTTTCAAATGCATTTCCAGAAGAAGAATTGGGAGTAGCTCTTGAAACATACCCGTTTCTATCAAAGGAGCAACTGCGAACAGAGCTGCAAGTTTTGTATAGTAGGAATGACTTTCATCAAGCTGATGGTGCTTTGGTTATACTGCAGTTTCTTTTGAGCAATAATCTGGACCAGGACACATTTCCTCAGCTTAGTAGTCTTCTGAGGATTATTGTAACAACTCCCATGACAGAATGACAAGTGAAGCTGAACGGTGCTTCTCTACTCTCAAGAGGGTCAAGACTTTTCTTCGGAACACTATGTCAGAAGAAAGACTTACTGCTTTAGCAATGTTGTCAATAGAAAAGACTGTAATAAATAGCATGTGTAATTTTAATCATAGAGTCATCAACAAGTTTGCTCAGCTGAAAACCAGAATAATGGATTTTTTTACAAATAAATAATGGTGCAATACCTTTGTAGCAGTTTGTAAAATCATATTTTTTAGCTTCACATTGCTTTCAGGTGCAACACTTTGATAAGCTTAAGCCCGGCCACAAATTTGAAAAATCAAGAACATCAAACATAATTTTTTATTATTAATGTGAGGCTTGATCAGCGATCTACCATTTTGAATTACAATTTAAAATCTCTTAAAAAACAATTAGTCTGCTCAATAAGCTTCGTTGTGTTAGTTCGGGCTACAAATACAGACATGAGTTTGTGTAATAAACGAAATATATCTTTCACGACTCCAAGATAAGCAGTAACTGCTACAGTGCCGCACCAACACAGATAATCTGACACCAAAACAGGCTTCAAGAACGCAGTAAGGTAGGAGGTCTTTTTTTTCTTTATGAGTGCATATGTGTTCGCATGTGTGAACACCCATAATTTAACATCACCGGCCGCTACTGCCTATACCACTTAGCACTGTGTACCGTATTTGTCATAAAATGAAACCGTCCGTGGAAACACCCCACCGGGCATGTTATCCGTATATTGATATCTTCGGTATCCTGTCCTGCTCCCGAAGAGGCAGTAATTGCATTATAGTGATATGAGATGTATTCACTAAATTATTAATTTTATTGCCACTTCGAAATAGTGACTTCGTCAGTATTTAATGCAATGTTTTGGACATACGCTAATAGCAGTTTTGCACTGTTTGTCACGGAAAAAAATATTCAAGAATGCAAAATAAGAAATAAAAATTAGAGAACAAGCCTAAATCAGCTGATGTCGGACGAATGGTTCCAACGATGAAACTAAACAGGTATTATGGACAGCACAACGATGGTAGCACATACGAACAAATTTAAAGTTAGATATCAGACAGCACAAGGATTCCGTGGAAGGAATTAAGTCATAAAACAATTAACAATATAGACGAACACAGTGGGCTAACAACGACAGACAGTTTCAACAAGAAAAGTAAAAGCAGTGAGACAACAAACCTGGACAACGCAGCAAACATACGAACACAACGATGAAAATAAATAGGTATTATGGACGACACAACGAAAACAGCACCGACGAACACTATGGCAAAACAGTTATGGGCGTCGCAACCGGGGGGACGGGGGGACACGTCCCCCCCAATAATAAAAGTCTTCAATTTCGTCCCCTCCAATAATATATTTAGTTCCGTAGTTTCGTAGTTTCTCCTGATATTTCAATTAATGATTTTGTGTGGATATAGCACCAGCAGATATGTTAACTGTGTTTTTACAAATTTGTTCTCTGAAAATATTTTTTATAAAAAATAAATTATATGTTGCAACCAACTATAATTAGAATATTTAGGAAAAAAAATTTCTAAAAACCACCTTTTTGCACCTTCAAATCCCTAATTTTCCCGGTGGAGGACCCCCTCCCCCACCCACGGCTTTTTTTTTTATCCAGGGGATGGATATTCCTCAAACAACTAAATCAATTGAAGTCCCCCCCCAAAAAAAATATATATATCCTTGCGACGCCCGTGAAACAGTTGCGATGTAGTCGTGAACTGGCATCTGTTCTTGTTATCAGGCACAAACAGAATGATGAATATTCTTCAATATTATCTGGGTTTTTTTTCTTTCCTTCCTTTGGACTGGCTGAGTAGAATTGGGTTATTGAATTCTCTGTTTGAATAACGAACAGACAGGTAAGGACAAGGGGAATTACACCGGCGTGAATAACATAAGAAGGAATAATTTCTACTGCTTACTGGGGGCGCTTTGTTGTCCTCGCATTTCGCCTCCTCCCCCACTACCACGTGTTCGCTCTTTGTTACTCATCCTGCCATCTCTCTGGAGTTTTTCACCGGGTCTGGGAATGCGCGGCTTGCACGCCCAAAATGCTTAAAAGGAGCTTAAACACCTGGCTCATTATCAGTTTAACTCTTCTGTAATCAGTGTTTAGTTGTCCGGTTTTCGCAGTGGGCGTGCCAAGGTGAGACATGCCAAACCGTATTCCTTTCCAGACTACCACCTTTAAAATTGTGGTTTTGGTTTAATTGCTTTTGTTTGATTTTGACGGTCTTTAGATTCTTGTTCGCCTTTAACTTTAGCTACGATCAGCCACTACCATGTATGCAGGGGTTATCCCTATATTTTCAGGCTTGTTCGTGCTTTGGTATATTGGAAATCTTGAAAATAATAGTTTAAAAACATATATATATATATTGCTTATAAAATATGATGCAATAGTTAATTTTGAATTAATTCACTCTTATCAACGCAAGACTATATTTTTAATTGCATGACAGAATGGGCTTAATAGTTCTGATATCAAGGTGGGAAGATAGTTGAGCAGGCTTTCTGTCGTCCTGCTGTTGCTGTCTGTTTCTACGGGGTCGCAGCATGCTGTAGGTTGTCTTATCTTCGCATGGGTGTCCATGAGATGAGAACCAGGTATAGGATTAAGCCGGCTAGCGAAAAAAAAAAAAAAAAAAAACAGTTTTGGCCCCGCTGCGTATTTGACTTCCGTGGTCCCTGTGGTACTGTTTGTGACCGGGAGATGGGAGTAAAAAATTTTTTTTGTTTGGCGGGGGGGGGGGGGGGGGGGGGGGAGGGATTTGGGGCACAAAACTTACATGGCAGCTTCTTTCCTTCTCTATTTCTGAAATCACGCACATACATAAATATATGTTCGCGCTATTTAACATTTTTTTTTCATGCTGTCATTATTTCCACAATAAACAAAGCACACGCGCGCGCCCTACGGACCTAGTTTCCTTCTTCATCAGACGCTTATAATTTCACAAAAAGAACTCCCGGAGCAGCGAGGAAAACAGAAGTTACTTTTTGAAACACGTTTAACGGGCAAGGACGTTTTTTTTTTCCCCTCCCACCTGACACTGTTGCCATTATTCCTGTGCGCCGACGAGGATAGGAGTTGTGGGGTGGAAGAGGAAGGAAGGGGGGAGTCGTTAACGGCGACCAGCGGCCCGGAAGATAGGGCTGTGAGGCGGCGGGAGGCAGCCAATTACCGCTCGATGCGCCACGCGGCAACACCGCTCACGCGCGAGACATGCAGCCCCGCGTCCTGTAGAAGGGTTTGGTTTGGTGCGTGTTCCGCCGCCCGTGTGTAGTTTTAAAACTGCTTGCCGTGGTCGGTATAAGCTTTGAATATATATACTGTATAGAAGTCGCGAATGGATAGGATTTACTCTACGTTTTTCAGAAGCGTATGAAGAGCAGCTTGGGAACTTCACCGCTGCAGTGCACTGCCGTAACGCCCTGTATCGTCTTAGTTGTTATGTACACGTTAGAGCGCAGCGCTGTCACCCGCTGTCATTCCCCGCACCCCCCATCAATCATTCACTGCAGCTCAAGGTCGTTCAGCGGGAGGGGGAAGGGGTGTTTGAAGAATTCGACACTTGTCCGCTAGGGACCGCCACAAGTCGATGCCCTAGAGATGGTGGCGATTGCGGCGGTGAATTAACCAACTACCTCAAAACCGTATTAGAAATTTTAACCTGGGCTGGCGACTTCTATACAGTATATATATTCAAAGGTATAAGCCCGGCAACTTTGTTTTCGACCTGCGCAGACCCCGGTGTCAGGCGGCGGTCACGTGATTCTAGCGGAGTGGAGTGGAGTGGAGGGGATCAGTTGCCATCTGTGCGCTGCCTGGATACGCCGCTCCCGAGGTGTTGCCTCGCAGGTCGGTTTACACGATGTGGTTTTGCGTTAGTGGGGGATACCTTTCGGCCACATCGCGAAGGGAGTGAAGCGTGTTCGTGTACGTTGTCCTTGAGGGAGGAGTGGCCCTCCTCTACCTGCAGACCATCCGGCCCGTCGGGAAGGGGGGGGGGGGGCAGAATTGGTAAGGAGGGGTGGGAGTTAGGGACGGAAATGTCCAAGGTTAATTACTAAGTTGCCGGGTTATAATAAACTGTTTGGGGATGCACCCACCAACAGCTAGCTTTTCATCCGGAGCCCTGATCATAATCTTCTTTCAGTTTCCTTCCTCCATCCACCTAAACAGCTTTTGTAAAGACCTTTTACTGACGTAAAAAAAAAAAAATTGTAGGCTACCAATCAATATAAAAGAAAAAAAAATCAGCAGCCACCAGTTTCAAAAAAACATAGAAAAATTTTGTAAGACTTCAGGTCTAATTATATTTTTCTTGATATGCTGCCTGGATGTTGACGAGGCGTCAAACCCTAGTCCATTAATTCATTTATTCGCTCAGTTATTCGCTGTTTGTCACAGCTGTTCTCGAAAACCCTGCTGGGGTAACGGATAATTCAAACTGCATGAATTTTGGGCGTGACTGGCAGGTTGATACCGGAAAGCTATTCAGGGAACGGTTTACAAATAACTTTTAAGGCACTGGGGCAATACAAAAAAAAATGCCCGGGTGAGAACCCAATACTACTGCGAACACTATTTTGTAGTTATATAATTGTTTTTCATGTGGATGTACAAAATTTACAAATATATGTACATTTTTACGTGAATATTTCTGTACCATTAAAAAAAAAAAAACTTTTTCGTGTCTTTGTAGCAAAGTGTCGCCTATTCTCGCCCTTCACCTCGGACGCGATCCACAGTCGAAACACCGGAAGAGAAAGCTGAGCTATGCATGTTATCGCAGAGGTGATGAGTTCGGCCGCGCGGTTGGGGGGGGGGGGGGGGGAAAGGGGCGCACAGCTCAAGACATTGTTCGGAGTTTACGTAACTTGCGCGGCACGGAGAACCAGATTTCAGTTGCGATAGCTGACTAACTTCGGCAAATGAGCAAAGTTCACCAAAGCACCAGACCCACAGCCGACCTCCAGTTAACAGCCGCTCAGCCGGACTGGACTAGTGTGTGTAGAAGCATGCCGATTCAAGAATGGAGATCAAACTGGTTTTTAATGGTCTCTCCAGGAGATTGTTCGCGAAGTGTAATACAACTGGTTTCCAGCTTTCACAATTCTATGGAAAATCTTTGAGAGATTTCTTCATGGATTATATTTACAGCAGGATACATTGCGGCAAATGCATAATTCCCGTTGAAGACGAAACAAAGGCAGAACTTAAGATATTAGTAGTTTATTCTGGCAACAATAGAGGTCCTCCACAACCTACTTTTGCTTAATGTTGTGTACAGATTGTTCTAAAAACATTTCCTTAATGATATGTGCGAGGAATTCAGAAAGAGCATCTATAAATTTTCGTAAAATACAAGCAAAATAAAAATTATTAATTTTATCATGGGTTAAAAGAAACTGGTAATGCACAAATATACCTGCTATTTTATGCTTGTCGATAGAATAAGAATGATACTTGAGATAGCTTCTCTTTTACGGAGGGCTCGGACATGCTTAACGAATATCTGTTACGCACAGAGACCCACTGTGGAGTGAGGTTGGGGCTTACGTCCAACCAATTTTGATTAAAGCACCCTGTTTCAATTTTAAAACTGCAAGTCGAAAACTGATTCGAAAAACGCATTCCTGAATCCATCAAAACAATTTTTGTCCATCCTGTTAGTTCAATGGGGGTAATATTAATACGAGCCTTGCTACGAGGAAATGCCTATATGGCACCGAAGTCACACACACACACACGTGCGAAGACTAATTAATAAATGCCTCAAATAAGCTTTTGTTTTTAAAATACGTGTTATTTTCCTCAGAAATAGGCGTTATCCTCAGACATAGGTGTTATCCTAAGAAAAAAGGCTACTGCTCAGACCACGTGCAAACCGAGGTTTAAAATGATAATCAAAACGATATTTTGTTGTCAGCTGCATATGAGAAATCATTACCAGAAGGGACAGATGTTTGGAAGGCAGCATGGTGGTCAAATATACCGCGACTGGTAGGCTCGCTGTAATTATGTTTAACTAAGGTTGGCCACGTATGCATTAGCTTTACCTTTAGGGCCAGATTATAGTTCACATCACGTTCACGGGACACCCTAAATATGGGCTGAAGAGTAGTGTATGCTTTGTGGTAACAGTTTTAAAAGCCCGTATTTTATGGAAGTAGCCGCGTTTAATGACGAAAATTCTAATCCGTACTTACTAACCATCATTAGGCGAAGTTAGGAATAATTTTCGAAATTTTTTTCGATGTTGAAATATGGTGATGGTGAGGTAGAAAGTGGCTTCAACTAAGTCACGACATGCCATGACGTCAACTATAGGATGGAGTTTTAGGGCGTTTCAAAATAATGATTTTATAATCACGCCAGAAGAAAGAACGCACGGATGTTTGAGTGTCAGTCCGGTGGTTTAATACACCGCGAGAATTTAAGGTTCTACGAGTTAGCAATGAATGTATTATCTTAATTGATAGATCTTGATATTGCTGTAGGCTTTAACATTTGTAAGAGAAGATTAATTTTATTTTCCAGCTATTGAATCAGTCGGGGACTTGAGAGTGATGAACGTCTTGTTTGCTGTTACATTATAATGTAATCACAATAGCTAGACGGGCGCCAATCAAGTTCAACTAATCTTTGACGCCAGCGCGACAAAATTCACAGTGTTCCCGATCAGAAAGTTATTTTCTATTTACATCGCGTCGTGGGCGTCAGAATTCTGTTTTCGAAAGATGGTTAGCCTGGTGGATTAGTGTTTGTTCGAAAATTTTCAAAGGTTTTGCGTACTTAATTTGTGTGTGTTCATGCACAATGGCTTTTACCAAACAAAATTGTAAACATTCAAGACTGGTGCATGTGGGATTACGTTATGCCGAAGAAAAATATATTTTGACGTGACAATGTCTAATAAATCGATGAACGCCGGCTGCACGCACGAAAAAGTGTCCTGTTACGCACATTGTCCCGTTACGCTCATTGTACGCTTGCGCCGCATCTATCTCTCTTCCACTAGATTGGAACAACCATCGATTTGACTTATTCGAGGCACATTAAACTTGAAACACTCCCATTCGTTTCCTTCTTTTTCTATCATCGCCTTATCCTTAACAGAAAAACACAGATTGGAATAAGTTAAATAGCAAACATGTATAAAATTTATAGTTAAACTAATCTCTTCGTTAAAGTAATAAACATATTTGAATTAATGAGTGCAAATAAAAGTAAATTTATCAATTAAATTGTAGCTTTCATTTCACTCCTTTGTATCCGTACAAAATAGCGATAATTCAATAAATATGATTCAATTTTATTCATAAAAGTATGCAATCATATCATCAATGTATTGTTATGACGTTGTCACGTTAAACTATCGTCCGTAAACCGACTTTACAGACAACCAATTTTTTTTTTAAATATAAGGATCGTTTATTTTTGTAAATCTGTAAGTTCACGATAATGCGGTGGCTTGTTGACGCTTACCGTCCTTCGCGTAACATCCAGCGAGCTATTGTAATTTCAGCTTCAAGTATAGTCGATGTTTTTAGAAACGAGAGTGTGGATGAAGCCTCGCATGTAGAACTCGGCGTAATGAGTTTCTACTCGTCTCTTTCTTCCCCCCCCCCCCCAAACTTCCCTACTCAGCCTCCTTGAAAAACCTTTACGCCGGCAGCGAAAACAATTCCAAGAAGCCGCCAGCAAATATAGCGGCAGCAACAACAACAAAAGCAACAAAATAACAAAAGCATCACTGCTGCGCATGTTCTCATGCGCTCGCATTTAATGTTCCTGTTGCTGCTTCCAGGAATAATGTTTTGCAGTAAATCAGTCTCAGCTGGAAGTGGGCGTTTTCGCGTCCATCAATACAACTTGTATTTTGTCTAAATGTCTTCTGAAGGAAAAACTACATTGCTCTACAGAACGTGATTAACTACCTAGAGTGACGCAATAAGGCTCATTTTCACATGACCTTGTCTTCCCTTGAAAAATAATTAATTCGAAACCAGGGGAGTATTAAGTGTTCTATGGTCTGACGCTGAATGACAAACATTCTGTGGTTATTTTTATTGCAATTCTTTAGCACTTCTGTAGATATTATATAGCCTATGATGAAATGATTTTCCGCACAAGGAAAAAAAAATAACGACTATCCTAACAGCTTCATTCTATTTTTATTTTTGCTACATCGATGCTAAAAATCTATATTTTAAAACTACAGAAACGCCCAAATTTGTGGGTGTTTTCAGTTAACTGTAAAAATAAAAACCTGAAAATAAAACCATAAAAGGTTAAGTTATAGTTTTATAAACAAAAACACGTCAAAAAACAGGTATGACGACAGCATTGAATTATGTTCAGTTTGCAATAAAACTATTAGTAAATTTCGCGTAAGACTCCACCCAGCCGAGACGGTTGGCGCTCAAAACAAATTTGAATTTGAATTCTATGGTACACCATTGAATCGGTTCTCTCGGTAATGATCCATTTAGAAATCAACTGTTTTTTAATTCCCCCCCCCCCCCCATTTTTGAATACCCTATCTTCGGAGAATATGATTCGTTAAATGCGTATGGAATCTTCAATTGTGAACGCGTATAGCAAAATCAAATTTATATTTTCAAAGGGCCCCCGCCTCGAGCGAGTGAGACGGCAAAATTGCAAATTGCGAGAATCCAGTACTCTATTTAACAGCGAAAAAAAAAACCATTTAAGGCGGAATTGCATTAGCCTATTAACTCCGTCTGCCCAAAAATCTGCAGCCAATCGGCTCGAAGGTTCCATCCGCCTGTCCGTTGGTTCGTCAAAAATTCAGGCGAACTCCTGCTTCAGATGGACGTACGGTTGTGTCGTGTCTTTGCTATAAAAAATACACGCCCGTGGAGTTTGTTTACGTTCGTTAGAAACTTACGTGCAAACAATTCAGTAACATCAGGAGAGAAGCAGAGTAGGGACATGTATTCTGGTCTGTCACAGGCGGACTCCTGTTCGCGCAAGTTAAGGGCCGATACGCACTACGACTGTAAAACAAAAAAAATCTGTATAAATAAAAATTTGTAAATGTTCGTTTGAACAAAAATAGCTAATCTGCGAATTATATTCACCGATTGCTTTTAAATTATGTAATAATGTTACATTAGTGTACGCGCGCGTTTTTAAAAATAATAAACATATATCATAAAACTAAATTTACACGTGATAGAAGACCCATCACGCTCAAAGAAGTTTCACATAATTGTTATATTAAACACATTATAAACGTGTCCTTTCTATTTTATTTCTTTTGTATTTAACCAGACTGAGATACAGAAACGCGTGGTCGGTACAGTTAGTAAAATAATTCCATCAATTTTGCTGCTAATAACACGGAGACATAAAGAGGTTATCGCACGGGCAGAGCAAACGGGATATCAGCGAAGGCAGTACAGAAGTGTTTCCACAGTACAATGTTCGTCGTCGTGATCTATGAAAATGTTTAAAAAAAAATTTTTTGCAATCGCATTGTTGCAAGAGGTGCGAAAATCTTTAGAAGAGCACAGAAGGAGCGGAAATAATACAATCATATGCTCGCTGTTCTGTAGTTTACACTGTTAATTTTCCACATTCGTTCGTTTTCGTGATCAAAACTCCACTAATTTAATAGTTTCTGCTTGTGACCACCTCGTCTTCTCGAGTAAACTGAGCACCACGTGTCTGTGAACTGGCTCGCCATCTCCTCTACCAGAACACACATAGGTAGAGACCGGAAAAATTCGCGAATTCATTTCGCGATAGACTAAAATACAAATAGTTATACCTCAGTGCTGCCTCTGCTATTGGCTCACAACTCACCTGGATGTCTCTGGGCCAATGAGAAACACCCAACCTAAGGCTTTATCGACGGGACGTCTCACAAGACAGCAGCCAACGAGTAGGTGACATTTGAACGAGTGTACGTAGAACTATGGAGTTCATCCTGTAGGTCATTGAACCCGCGAATTTTTCCGGTCCCTACACATACGTGAAGTAGGCGGGTCGGTGAGCCGTGAAGTGGGAAATTCAGTGGCGGGGGAATCAACAGTGGGAGAGGTACAGTCCACGTGCTATCCCATTCCACTGTTCCAGCCAGTAGCTCTAGTACTCTCCCGATTAACTCTCCCGACTGTCCACACGAGGCTAGTAACGCGACTACTCTTACTTGCCATAGTTGTCATCTTGTTTCCTCTGCCCGTGTTATCTACTTCCATGGCAAATAATATATATTTTACTAGACCTTGAAGTTCATAAACTCATGACTGAACTTTTATTCCTTTCATTGTATACCGATGTTGTGGCGGAAGTTTATAAAGTAAGTTATTTTGACCAGTTAGCTTGACGATTTTAATGAATAAATTTTTTAAATACAACTAGGCTGTACAGTTTTCGTTTTCCGTATAGTCTTAGCCATATAAGTTTTTCGTAGTAACAATATTAATTTTAAATCGTGGTTTTTCAACTAAAAATAAAACACATTCATACATTTGGAATTTTCTGCAGTCCATCTGCTCGCTCGTCAGTATAGTCATTTTAAATTACTTCAAATATTAAAAAAAAAGTAAATAAATGAGTGCTTGGACATTATATATACAAATTAATGTTCAGCGACATACATTATTTGTGATACATTAAAAAAAACGGACGGTAAATATAGTGGTCAGCCCTATTAAATGAGCTGTATGGTGCAGAATCATGTTTTCATTTGCGTGCATTATTGGAATTTCTACATCTGCAATATTGGAAATACGGTGAAACGAAATGCCAGAAAGAGGACTCAGTTTAGAGTAAAACAATTTCTGATACAGAATATAAATGAAAAAAAAAACAGTAAACATTTTTTTTCCATAAAACTCAGTGAGGGACGCAAGCACCGACGTACATGAGGAAAAGCTTTTTTTTTCTTAACCAGAAGCAATTTTCCTTATATATTTTCCCCATCATCTTTTTGCCGGCTAAGGAGGTCTGCAATAAAGCCAAAACAATGGCTATTAACTGGTCTTTAATTACCACACGGATCCTAAAATTCTAAAGACTCAATAACATTTAAGTAACTTTAAGGAGTATAAGAGGTTTTTTTTATTTGTTCAGCCACTCAACAAGACTCATGTTTAATTAGCCTCAACAGCCGCGAGAAGAAAATACCTTTTACTTTTCTTAGCATACCTGAAACGTGAACAAAAACTTTTTTTTTTTACTTTTCACCGTGTTTTAGTTTATTTTTTGAGAACGCGTTGCTGCGAGGAAGGTTACAGATGGTTTTAATTTCATTATTGTTGCTTCCTCGGCATTGAATTTCTAGAAACTTCTTAATTAAGTAACAAGTAATATCATCACCCGTGCAAACTATACGGAATAATTATGTTCCGCATAAAATAATGCTAAAGTTAGGTGATAAAAATTATTTTGCAATGAAAAAAAAAGTTTAAAATATGAATATTTTTACTTCTCGTCTGAAATTAAATATCCGTATTGCGCTTAACCTGAAAACTAAAATAATGTAAAAATGTTTCATACGATCTATCATTCCAATTTAATATTTGTCATGGTGAAAATTTTGTTCTAAAGACCTTAAGTAGAAAGCAAGTTCAGTTAGGTTTCTTAAGGCTCAATCTCACAAGCATTTTTTTTTTTCCGTTTCATTTTCGTCATTAATTCTATTTATGAACTATTTATAAAATTTTAAATCTATACCTTCCTTGCATTTGTTGTCCTGCTACAAATGTTTTCTACAGAAATTCACTATAATTAATATCATGATTTTATAAAGTCGCGCAAATGATGATACTTACGAAGACTTGCGCGTCTTTTTTTTTTACACCCACGATATTATACTAAGTGAACAATTGCTGAAAACGTTTGTGGCGGAACAGAACATGCAAGGGAGTTAAATAGTTAAAATTTTAGAATCATACCTTAAATAAAAGTGATGACAAAAAATCAACATGGCGTGTGCGCATGAGCCTTAAGCCATTTAAGTAAAATAAATACTGTAGCTGTCCGGCTCGCAACACTTAAACTTGACAAGGAACTGATACTTGATTCTTAAATGATTTAAGACCAGCGCTGTATTCTCTTACTTAACTGGTTTTGTTTGTTGTTGACGTCTCGTCGAAGACGAGGTAAGAAGTGACGGTAACACACGATACGGACAAAATATTTCAGACTAGCCATGGCCTGTGGCGAGGAACAGTCCTAGCAAATGCGTGGGGTGATTTCGGGGAAGCACAGAAAGCTGGAATCAGGATTGGCTGAAACTTTGTAATGCTCGTTCAGGGCCTTACCTCCCCCTCATCATAACAGAGCTCTTAGGCTGTACCTAATATTTGTGGTTTTGCACATGCTTTTCAACGAAGTCACATTATAACCATATGAAATTTTTTATAAAAGGCAACAAGTTATTATTCAAAAGGTTTTTATGAACTTATAAGCAAATTCTATGTAAGTATAACATGTACTGAAAGCATGAATTAATGTAGCCTTAGTCTTATAACTATTTTAGGAATATAGTTCATAAATAAATAAATATAAGATTTCCCAAAACCATGGAAACTTGAACTTTTAAGGGGTTTGGGAAAACCTAATTGTTTTAAATTTATGAATGATATTCTAACAATAAAGCGTTTTAAGACGAATGCGGTTAATCCAAAATTGTGTACCACGTGAATTCAGTACATGCTAGGACTGAGAGGAAAATTATATTTTTATTTCATAAAAACCATTAAATAAGGACTTGTTTGGAAGAAAATACGTTTTATAAACAAATAAATATGTTTAATGAATCAATTTTTTAAATGTAAAAAAACACGAAATTTTAGAAGCAAAATAAATTAGGGCAGTACTTCCTTAAGTATCCAGTACTGACCGCCATTGTAGGAAACAAGCGTGTTCGTTCCACGGACTTCTTCTATGAAAAAGAAGCAAACAAACAAATAAAAGAAATAGTCCAACAAAATAAAAAAAGAACTAGGAACAGAGCCACTCCCCATTTTTTTCCGAAGCGAGCTTCAAAGCTAGTGTTGTGCAAACAGCGCCTGTCAAAGGAAGTAATTTACGCAAAAGTAAATTTTGCCGTCGTCATTTCGACGAGCTGGAAGTCAGATGGCAGAGAACACGAATTCAGGCGATGTTTAACCTAACCCAAAGGGTTCGGCAAAATCAACTCTACCTCATAAACGAACGGTTCCGTACACTGAGTTATTTTCAGAATCCAAACCCATTCAAATAAGCTTCAGGAAACATATATTCACTGATAAAGATAATAAATAATTAATAATTCAACCGCACGTTGTAAGTCATTTATTTATAACTTAACTGTTAGTATTAATGCTACGCCTGGTTTTGATATATTTAAGTTTTCAAACCAGGAGTTGTGACAATAAACACTTGAATTTGTGTATGAAATTTATGTTCTTGATGTAATTAAAGTGAATAATGTTTCTGTATCTTAAGATATTCCGACAAGTTTTATCTTCCTCTATCCTAAAGTGTTATGGCATGAATCGTGGATGCTTTTAAGCATCCACAAGACGGCTTTCACGACAGGTCATAAAAGCTGGTTTGGTTGCAGATGCTTCCGAAGGCTGGTATACGCTTTAGAGTTTGAAGATGAACAACTTAGTTATTGCAAAATATAAAGTTTTTAAGATGGACCTCTGAGCATGCGTAATATCATTTCTTTGAAATAATCGGGGATAGCAACAGTCAGAAAAAAATTCACTACCCTCAATTATTTCAATGCCTTCCTTTTAGGACAGCGACAAATTTTGTGGTGGTTGTAGAACATTGTTCAGTTAAAAATTATTCAAGCTCTCTAAGTTTTCCATTTTAAAAACTTTCTATTTTCAGTAGTAAAATAGCTTGGGAGGTGGGAAGCACTTATACCATTAGTCGTAATAAGTTTTAAATAATTTTTTTTGATGAAACTGCAGCTAAAGTTTTATATATATACATATATAATAGCTGATTTGAACTGTTTTTAATTCTTTGTAGGTGATTTATTTTAGTCAAGACGGCGTTAAGACATGAAATTATCCACCCTTGTGTATTAGAATATTTGTAAGGAAAGGAAAAATGTGCTTAAGCTGAATAATCATGCGTTGTGTTGGTAGGAATTACTATCAGAAGTCGATTACGAAATTTTCTGATCAGCTGAAATACACTATATGCAAATTAATGTATGGTTAAACTTCTAAAATACATGAGCAAAAAAAAAAATCATTATTGGGGCAGGAGAAGCTCGGATTTAGAGGACGAAAGTAAAAAGAACAAAACCAATTTTGTCAGAAGAATATGTAACATATTTCATCCGCGTGTACGAATAAACAAATCGATTTCCACCAAGAAATATTGTTTTGTACCCAGCTGAAAAGGGAGGGAAAAAAACAATTTTCATCCCTTATCCACTTGGCCTAACAGGAGCTGTCTGTGCAGCGGAAGATAAATTTTTTTTTAATTTGTTCCGGAGACTTCCCTCGACCAGGAAGCCGATTACCGACTAAACGAGCCAGAGAAAGAGAGAGAGAGAGAGAGAGAGATATCCAAGTGTAAAAAGTTAGACAGTAGAAGCCTTGTAAGGAGAGGTCACCTTTTCTTCTTAGGCCCAGCTAGGCCTGGGATGGCACGTGATCGCAATACCGAGGGATGGGAAGAAAAAACAACTTTCCGTCCCACGAACGCAACCCTTCTCACCCCTTCCAGTCAACCAACGCCCTTCCGCAGAGCAGCCGATTCCTTCCAGCAGCACGGGAGAGGGGCGTAAGAAACCCTTTTGGAGCACACAATATCCTTGCTCGCTTACGTAATTGCTTCGCTGAAGCAACTGGGAGTCAAGTACCAGGCAGGCCCCCAGCAGCAAGGAGGGGGTGAATGCGGAGAAGTGAAAAACCCTGAGAGCAGGCGGGCATCTCGGCTTGTAACATTGTGGATATTTGTTCTCAACGCAAGATAACAAAAAAAAAAAAGGATAAGAGGATCGTTTATGTTTGGTGATAAAACGTACTGGTAAAAGGGTTAAACGACGTTCAAACTGTTCACACAGAAAAAAAAATTATTTGCTATTACGAAAATTTCCTTTGGAAACCAGTTGCCAAGAAACAGTTTTTAATACTACAAGAGATGTATGGTTACTTTGTACAACACATGACTATAATTATTTTTGCATAATTATATGAGAAAGGTTTTTCGAGTTAATAATGAGTATTTCTTACGGAAATTGGCAGATAATTATATATTTTAATTGATGTTTCATTCAAGCATATATATTTTTAAACCATGGAAAAGATAATCGAATATTTAAAAATTTGGCTTTATTTTGTTTTACCGTGCTTATTAATATGCGCAGTTAATACTGGAAAGCTATCCAGGGAACGTTTTACAAATAACTTTAATCTGAACCCAGAGTTACTGCGAACACTATTTTGTAGTAATACAGTTGTTTTCATGTAAATGTACAAATTAAAAAAAACCCTGTAATTTATCATAAATATTTCTGTTCCATTAAAAATAAACACAGCGTAGTTCGATTCCCAGCGGATGTTATGTTCAAGTCGGCTGCTTTTGGCGAACTGACTCTTTTCGATACTCTCTGCATCCTTTATCACTGAATTCCGTCAGTTTGTTCACCAAAGTCTCATTTATTTCGGATTGACATATCGTCGGCAGTGAATTCATTGGAGAACGTAACACGCCAAACGTTATCGAGAAAGCGATTGGCCACGATTTACATAGTAAGGAACCATCTCGGCAATTGCCTTGAGACTGGTGCGTCCCGGATTGTGTTGTGTGCGCGGCGGACGAGTGAGTGGCGCGAGGCAGTGTGTTGGGACAGGGGTGCGGGGTAAGAGATGAGCAGTAGAGAGAGCCACTGTCGAGCCCAGCTTCGGGGGGGGGGGGGGGGGAGGAGGGGAGTGTGGCAACAAACTCTGGACTGAAAGAAATTTGTGGAACCAGACATCGCAGGTGTTGTAATTTAATTAATTGTGTGTATACTGGTTGAAATTAAACGGTTTTTAATTAGTTTGCTTATCCTTTTAAGAACCACTATCCGCAGTCGTAACGTTTGGTGTCTGAAGTAGGGATAGCACCAATTAAAGTATTTAGGATTAATGAATATTGAATTGAGAAAATTAAAAAAAAATAAAAAACAGAATTATAGCTTTCCGAGAGTAAAATTATTGTTAGGAACTATAGTTAATTGTAAGCTTAGTAAAATTAGCGTTAGTGAGTAGTGGGTAAATTAAGGATGGCAGGGTGGTGTTCGAACCCGCACCTTTTGGAATGCGGGTACAGTGTTTCCCCAAGTTTCTTCAGTCTTTCATTTTGTTGGTTGAGTGATGAAATGGCGTGATACCCGAGGGATGTCACCGTCGGTCAAAGACGAGTTGCAAATTAAATGTTTTGTTTACTCATTAAAATGGGGTACACACAAAATAATGCGATCTTAGGACTAGCTCCAGTTCCGGATCCAGAAGTTCATGGTGGTGGAAAAGGGGAAAAGAGGAAGAGGAGGAGTTGGCTCTTGTTCAGAAACAACAATTATTTTTCAGATTTTCCCAGAAAAAAATGACTTTCGCCTCTCAATGCCACCTACTTCCATTAGGATATTCATATACGTACTTTCACCTGTAGGTTGATATGCAACTTAGATCTCCATGGAGGCCGGTTCATCTCGTTAATTCGTCAGAAGCGACTCGCCTATATGTATTCATACGCTGTTTGAATGATTCTTAAGATGGTGAAGATTGACTTAAAACATTTAATGGACTTAATCCATTTTTTTTGTATGTCATAGAGAAACCACAAAAACAAACAAGAAAGATTAATACACAGAAATACAAGCCAAAATCAGCCAATGTAATCACAGAGAATTCCGTAGAGGGAATCAACAAGAAAACATGCCACGGCACAGATGAACACAGTGGATCGACAACCACGAGACAGTTGTTACAAGAGCAGAGAAAATACAGACAACAAACAAACCTTGTACAACACAGCGAAATAAGAAAAACAAACAAACAAACGGACCTAACGATCATACAAACAGCAGGTAACCTGCACAACACGACGACAAACCCAGCAGGCTTCCTGAGACAACCTTTTTATTCACCACGTTGCGTTGGTCTGAAGTGTATTCATTCGCTGAAGGTTGCGAGATCAGCCAACTATAGAGAAAGAGAGAGAGGGAGGGTATATACGGTGGTTATTGAGATTATCGCGACGTCGCTGACGGACGCGCTGAAATATATGGACAAGTTGATAAAGCGCCGCTCGCTCCTGAAACGGACGCACGTGTAGGGTGAGGTTGCCTGCCCGCGAAGGAGCGCGTTGGGCGGGATGCCTACCGGGGGCAGGCGCACCTTTGATCACTGGAGGGGATGGTGTGTTTTGTGGAGGGGGGGGAAAGGGGGGTGGATGCGCGCGCAGCTGGGAGAACCGCGCATGCGCGCTTGCCAGACCCCTCCCTCCACTCGCTCTAACCGTCCTCTGGCGCGCGCCCACCCCCGCCGAGGGCCAGTGCCGTGAAGGACCGCGAAGACGTCGAGGTCCGCACACGGCGCGCGCGTTCCCCGCGGGCACTAGGCGTGGCCCCCGCGACGCCTCTTCCACGTCTCTCTGGTCTCTCTTTGTCTCTCTCTTCTCTCTCTCTCTCTGCTCGCCGGACCTTCTTCCTCGCCGGACCTTCTTCCGCCGGGAGGTGAGTCCGTCCTCGGCGCAAAGCCGCGTCGCTGCCCGCGCAGACACCATTCCAACATTGTTGATCTGTATCGCTCTAACCATGGCGGTAAAGAAGTAAGGCAGAGGGTGTGTGAAAACTCTGCCGTTTGAAGTCAAAATGGGAACGACCACTCACTCATTTTTTTTCCCCTTCTGGATACAAACACATCTATAGTTATAATGTAGTTTGAAGCTTGTTCATTTCTGACGAGTTTCTGACATCTCTGTCTAACACTATTCGCTTCATAATGGAATAATTGTTATTTACCGTTCTTGGAGAATTATTTTCAAGATTTCAAAGAAACTTCTGGGCTACGGTTTGGTTTTTATAACCGACTGATAACCAGATTAACTTCAACTTTAGACTAATACCTCCATATTTACAAAAAAATACTCATTCATCAACGTTATTTCTTTATTTTATAAAATGTTCCACAATATTTCATGGATATAATTTATGATTAAAATCAGAACAGATCTCTTATTTTTGATATAAAATAGTATTTAAATGATATTTTATATACTTATTACTTAAGAACTACTGAAATTATTTCCACAACCAGTAGTTAATTCAAAGCCTACCTTAACAAATAAAATACTGTAAAGTTATTACACCAGATTATCTGGGAAATAATGCTCACTCTACCGTAGCTATAGAAAATTTACTTTAATCAACATCGTTCCTCTTTAGTTGTTAGGTCATTTAAATTATTTTAAATTCTAGTTCATAAGGAATACATATGGTAAAATATTTAATTTCAAATATCCTATTATATAAAACCCTGCATTTAAAAATTGAATTTTAACCTCTAAACGACAATGAACGATAACTTGCAGTTAGTAAGTAAATGCCTTTAATATTTACAAAAAGTTTCCTTTGAGCGAGATGTGTGGTCCAAGAACTTAAATGCACTATCAAATATCTTAATATGTTACAACCTCCTTTAAATTAAAAAAAAGTGAATCTTATTTGATACAAGTTACTTTAAAGAGATATCTTTATATCTTAACGTCCTTTCAATTAAAAAAGTTAATCATATTTGATACAAGTTCTTGTAAAGATATTCCATCACTCAACGAACCATACAATGCTTCCTAGTTTTATTGGAAACTTTTAATTCAATAAAGGTTTAGACTTTAAAATAAGGAAGTGTGATGAATAATTGTTTCTATAAAAAAGAGGGCTTTCAAAAATAAATAAAATAAAAGTTTTGTACTTTATTATGTCACACCTCTGCTGTGATACTCTCTTACCCAACGAAGACGAACATGTCCGTCGCTCTATCGCTGGAGAGGCATAAATGAAATTAAATCTTAGGTGAATTTACTAAATACTCTAAGCCTTAGAAAGACGCAAAAAACATTAGCAGAGACAAAGTAAAGTTAAGGAGCATGAAATTGGACTTATGAGTTTATCTAAATCAAACATGACATTTATTAAGTTTCAATGTATTGAAACATAAAAGCGCAGCGACAACTATTATAAAGTGGGAGTATAACCGAAACATGTAAAATACACTGCGATAAACTGATTATACTTGCTTTGGATTAAAAGAATATACTGAATAAGTAATCACAAATAATTTAGACTTAAAATAGTATGTTAAAAATACTACCTTAAAAATTACGCGTGAAGTTGCACGTAAAATTTGAATGGGTTGAATTCCAAACTTTAATGGCAATGTTTAGAAAATATTGCGTTAAATTGCTGTTAAAGTTCATAGGCGCAGTATATAGCAAATTTAAAATTGGGGCCACAATTCATAGAGTCGGTGGTTAGAGGGCTGGCTTACAGTGAAAGTGATAAAACGCAGTTTTTCAAAATTTACTTCTAATAAACAATTTTCTTCAATAATTCGACATGGGCGGCTGGGTGAGTTGAACGTTTCTGGGAACAAAAATTCTTTGTCTTTACAGCGGAAAAACCCATTTTAAAAGGTTTCTAAAGCCAGCTAACGTTGACTGACGCGGCCGGTTAACTAAGCTTCCTCTGTCACTAGGATATATATATATATATAAATGGGGTGTGGCTGTGTCATGGACACGGCCGTGTGTTGTACATGAATACGTATACGTAACAGGTAATATTTTCTATACAAAATATAAAATACGCTATTTTTTATTTTAAAACCATATATATTCACTGTAACTATTTTACACTAATGTTTTATATGTGCAATAGATATATTTTGACGTGAGGTGACGATTGAAACTCAAACGAACGTCGTAGCTTTTCCGAGTCAAAAGTTGTACTAAATAGAAATCTTTAAACGCAGCAAAATGACCTCAAAATGGCGGCGCGATGGGTCACAGTCCTCACTTAGGGTAACGAATTCTTTGATCCTTTAGCTATCCAGTATTGTAATTAAATTTCCGATGGAGAGGATGAAATGTAGCTGCAACACCAAACAGTATCCCCCGATTTTGTTATCATCATTCGTTTTTTTTTAAATTGCCTCCCACTAGGGAAGCAATTATAAAGACGTATTCACGTCAAAAAACCACTTTTTTTGGGTTGTTCAAACCAGGTTTTTTTTTGGTTCGAAACAGCTTTATTTTTTAAAATTATGTTAGTTATTTCGGTTCTCAGCATGTTCAAATAAAATCAAAACAACATCTCACTTTCTGCCTTCCCACTTTTTGAACCATAAAAGTTAGAACATCAAAGCACTGAAGTCCAGCAAATCTGCACATCTGACTGGGACTTTATTATGTCACGTCTCACTTTCAAGGGGGGGGGGAGGGGGGTTGTTCTCTTCTTAAAAATGTAGATAAGATAAATTATAACATAAAAACATTAACTAGCCATAGAGCTTCTAGGCACTAGAATCGTTTTAGTAGGTTTATTCTTGTACAAGAATTGAAAATCAGGATACTGAGAAAAATAAGAAAACCCTAAAAACAATAGAACAAATTCCCCACAGGAAGAATGTTCTCCGTGGAACGGGTGTTTCCCACAGACTAGCGACGGTGCAGACGGACTTACCTGCGAATCGCGCGGCCGATGGTCTGGAAGGCGGCAGGCGTCAAGCCGGTCCGACTCGCCGGGTCTAGAATATGGCGGGCCCCATCGGACCGGTGGCCACGCAGTTCGCTTGACCGCCGCACCAACCACTCGGTCGTCGTCAGCACGGCATTCCCCCCCCCCCTCCCTCGACCCACCGGAAGCCTTCATTTCACAGACGAGAGAGCCACACCCGAAGTTCCCCGAAGTTCATGCTCGCTTTTTTTTCCCCCCGGTTCTATCTCATTGTATAAACCGGCGTGGCATTAAATTTTGCGGTCGATTGGGATAGGTTAGCTACATTGTAAATACTTTAAAACATCGTGGATGGTTGGTTATATTAGCTAAGTATATCTACATTAAAAAATTACTGTTAAAATCATTTTATGGTTGCTGAGCAAATAACTTTTTAATATGTAGCCATCCAGGGCTAGGAAACCGTTTACATGATTCCACAGTATCTTTAATGTAGCTATCCTAACCAAATCAACCGTCCACAATGTTTTGAAGTATTTATAATGTAGCTAACCTGACCTAATTGACTATTAGTTATCATGAGTTACAACGAACAAAAATAAAAAAAAACCGAAGATGCACGATCGGGCTTTTGGCTCTCTCGTCTGCGAAAAGAAGGCTTCCCTCGACCCACCGTCAGTCAGCTGGTCTCGTGACGTCAGCCACCCCCCCCCCCCCGCACTCCAGAGTGGTGGCCGCGCGTAACCACCGCCAGGTGCGGGATCAAAGCTCCGTCATTCCTCAACATGCTTATATAATTATTTTTATAAATAAAATATGTTAAGTTAAAAAAATTATATTTTCACTGAAATTACATTGATCAAACAAAATTCTTCAAAAGATAGCAGAGCTGCTTTTTAAAAAAATTTAAAACAATATTTAAATATTCCTTCCTTTCTTTCAACAACTGGGCTGCTTTAAATAATAAACAAAAAATACATAATTTTGTTAGTTAAAATAATTCAAAGTTAATATGATGAAGGTTAAAATAGACCGTGGTCTGGTCACTGGCCACACTCGTATCTCCGGACCAGTGATATCTAAGTTTCTCCGCAAAAAGGAACTGTCGAGCAGTTGAGCACGGCTTCGATTAGTAGACTCATCTAATTTAAAATCGTACCAAACGTATTGGTTTGCCAAACGAAAACTTTGTAATAGCGAATTTTCCTGGATTGCATTTTGTACATTTAGTGGTCATAATAAGAAATTATCACAACTTAAAAAGAACTTGAGAAAACTGAACATTTTTGTGTGATGGTGCTGCTATCTCTAGTATTTTTGCCATAACAATTTTATCGTTGGATGCCAAACGTCCTCTAGAATGCCTTGGAACAAGTTTCTAGCCTTGCGCAGGGCACCGTTTATTAAAACTGTTGCCGTTTTTTTTCTTCTCTTTACTGGGATTCGTTTTTGGACACATTCTGGAACACGGCCCGCGATTAAGGTTACGATTGTATCCCAACAAGGTATACCTTACCCGGACGTCTTGGAATACCACCCTAAGCTATTCAAACGCAACATAAAACTGTGATATTGGAGTTTCCGTTCTGTCGAGCGTTTGTGAGTCAGCACGCGACGCAGAAAAACTCTTGCAACTACCTCTTTTTATCTCCAAAACGGTGCATATCAGACCTAGCTGTACCCTAAGCTACTGCGCAATCGCATAGTGCGAAGGGATATGGACCCCGTATGGGATGGTCCGGGTATGCACAGGAAACCCACCATGTCTGATAGGTGAACCTAATCACCTCTCCTATTGTTTCCAAAACTCCGCAGAGTGCAGAGTGAATATAGAAGTTTATATCACCGTTGTACAAGAACATTGGTTGTATTTTTCTGTTCTTGCTACAACTGTCCTCTTGTTATAAGCCCGCTTTTTATCTGTGCAGTGACATTTTTTCTGACTAATTAATTCCACGAAATTCTCTCTGTGTTGTCTTGTCTGTGTTTAACATTTGACATAGGTGATTTTCTGTGTGTTAGTGTATCCAGCTTTCTTGTTCATTCTTCTAGTTTCTATGACTTACAGTTAAAAATTAGCCTTAGCGTTTGTCCACGAAAATATTTTAAATCAAGCTTCCCAATTGCAAGAATCAATCAAAGACCGTTTCATATCATCAGTTTATTTATATATATATATATAAATCACTGTCCAACTAGTAGACATATATTTCTCTTTGTGTGTATGTATATAAATTGTGATTTAATTTTTATTTCCTTCAGAAAAAAAATTATTTCACTGTCTGAAATCCTCAAAATTTTAAAAGGCTATGTAAAATTGAACATTTTTCTGAAGTAAATATAAACTACATCCTGAAGTTTCCAGTACAATTTCCTTTAAAAGGAAAAAGTTTCAGTTTTTCAATAAATGTTATATATATATATATATATTTATTTATGATGTGTAAATCATATAAAAATATAACTTTAGCAACTTATTATGCCAAAAAGTATGCTCAAATTATTTTTTATTTTGCGAAAATAATAATAAACGCAAAGAGTTATCGTAATAAATAGCTGTTTTCGAATAGCAAGGATGTGTCCTTTACCAATGCATTAGCCAACGAATAATTTGATTTCAAGCTGCGACATGTGAAAAACTAGCCTTAAAATTATATCCGAATTATTTCAATACTAAAAGTACCCGGTGTATAAAAAAACAATAAAATTTCAGTGTTTATTTGATTACACTTACAAACTTATCACACTCCATTATTACGAAATGTTAAAATTTGCACGTGCTAGTTAATGATTTAACAGTACTGGATGTTCAAGCAAAGAACTTATAGTCACATTAGTCGATAACCGCCCGCTTCGCAGATAGTTACGTAATAAGTTATAAATTGAATTATATGGTTATGAATTTCATCATAAAATGAAATCGTATAAAACAAATTTATATCACGAAAACAAAACTAAGTAGAAATTAAAAATATCGCAAGATCTGTTACAAAGTTCACGTCTGTCATATTGTTATGAGAAACCAGTATTTTTATCTTTGATGGTACTACAATTACCATGAAAGATGATTAAAATAATACTTATAATGACGAATACTTAGGAAAGCAAAAAAAAACTTTTGCCAATGTTCAAGTCTGCAGGTTTTACAGTTAAAAAAGGGAGTATTTTTTTTATCCTTGAACTGGTCACAATCACCTGGGAGTCGATTTTCGAAAGAAAAAAAAAGTACTGTAGCAGCCGATTTTTATAAGTATGACAATTTGTGCCAAATATCAAGTCTGTAAGTCTTATAGTTAAAAAATGGGACTATTATTATCTTTGAACCGTATGCAACCTCCCTGAGAGTAAATATTCGGACAATAATAGTAGTAGTGTGGATTTCTATAAGTGTGAGGAACATTTGTGCCTCAAGTCGGTAGGTCTTTTGTTATATAAATAGTTGACAAACAGTTGCGTATTCAAAATGTCGTTAAGAAACAAAGAAACCCAACTTTTTCAAATTAATTTTTTTGATTGTTCCCATACGATTTATCGACATGATATATAACCTATCGTTTACGCAACCGCATGATCTTACTTTATTCCAAAATTCAGGACGATCGGTTGAGCCATTTATGTTATCGTTTGCACTGAAACTTTCATTTACTGTGATTAGAGATATTCTTGAAATTATTAAAATAATTTCACCTTATTACAAATATGTTTATATATGTTATATGTTACAAATATATTTAAATATGTTTGATACAATCACATCTTTATTTGAAATATAAAATACAGATATCAAAATTATTATACAACATATTAGTTGTCTCCTAGTTTACTAATTATTACTTAAACAAACAAAATCTCTAAATTTCTTACCCTCATCTCTTTTGCCACAGGAATGGCAATGTAAAAAATTAAGAACTAAGTAAATATGGCATAATCTATTAACCAAACAAAAACCAAACTCAACATTTTTCTTTCTTTTAGCCGCAGATGTGAACTCCAGCAAACTATAATAAACTTATATTTATTGAGTTAAAATTAATTTTGCCAATAAGGATTTAACATATTCCATATATATATATTAAATATTTTTAACCCCTTTTACAACTTAAGAGGGGATATTTCGGAAAATGAACAACCTGTATAATGTGTAACATTGTGACCACTATTTCTAATAGTTTTAAATATGTCTAAAAAAATATAATTTGGACATTAAGAAATATATTTATTAATGTGTATCTGGCCCTAGGATAAGTTTAAATAATTATTTGTGGCCCTCGAAAAAAGTGAAGTTCGCCAACGCTGCTTCAGGCTTCAGTGACATTCAAGGAGATATTCGGAAACAGCCTTACAAGTTATTTATTTAATACTTTTATGTATTATTTATTTCATTCGAGCTGTTTCTTTCCCTGATATGTCGTTTCAAGAAGTTCTATAAGTTTCGCTCGTTTTAGATTATTTTGAAATAACACTCTCTCATCCTGACGTATAAATAAATACCCATTTCTGACATATTTCATACGAAACGAAATGAAAACTCAAATAATTTTAACATTCTTGAAAACTCCATCGTTCCTCCCTTAACGTGTGTGTTCTTATTTCTCTTGCTCTTAGATGGTATCAAACTTTTAGAAAATGGAATTACTTGTGCTTTCTGCTGTAGGCGCCTCTGACCTTTTTACCTTATTTTTTAACTTCTCGACGAAAATGAAATGAAATGCATACAGATCGTATTCTTGTTTATCACTTACGAACCAAAAATAAAACACGAATATGACGTGATTTAACCTTTTCACATTTATTTTAGGGAAATACATTTAAAGGAACTTAGTTTCAGAGAACGTTCAACGATAAAGTAGAGAAATAAAGAACGGGAAAATGAAATGAACCGCTATATTTTTGCAGTAGTTTTCGTCATTATGTAATTATGCATCAATTAGCAGGATACTTTAAACAATGTTTTTCTTTAATGTTATGATTTTAAAATTATATTAAGCCTTTACGCTTTTCGTTGAATACACAAATGCAAGTAAATTAATAGAACCTGCAAAATTCCCCTGCTATTAAGTTGTGAACTTACGTATAAATGGAACAGAAATTATAATTATTACATAAAGGACTTAAAATTTTGAGAATAAATTCTGATAAACACTTAATCAAAACACGAAACTCTAAATTACGTAAAAGAATATATTAAAGTCAGTTATATTTTACAAATGAGTGGAAATTATTTCAATACATACTGTGAAAAATTTACTTCGTTTGATTCATATATGAAAATGTTTTACGAACTTTAAATGTATCTAAAAATTTCTTTAGATTTGTTTAACAATATATTTTCGTGTAACCACGCTGGATTGTATACTTCAGCGACCGTTTTGATGAATATATTAGAAATGAGGTAGTTGAAAAATATTCGCATGAATAGTTCACGGATAGCATTCAATTGTCTTTAAAAACTCTTTCGAGGCCTAAACACCGTAATCAAACTTTCAACATAAAATACCATAAAAAAAATTATTTGATGCTTTACTACTTCACAAAATCATTCCCCGCATTTTCAAGTGCGTGATTTTTTTTTGTTTCGCAGACAGCGTCGTTCAGCAAACTATTTGAGATTCTCTCGACGCTTTTATTTCCATCAGTTACGTGCGTATTATTTTTTTTTGCGGTGTGTAGCTCACGTGGATTTTATCTTTTCTCTTCCCATTTTACATTCATGTTCTGTATTTTCGTTTTGAGTGCGGACAAGCTGACATAAATTGCAATATATACCTCGTCTACCACCCCCAGACACTTATGGAGCCCGTATTCTTCGCTCCTGCGCGACCTGTCCTTCATCTCTGGGTTTAATATTTGGCAATACCTCTCAGTCTCCCCTCCCCTGCTCCACCTCAGTCCCGGGCTCGGCGCTAACAACGGCGACGAGCCTGCTCTGCGTCGCGACGCTTCTTTGTCGGGGAAACGGCGCCGTAGAGCCACGACGCGAACGCCCCTGTCGACAGTTTCATAACACAGGCTGTCAGTCGAACAACGGCATCTTCCTTCCTCTCTTCCCCTGGCTGTTGTTCGTCCAGTAGATCTGTCTTTACTCGGAGTCCTCAAACATAGAGAGCTGAAAAATTCGCTGATTCATTTCGTGATATGCTACAATTCTAATAATTATACCTTAGCGCTGCTTCTATCACTGGTTCACTGTTAATCTGGAGCAATGAGGGCCAATCAGAGACCCTCGCTCATAGAAGTGTCGAATCACAGACACTCGGTCGAGACGACTCACAAGTCAGCAGCCAATGAACAGGTGGCATCTGCCCGAGTGTGTAGAGTGTAATGGAGTCTATCCTGGAGGTCATTGAACCCGCGAATTTTTCCGGTCTCTTCTCATACAGCATGTTCAGCGAATCGAGGGACATACATTTAACGAGCCGTAGATTATGCCAAAAAATAAGCAATTTTCAGCTAAGGAAAATTGGTGAAAGCAGAAAAGGAGTGGGGTTTAGGGGATGGTTGTTTACCCCCTTACCCCGAAGTCATGAACAAATTTCCAAAACAACAGCTATATATCAGTGTGTTGTGTCAATAAAATGTGTGTGCTTTTAAACACACATATTCGAATTTAATTTTTTTAATCCCTCACCCCTCCTTCCCCGAAAACATTTCTGTATCCGCTACTGTAAAGGAACATATGCACGAGATCGCAACCCTGCGAAGTTACAGGCACGAATAGTAGAGCACAATGTTTTGAATTTTCCCGCGCATCAGTGGCCGAGAGAACGTGCCACGGCGTTGAATTTTTTTTTTCCCATGACAAACAGTTCAAAACTTCAATGACTTACGTCCGAGAAAAATTTTGTTAGATCGAAATTCCTCATTTCACGATTCGTTTAAAGAACGTTCTAATTCTAAAACCGTTCGCGCTTTTCGTCGGTTTCCCGACGGCTGGAAAATTCGAACAGTGCGCGTCCACTTTTCCGTGCCTGTAACTTTGCAGGGTTGCGATTCCGGACACGGGTGCATTTAAGTAAAAAATTGATTATTTTGGTATTCCTTAACGTACCCATCAAGTTTATGCCCCCGCAATTGCCCAACACTGCCGCATGTCAGCTCTTCAGCGCCATCTCCATGTTGGCGCTGTTTCACGGGGGAACAACGTGCGCGAGTCAAGTGTGTCCAAGATGAAGAAAGCGATTTGTTCGAACGAACGACTTGTGAACGAGGAAACATAACAAAATATATAAGGGACCAATAATAAAAACCGTAGATATCTACCAAACCACATTTTTATCATTTTGTTGAATCCCAGCCCTAAGGGGTGAAAAAGAGGTGAATGTGGTTTTAAGATAAATATATATATATATTAACATCTAATTTAATTAAGCATAATAAAAAAAATAGGTACCAATAATAAATGTACGAAAATTACAAACCACAATTTTTACCTTTTGCGAAATGCAACCCCCAAGTGGTTAAAAGGGGCATGCATGGTTTTAAGATTTATATATATGTATATATATATCTGAAATAAAGCATAATAAATTCGACGCAGTTAAAAAAAAATTTGAGGCGTCATCCCAGCATTTGTCTAAGACTGGTTTCGGAAAGGGGGGGGGGGGGAGAACAACGTGTAGCAGATGTCGGCTTGGTCGGGGCCGAATTTCGAACCCGGGGGTCCTCCGTGAAGCGAGTCGAGTGCGTTACCACTACTCACATCCCCCCCCTTCCCACCCGGTCATGCAACATTCCTTTGAAGAGTTGTAAAGAACTCTTACTCAAGGTTATCGAAACGTAGCACATTTCTGCTTAAATTAGACCAAAAAAAAAAAGGGAAACTGAGTGAGTTGTCGCAGAGGACTCGCAATACGAAGTACCTGAGTTCGAGTTACAATCCCTCCATCAATATTCATTTTTTTAAAATAGAAATCATTCTTGGAAAACGCTGGAATCATTCATTTCTATAAGTAATGCCCGCTTACTCTCTCAGTAATCTCTATTTGTGTTGACTGTGTCAGTCTCTACTGAATAATGATCATTAAACAACAATCAATAAATTATAAAACATGAACTAAGAAGACTTTAAGGTTTTCCTTTCCCTTCAAACTAAAAAATATGTCATCATGATATCTTATCCGGATCAGAAACGAAAAAAAGATATATTTTTTTGTTTTAAAATGTTAACTGATATAATGAACATTGTAGGGTTTAGAGCAGATAATGTTATTTAAGGTACAATCATTTACACAAATTTTTCTATACCTACACGTGAAGGCGATAATTTATTCCCTACCATTCTTCTCGGTGATTTTCATGTGCCAATAAACGCTAACATATAAAAAAAATAGTTGACAGTGGTGCCTATTTCCCAACTGTCACTTGCAAAGCATCGCACGATGTTGGTTTAATCGAAAAGTTGTTTAGAAACACTGTTGTAGCTTGGCTTCTGGGTTGTAGCCGCGTCCTTGGCGAATAATTCACCGAAGTTTCGGTCGATATTGCAGTCGCCATCATCAGGGAGCAGTTACCTACTGAGAGTAGATAATTGCTCCCTGATGATGGCGACTGCAATGTCGACCGAAACGTCGGTGAATTATTCGCCAAGGACGCGGCTACAACCCAGAAGCCCAAGCTACTTCAGACAATGGCCGTGAAATCTGGCGAACATTATTAGAAACACTGTTGATGGAACAACATTGGCGGATTGGTGCTACATTTTTTTATTTTTGGGGTCTTTAAATTCCACACACGTGGACAGGCTGTAGATTTTTTCTTTCAGCCACGTGACCGACATAAACACCGCTGGTTGGCGGACAGCTGGACAAACCCGCCGACACGCTGATAGTAGCGAACACCCCCGCCTCCCCCCCATCCCCCACGGCATGACAGTCCACAGCTTGTGTGCCCAAGATAACCTACTACCCTCCCCCCAGATGCCACCCCCCCCCCCCCCGGGTTACCCTTGTCTAGCCCTGACCCGCCGAGCCGCGCGCGCTGATGGCCTATCGCAAGGCAAACACGCGCGCTCCGCTCGGCGATAGCGGGCGCCCAGATACGCCCCTTCTTCAATCCGGCAACGGCCATGCCGGATTAGCAATTTCGCCGGACCATCGAACGTCAATGCAGCTTTAAAGGGGGCCCGCCTGGTCAGAATGCCTGACACTGGTGCGTCTGTCGCGTCGCCGCCTCTGACTAGTCTTCTAGTCGTGCATAGGGCGACTGTTAGATCTGAGCGGCAATCATAACATTACATGCCGGAGGAATGGAGGATAAGGTTGTAACGCGAGTCGCTTGAGTGCTTTCAATAATCTGTGCCGGATGTTTCTTGACTGAATATTATTCTTAAGTGGCTGTGAATTTTTTTTTTTCATTTATTAAAAATGAACGAAAATATCACTGAAATAAGAAAGCAGTGCATTCTAAAAATTTGCGAGGAAAATTAAAATTAAAGAATGTAAAGTAGATACAGAAGGAAGACGTAATATATTGACATTAAAAAAATCGTGCGCGTGTAACTCAGTACACCTGATAGAAGTAAAACTTATTTGGCAATTCAAACCTCGGCTCGTGAGAGAAAGAGACAAAGAAGACAATTTTCTAAATAAAAATGAATTACTCACTGTTTAAATAATCACACCATAAAGAAAATTTGTTCAGTAAATATCAAAGCTAGGATTGAGCATAAGAACATAGATTTTAATTTAATTTTATATTACGTATATGTTAGATATGATCGAGTATTCTCAGAGGCGCACCCAGGTTTTTTTTGGGGGGGTGGGTGGGGGGGGGTTGTTAAGTTTGTTTTTTTATGAAGGAACACCGGTTTCAAAAATAAAGAGGGGGGTGGGGTCCGGGGGTCCTCTCCCGGTGAAAATTTGTGCTATTTAAGAAATTTTTGTATCTAATTATTGAATATACTGCTGGTAGAAAAAGGAATAATTTTTAGTACGGTACTAAATTTTGTTTTAGACAAGAATCAAACAAAGATACCTTTATCAAACCCAGGGTCTCGTCCGCTCAAAATCAGTATTATTTTAATACCATGAGAATCATAGCATGCATTAAAGTCCACATTCTGTACAACTTAAATCACTGACAATGATGGTTTGCTTTTTACTGCATTCACACACACAAATTAAGTTCATTCTACGATTAAAAACAAAGGGTATAAAATTCACACATATAATGTCTAGTTAAAACAGCAGAAATACAGTCCAAAATTATGCAAAAATTGAGATAAACGTTGCGCAGAAACAATGCTTAGTTTTTATATAACACAAACCTATTTGTAAAAAAAATAAAGTAATTCACGGTAGCAGACTACAAATGTACCTAATACTAACACCATAATGTATACACTGACGTGAAAACATCTCACAAAATTTGGTAGATTGAGCGCTACCCATAGACCATCGTACCTATTTTGCTGGGACTGGGAATGTTTTTACTTTTTCCATTCTAGATTTTTTCTTCATATTTTAGGAGGGGATTTAAACCCTCAACCCCCCCCCCACCCTGGGTGCGCCACTGAGTATTCTAATATACTGATTTTGTAGTTCTGCAAATATCACCTTATCATTGAGTTATAGCGCAACAGATTCTGCCAATAGGCTACATCTACATACTGCAATGCATCAATGACAATATGTCCTACGCTCCGCGACGCAAAGACTAAACGGCACGGACCTTCGTCACAGTAATTCTGTACGTGAAAACCACACTGCCACACATTGAAAATAAAAACAACTAACATTCCGAGAACGGGATTTGTTTGAACTTTGTTTTAACTAATATATCCTCAGTTGGACTTACCATGACCCTCTCCCTGCATGGTTAATCCCAGCATGACTAGGCGTATAGGCTTCGTCCTGAGACGCACCTAGGTCCCTCCCCTAACCCGGACCCCTCCAAAATGCACTTAGTTTTAGCTAGGTTAGGAAAAGAAAATTACAATGTTCCACGAAAACCCTGCATTGAAATTCGGCATTTCAAATTTTACTCCAATCGCGCCCAAAGAAGTTTCACTTTTTTTTAGCTGTAATGTGTGACATTAAATAAAAAAAATAAAAAAATGCCCCGTACCGCAGTATAATTGTTTGAGCTCAGACGTATAAAACAGGGTACAAATAAAAACATCAAATAGAAGGCCAGTTACCGTGTATGGGATCCCAAAGAATAGGATGAAAGTTAAACATATAAACGAATTTTCCAGCTGAAACTGAAGTTCGAACTGAACGTGAAACTGATCCACAGTAGGCAAGCGGGGGGAAACGGCGCCGATAGGCATTAAGGAATACAGGCGAGCGTACTGCAGTGTTTTGTTTTATTCTCGCCCGGAGCATCAGGCCGACTGCCTCCGGGACAAGTCTCGAGGGGAGGTTTAATTTCGTCGAGTGTTCGCCCTCGATTTCCCCTCCCCTTCTTCGAGTTTTACCCACCCCACTCCAAATCCCTCCCTTCTTTCCGCGCCCGTCCATTATCTTGTTCTCCCCGCTAATTCTTAACGGGAATGAAATAAGCGCGGGCGACACAAACTCGATTATCGAACAAAGAGGCGGATGCGCGGATTGGTTGAGGAGAGGGATGGGGCGGAAAGGGAAGCTGGAAAGGGGGCGGGGGTAGGGAGGCAGGAACTACCATCGCAGCTGAAAGCCTCTGGACGGTTACGGAACGCTGAACAAAACAAGAACACCGTGTTTGAGGCAAGAGTCCATTCAGTGAGTCGTCATTCCTTTGTAGGTCTGCCGCAACTCTTAGTGAAAAAAAGAAAGGAAAAAAAATCAGATACCACACATGTATGTAGTATTTCATATGGATCGCAGTGTCCAGGGTCGGCAGTTGCAAAACACAACATTAAACAAGTTAGAGATTAACCTTTGAATATTTACAATTTTATAATCCCAATACTTAATAAGTTTGATACATCTTTTGATGAAATTAGGGTATTTGAGTGAACATAATTATACCATCCTCCTGAGCTGGCCATTGTCTCGAGGTCGCGTCGAAGGCGAAGGGTTCACCGACGTTTCGGTCGACCTTTGAGTGCATCTTCAGAGTGGCCTTGCCCAGGAACCTTGCTGTTCTCCAAGCATATCTCATCAGCCCTGCGGGGGCAGGGAACGATTGGCGCGAGACAGAAAATAACACACAGTCGTTTCACATCGATTATCTGAACGATTTATCATCTGCTATCAGAACACTATGCAAGTTGCAAATTGGGAATGATTCCAGAACGTACTTTACATATGCCTATATTTGGCAACCTTCGTGACAGAGCATACTTAAAGTCTTATCTACTTTCGGCTTGCAAGTTTCCGTGCAATAATCTCAGGGAATCTATTGCTGAGTATACGTGGAATTGTTTATCAGAGATAAGTTTAGGTTATCTCAGCTCATAAGTCACTCTCAGCCTGCCCTTTCGCAAAAAAAAAAAAAAAAATATGAGGTTTATATACAAGCAGCAATGAGGAAAATTCGTCGTCCAACCACTATACAAAAACTGATGAACCGATAATTATTATTGAAATCACGTGTATACATAGTTGTCTAGTATTGTCAGTTAGTACTTAAACAGGTTGTTTCGTTTGATGTCATTTTGTTAAAAAAATTGGCTGAATAGTATAAAACAACAGAGGCAGCAAAAAAAATAAAGTGATAAGTATCTTTCGATACTTGGAATTTACTCAATGTTTTTCCCTGCGCGAAGTAAATACTCTTCTGCAAATAAACCATATTAAATATGGTAGTTCTGTGTAAATATTTAGCTTTTAAACGCTTATATGTTTATGTTGTATTTGTTTGGTTAGTTAAATCACCCGCGCACCTTATTGTCCGACACCATAAAGAGTAGCTCTTCTCGAAACAATAACACAGACAAAACAGCAGTTTGTATTGTCATAAAAATATCTGTTCGATATGCATGATACGTGTAATCCTATTCGTTTCTTATCGCTGTATGACTTTTTTTTTAAATTTCAGTTTTAGAATGAATGATCTAGACTGACCTCTGTGAAGGGCATATAACTAAGTGTTTTCAACACTGTTTCTCAAGCCGTAGGGCGTAACCCCCCATTGCAGGGAAGACCTTTCGATTGCGAGGGAGGATGTACGCATGTATGTAGTAAAACTTAAATAAATCTAATCTCAAAATTGAACAAAATGACGATGTTTATTTGATTGAATCCAAGCAAAATACACGCGAGAAGAATTTTTCCGAAGTAAAACGAGGAGGATTACGGGATGGATATGTTAAAACCACCCAATAGTAAACTTAAACACATGAAAATACGACAGAATATTTAGCAAGTAATAAGTTATGCTATTGAAATATTTTACTCGTAAGACAATTTATTAAATTTGTTATCTCTAGAACATAATGGTTACAATAATTTACACCAAATGTTGAAGTTAACAGTCAAGTAAAGTGTATGATTTTTTATGCTTGAACTTATTTGGGCCAGACTAATAATATATGGGAATAAATAATAAAAAATTCATTAAACAATTATAGTTTTTTTAAACCCTTTTTTAATTTTACACCACATTTTGTTTTTGGAGAACGTGTAAATTATTTTCCAAAGCAATATTTAAAATAACTATTTTAACCGTATTACAATTTAAAATATTCTTACACTAAAAAAATTCCACAACCGTTTACTTAATCATTAGTCGCTCCTTTGCCAAACATGATCTTTGTACTGTCATTGTCTTGTGAAATGCCTCAAATTGTACAGTTCTCCAAAGTGGTATCATTGTTCCACGTACAGGTATATTTAAACCACTGTTGTTCTGTCGACAGTGGTTGTGAAAAACTTCATGCGTCTGTCGGGACCGATCACCTAATGTTGCTCTGGAAGTGACAGCTTGGAAATGGGTTTAACTCTGGCACTTCTTTTGAAAACTTTCAAATTTGAGAAAACCTACACAGCACATATACAACGTTAATGCACTTACACTGCAGAGTGGTTACACAAAGTTTAACTTTAATCCCTAGAACTAACTACCATGAGTGTAAGCCAAGCACGCTATTTTATAATCCGTCGCGTTATTTTCTAAAAATGGCAGTTTTCTCACATTTAGGATGAAATCTGATACTTCTGGACACAATGAATTGCTTTAAATAAAGCTTGTGATTGAGGCACTGGTCAATATATGTTTTAGAAAGTAAAGTGTATCGTTGAGAGATAAACCTTTAAGACTTCAAGACTGGTTCACATGTACCCTACACTTTCTACAAAATTAATTATATTTGTGTGTAGTTAAAAGCCCCATTAACATTTTTTTCATTCCAAATTTACTTAACGTAATTTTTTCATTTTAAAGTCTCTCAATACGCTTGCATTCTCATATTTTAGGAGCCCATAACCCACTTTTAGCGCAATCATTCGTCATAAATGCAGTACCTGATGTAAACATGAACCCTCTAAATTTTCTTGGTAAAGTTCCTACAAAATTAATTTACTCATTCGTATATCACACTGACTATGAACTCATGGTCTCACTCCTAAATTTGTTTGCTAAAATGAAAATGTAAAATGCATAGAAAATCTACCACAACTGTATGGTAATACTTCATTAATATCTATTCAAAGATCAGAAACAGAACCAAAATTACTTGCAGTGATTATTTAGATCAAGTTATGCTATTGGATTATTGTACTCGGAAACGAATTTCTTAAATTTTTAATTTCCATAAATGTAGTAGGTAATATACAAGTAATGTATATTATGTGTATTGTTTCAGAGTTAGTTGGGATAGACTAATAATATGGGAATTAATAATCAAAAATTTATTAAATTATTTAAATTGTAAATTTACATAACATATTGTTTTAGAGAATGTATAATTAGTTTTCGAAGCGATATTAAAAATAATTATATTAATCTAATTAAAATTCAAAATATTCTTACACGGAATCAAATGAAATCTTTTGCATAGATTTTAATGATTTTTTTTTATATATTATACATATAAAAGGAAAACAAACAAACAGTTATCTGACTCGAAATGATATATAATTTACATATATTTATATTTGACATAATCTCAGGTTAAAACAAAATTTATTTTTTTCGAAACAAGCGATTTTATGTCTACGATAATATAAATATTTGTCAAGAACTTCCTGCAAATGCTTTAAGTATAGGCTACTGACGACCAGATTCCACGAGGAAGTTTGAGGAAACAAGAGAAACCGTTTCAACACCATGTAAGGAGCGCATCCACTCTCATCTACATGTTATTCCCTTCAAGCAGTTCATCACAACCCATTAAACTCACCCCAGCCAAGGAGATTCGAACTGAAAATTTAAGTCAGGCTCAGTTATTTACGAACGCACAGTAACTTCAAGTTACACACAAACTCATATTTTTTATTTATTATAATTATTAGAGTGCCTACCAACAGTCAGAGCCTTTAACAGGTGGGTACTTAACAAATATTACAAAAAATAACATACACAAAACACATAACATACACATAACAACAATAAAATGGGACAACACAAACATAAACACATGACAAAAGACACTTAAAAAAATATAATAACTAAATTTGTCGATTTTAAATTAATTTATTATCAATGAAATAACAATAATACATTATTTACATCAGAAATTATCTTAACTGCAAGATTATATATACATGTTTGCCATATGCCACGACAGAATTTACCAAAGCAGAATAAGAATATCAATCAATCATAATTTTTATCGAGGCATCAGGCATCACCATCACTCGCTCAGAAAACTGCATTTGTTGTGAACCGTCGTCGCACCTCAGCAGAGGTGCGAACCACACGTCCTGGTATGTACGTCCTTCGAAAATCGGCGTTTGGGACACTGACTAGTTTGGAATACAGGAACGCGGTTTCGTGTCAGTTATGAGTGTCTCGCTTTGCTAGCAGCATCCACCACAAATAATTTTTGCCAGCGGAAGAACGTGAACTTACAGTTTGTGCATAATCCTTCGTAAAGAGAACCCGAGTTTTTGGAGCCAAAATGTTTCAAGGTCAAAATATCTCGACACTAACCAGAATCGACGTGCCTTGTAAATACGAACGTACGAGCGATTTATGGAAATGTTATTACGTCTTGTGTGTACGGGGATCATTCATTCAAGTGCGTTCTGGTTTTGTGAACCTCGTCGGTCGATAATTGGACACATTTACTTAACATCAGCGAGCGCCGCGTACTGCTGCGAAGGCACACACACACCGGAAACATCCACACCACTCGAACTTCTGAAGGTAACCTCGCAGTCCAAACACGTCTGCCGTCGCTCCACCGTGCCTGCTCTGAACCGCCCCTATTTGCCTGCGCGCCATACGACCGACTCAAACAGACAGACGTGCAGGAAAACACGTGCCGTGTTTGGTTTCGTTACCTAATGGAGTCGGCATGTCTGTTAATGCCACGTCTATGCCATACTAGATCGCAAAAGCCTGACCACAGCCAGCGATACCTTTCGAAACTTAAGTCGATTTTACGAATCGCAGCCTTAAATTCTCGCATAAAAAAAAAAGCAAATCTTTACTGACCTGAATTTTTTTTGGCAAGAATGTAACCAAGGGTTTACTGCAAACAATGTATGAAAATAAAAATTTTATATCAGAACACACGGTTTTTTATACAAACCTTACCAAAACAAAGTCCAGAAACCTGGAAATCGTACCAAGATAACTGGGAGGTGCAATTGCATTCAAATACGCGCGTGTTTTTATGTACCTATGTCACACCTGTGCCAAGTAAAAAAATATATACAAAAATATAGATAGTAAAAAAATATACATAAATGAAATTTTGTGTGTTCATCTTCTGTTTTGTACAGATAAAGATATAAACGGGAAGATACAAACAAACATAAATATAGAGAGGTTTAGAGAGATAGAGAGAGATATATATACATATATAGAGATATATATATACATATATAGAGAGATAGAGTAAGTTATATATATATGTAGGGAGATAGTTTAAGATCTAAATTGAAACATAGATACATAGAGAGATGTAGAGAGCTAGAGTGATATGGAGACATATGGTTAGAGATAGGCCTGTATAGATATATAGAGATAATATAGAGGAATATAGTGACATCCATAGAGAGACACATAAAGAGAGATGAAGATAGATGCCTTGTATTTGTGTACAAACTACAAAGAAGTTACAAAAAATTTGTAAGAGGCATAGAAACGCATTAGCTAGTATCTGAAAATATACTTTTTTTTTTCGAGATTAAACAGAATCAAACAAAATAAATAACTGTATTTTGTTATTTTTCTTAAAAAAAACCTGGGGGGGGGGGAAGTATATGTTATAGTCGAAGCTCTGCACGAGAATTGTCGTTCGACCAGGCGGGCCTCCTAACTGTAACGATAGTGTCTAAAACGCGACTAAGTGAAGTGTAACGCAATCAAGAGAGTGTCAAAGGTCAGCACCACATTGTCCCTGAGCGCGGCGAGCCACTCTCCTGGACAAACAAACCACCGACATGCCTTGCGGGGGGAGGTGGAAGGGGGGGGGTTCATTAAGGGGAAACTCCTCCCCTCCCCAGAGGGCGACACCGAGTCAACAACCCCTTTACACCTTCGGCGAGATGATGAGGCGTTTGCACAACCGTTGTTCGCGCGTTTTCTCGCCGAACTTCTCTCTCACCCCCTCACCCTTTCTTTTTCCCTTCGCCAACGACGTCAGCTCAAGGTCGAACTTCAACACTATCAGTTACTCAGAACGAGTGTTACTGGCCACTCGCCATAGGTGTGCCCAGACATTTTCATTAGGGGGGGGGGACGCCCTGCTAAATTTTTAAATCAGAAGCTGAATTTAGAATGTTAAATAGCCTAAATACATTCACTCATTGACTTGTTTATATATTTTTGTGCAGTATCAACGAGATATGTTTACTAGTTAATATTTATATCCGTATAATTTTAACAATCTTGAAAATATGTTTTTTTTTTCCCCATAGGCAATGTTTAAAGGGTACTTACACATTTTCCCCCCTCGAATTTCCAATAGCTTGGTCCAGATCTACCATGAAATGAACTTCTTTTTAGTGAATGCAAACACAGCAATTCAGACAACAGAACTTTAACAAACCTCTTTGATTACATTAGGGGGGGCCATGGCCCACCTGGCCCCCCTGTAGGCACGCCTATGACACTCGCTGGCGAACGGCTGGGACCAGTCGCTTGGTCGGACAACACAGAGACACACAGGAGAAAAAAAAAATCAACAAATTTCTGTACTTTCACAAAATATTCCTTTGAAAACCAGTTTGTAACACACAAGAAAGATATTGTAACGCTGTAAAAACAAACACGCATCCGTATGGTACATTATTCCATATATATAATACATTTTTTCGAGATAATACTGATTATCTCTTATGAAAAATTGGCGTATAATTTTATGTTTAAACTTATGTTTTATTCAAGCACAATTGAAAATATAAATGAATACTCAGTAACCGAACTTTATTTTGTTTAATTATGCTTATTTATTTGTGGGGCAGTTAGTACCGGAAAGCTATCCAGGGAATGGTTTACAAATAACTTTAACATTATTTTGTAGGTACTGGGGCAACACAAAGCATAAAAGCCCGGTTGAGAATCAGAACCTAGTATTACTGCGAGCACTATCTTCAATTGGTACAGTTGTTTTTCGTGTAAATGTACAAAATTAGAAATAATCTGCCAATTTACATTAATACTTCTGTTCCTTTTACAAAAAAAAATTACAGTGAGGCGTGTGTCGATAAACTGCATCGTTTTCGCAGCTGCTAGGCATCTGTGTCTGTGTCACGGAGCTGCAAATGGTGTTGGAAGGCATGAGTTTGTTGTCTTGTGTCAGATAATAATCCTTGAAATAACATCCCGGCCCTGTGTCATATATTATTCAGGTGAAGATTGTTATTAGATTGACATTGATGGCTGTCTTCATCGTGGTGTTGCCTGTGCTCACCACACCCAGTCGTGGGTAGAACGACTCATCTTCTTCACATATTTTGAAAGGAAACACATCAATATTCTAAACCCGAGTTTAGAGAAACTGTCTGTAGCAGTCGCGGTCACCATGGATAACAAGACATTCCCGTTAATTGGGCACTATGGTCAAATTGAGGCAAAGTTCTTAATTATTTTAACGGGCAAACTTCATGAAAGTGTAGCCCCAAATTGCAAAAGTACCATATTGTGTTTAGGTGGCGAAGTGACTTTGAAAATTTTTAATCTCTTTTAAAATGGGTTTTCTATGATTTACACATAATTGGGAAAATAAATATTATCAATAAAAACAAAGTGAATTATTAAACAGCAAAAGTAAATCCTGAAAATTAATTTTTTGTGTGATTTTGTCAGAATATGATTACTTTTTGAAAAAAAAACTATATGAAATTATAAAATTTGATAGTTTGGATGAATAAAAAAAACACATAAGGTGGATAGGATGATAAACATTATAGGCTAAAAGATAATTTAGAACCATCTAAATACTTTAATTCCTGTTGGACTCAACTAGGAACACTTTGCGATTGTCACTGTACCGCAGACAGAAAGATTTGGAACAAAACTAATAGCACCTCACGTGTTAGAAACCAAAAACCTTGAAACTTTGAAAACCCGGGCGATAGTTTGTATTAAAATCTTTACCCTGGATAGATTTAAAGTTTATACACTCAGGACCTCTGAGAGTGTCGTTGTTAACAGGCTAGTTCATGGTTTCGCTACAGTTTCATTAACTTTTCCAATAGTCACAACTATATCTGATCTAGGATAAGGCCCAAAGCAATATTTGAACTATATGAAATCTAGACTTCTTCACACAAAACCCATTTTGTAGGCTGTTGTGTCTGACTTTAAACAACTTACAACAACATCACACTTTCTTTTCCACGTTGAATAAACATAATTAATGACTTACTGATGTCAGTGTATAAAGATTATCATTTGATAAAGGTGATGACAAAATTCAACTCAGATATAATTTTTTATCTTCCATTTTAGTTTCTGCGCTGTTGAATTCCAAAACTCCCCTTTTTTTGACAACAACCACTTTTTTATAGTGCAAAACTATATATAGATAAAATTTTACTCTGTAGGCACGCATGCACCACTCAATCCCATCACTTCAATGTCTCTCAATTATCAACATTGGCGGTAATTCTTAATTCGTCGTGTTCAAGGTCATGGTACAAGGTCACATGGGACCAAGAGGGTGGATAATTCCGAAACTCCTTGGGCACGGTTCCGTTGCTTTTAAATTTAAGCCACGCCAGAGTGCCAAGCTCGAACCCAGGATTATGACCACGTAAGCCACAGAAATAACAATTTCGTCATCGAACATATACGTAGTAATTTTTTCTTCGCCTTGAAAGTTTCACAGTATAAACTGCCAGGTGTGGTGGAAGGGCAATGGAAAATTTCATACGTTTTTGAAACCGTCCCGTTTGATTTTGAATTGAGTCTCAAACAGCACTTTGAGTTTAATTTTTGTGGTAGCAGCGTTGGCAAAAAAAATCTTGTTCCACAAGCAAATAATAACACTGAATTTCTCGAGGTGGAAGGTCACTCGAGTTCCACTAACCTCTACTTCTACCTTTCCCATTACCTCTACATCTACCCCTCTCCCGCACATTATCTTTACCCTCAGTGGCGGATGCAGAAATTTATTCTCGAAGGGGGATTAAAAAAAAATCTTTATGTTACAAAAAAAAATTCTTAGTACGTCAACAAAAAGGGACATTTGGACAGATAAATTATCATATCATTGTCAACGTGCATAACTGACTTGGAAGTTTGTGATTCCAGGTGTTGTAACAGCTCACTTTGAATCACGCCTTCGCCGATATGTCGCGTTATTCCTCTCATGACTTCAGGTGGAGGGGGGCACATCCCCTCCCATCCCCTCTCCATCGGCCCAGGAAAACCCCTCGACAGAAGAATTATGGACAGAATTGCTCTCTCTCTCTCTCTCTCTCTCTCGGTCAGCGAGCACGACATCGGCTCTAGTGCATCGGCCAGCGAGAGGTATAAGGTGCGGGAGGGTGGGGGACAGGGACACACGGGCGCGGGGCTAAAAGGAGGGAGTAGAGTATTGTAGAGCTAGGAGGGAAGAACATCACCTCAGTGACTCCACGACCGCCGGCAGCTCTCGTTGCCGTTGAAAGCTCTGTCATCTTCCCTCCCCCCCCTTCCCATTAACACCAACTACTTCTCTACCCTTGTGTGCAGAGGCATGATAAGGAGGTGAAACTGCAGGTAGGGGAGGTTACAGGAAGGAAGGTCATCCGATGCCTATTCTCCGAGACGCCACACAGGCAGTCGAGTCCTCTAGAACTAAAAAAGAAAAATGAAGGAGGAGGAGGGGGGGGGGGGTGTTAAAAAATCGTTAATTACCGACCGCGCAAACAAATCCGAGCGGCCAGTTTTCTGTGTCAGACGTTCATTACGGACCATAATTAAACAACGGAATGTTGTTTGAGGGGAAGCCCAAGCCCCCATCCCATCAAACTCCGTCCCCCCACATTCCCTTCAGCCTGGGTACTGCTCGTCGGTTGGGAAGGGGGGGGGGGGTCGCGCGAGGGCGTTTGTCTGTCGGCGATTGAGGGCCGCGGGAAAAGGGAGGGGAGTGGGTGGAAATTGGCATAATTTGTCGCGAACAATACCTATTAATCAACTCACGTGATTAAATGCCGAGTTGGAGTGTGGGATGACTGTGTGAGGAAGGGAGTGGAAAAGAACTGGGAAAAAGGAAAATGGTAATCAGTTGGTGAGCGTTGTCCGCAGTAATTGCGGGCGACCCGGCCAGAGACGAACACCCGCCCCCCCCCCCTCCCTCTCAGCTCGAGTGATTAGCCACAGACGACTGTCGCGAGCTCCACGTGTCGTGATCAGACCAGTAACTCCGCACAGCAGCGCGCGAAGGGCTCAGCCGGGACTTGGGGGCAAGGGTGGGCCGAATGAAGCTGTAAAAAAAGAATACATTTTTTGAAACGCCTTGTTAATTTTTGGGGGGTTTGAAGGGAGTGGCTTTACTGAAAAGTGGCTGGTCCGATATTTCTACCCCCCTCCCCCACAAAAAAAAATTTTAAGACACAATTTTGATTATCTGTTGACCTTTTTTTTTTCTCTCTTTCAAAACGTGAAATTTTTTAAATAAAACGATACACTTATGAAACTGTAGATTCTTACACTACACACTACTGCTTATGATTGTCTCCTAATACAAATGCAACTTACTCTATAATTTTTTATATTCAGTGGCCATAAACTGAGCCACATATTCGTTATTTTAAGCTGGGAAATGAGAGTCTTTAGAGTCGTTCTCCCTGCCACTCCCTGGTACTGCGCTGTATAACATAAGTTTCTTGCAAATCCCATCTTCAATACACAGACTTCGTACTCCTCCTTATTATGGTGGCTATCCAGCTCAATACGGTAGCTATCCAGCTCAGTACCGTTCCTATACAGCTCAGTACGGTGGCTATCCAGCTCAATACGGACTGCAGCTGGGATGGAGTGAACTCTCCTACCACGCTCCACCTGTTGTATACTTTGTTTTTTAATGAACAAGTCAGCCTAAGCCGGTAATGGACGGTTGGCAGGTTGGCAGGCGTTTTAGGTAAGCCTGATATGCAGCCGAAATAAAGGCGTAAATTAACAGTTGATAACGTCAGCCCTACCGTCAAGCACGTGGATGCGCGATTTTTCTTATCAGTTTTGATTGTGAAAATCCTCTTACAAAAATTTTGAAGACAAATAACTCCCCGAATAAAGGTTCTTACACCTCCCACAATATGTGAACATTTTGGATGCAAGAAACTACGTTACAGTTTTTTTTCTCGTCATATTTATTTTAAAGCCTGTTCTTGTAACGTAAGTAAGCAAGGACTACGAGTACAACAGGTCTACCTACCGCTCTATCCCTTTTCTGAGTGTGACCCGACGCAAAAACTCACGGTTAGGCATTTGTTAAAATTAATTAATTCGTAGCTCCTGAAGCGTAGATGTTGGAGCTAGGGTTGTGCAATGACGGATTTGATAATTTCGCTAAACGTTGGCAGTCTTTTACTGGCCGACAGGTGACCTGCCACTCTATCCCTTCTGGAGTGAGATCCAATGCGTCACTTCGCGATTAATTGACGTAATTCAACTTACAATAATTATTAATATGCGCTCAACGCCGTCTTCCTGCCACGTGCTGACTGGCAGCCGAATGAAGTCGCTCACCACAGGAGGGGGGGGGGGGCATGCGCCACTGGTACCAACCCAGACACGCAAAAACCTCAAGGTCCAAAATCCCGACCCCAGCATGGTTGAATCTTTTCCACCCCTGATCAACTCTTCTTCCAGACCATCCTTCTTGTCCTGTACTGAACCTGCCTGCTCAATGCTTGCGACAATTAAACCCCCACGTTTGAGCTGACAGATTTTCCCTGTGTCTGTGCAGGTTTTACTTGGGTTAAACTTAAATGGTTATAATCTAGTTAAAAAATGGAGGAGTATTTCATATGCGCGGAAATAACCACATCCCAGTGTTGTAGAAAGTTGCAAAATTTTTCTTGTAGTTTCACAAACTATTTCTTGGCAACTGGTTGCCAAAAGAATCAATTGTGAAAGTACAGAACTTTCTTTTTTTATTTCTGTGTGGAGGCCACGGACGAATCCTTCCTTTAAGTCTCAAATAAATTAATATAATAAAATTATCCGGTAGTCGCGGTGGCATCCTATGATGTTCCACAAACAGCTAACGCGTCACGCATACTCATGTGGTGAAGGTCGTTGCATTACATTTACAAACACTGGAACCTTTCCCAAGTGGCTCTGAGCCGTCTATCTCGGAGTTCTCGTCGCCTTATGAAGACACTTTCCACTTTCAACTATTTTTCTTATACTGTTTTGTGTTTTCACCAATAATTTTAAATAAAATATTAATTTAAAAAATTAAAATAGACCTTTATATTTTAATCACAGCATGGTTTTAGAGAAAGTATTCTTGCGGTACACAGATTTAAATTAAATACATATACATAAATAAAAGCCGGGTATTAACGAAACCTCTTGGGGAAAAAAAAAAAAACAGTTAAAGAGTTTTACGTCAAATGCTAAATGCGAACGGTTAATTCAATATTGTGCATATGTACTAAACGATTACGTGCTCTTCATTTCATGATTCCTGTTAAATACAAATTTTGCCTTCCTTTAATTAAAAAAAAATCTAGGCTATGTTACGAACGAATTTAAAATCCTGATCGGAAACTCGAGACAATGGAAGACGAATAATTTCGGACAGCCGCGGGTCACCCCCCCCCCCCCCCCCCACCGACCCAAGAAGCGAACACCGGTCCCGGGTGGGAGAAGGGGGCGCCCGGGCGGAAGCGACGAAGGAAGAAGAGGCCCCCCCCCCTGAGGCATCTGCAGTTAAAGCGATTATGAGGTAAGACTCCGGGTGGAGGGGGCGATGATGAATAATGCAGGTCTTTGGGCGAGAGTTCCTCGCGGCGAGGTGGTAGGGAGAGAGAGAAGGGGGGGGGGATCGATGCAGGGCGTCCAGACGCCGCGTGTTATTGCCCTCGGGCACGCTAGACGCCGGCGCCCAACCATCCAGCCCAGCAGTCGCGGCCGAGGGGTGAAGGGGGGTCGGACAGCGCGTGCTGAGCTCCTGGTAGCGGAGGTGGTGTGCGGCCTGGTAACTTCCCTTCTCGGCAGGGGTCGCCGCAAGCTACGGGAATGGCGCCGAACTCCCCGGCACGTTGTTTGTAACCGAATAATCACCAGGTGGATGCCCGGAAACTTGAACACACACACACGCACACACGCACCAGAGACTCGGAAAATTTTTTTTCGCGTATTCGTCTGGCGTGAGGCTAGAATTTAAAATTCATTGTTTTTTTTTTTTTTGACGTGACAACGTCTAATAAATCGATGAACGCCGGCTGCACGCACGAAAAAAGAGTCCCGTTAAGCACTTTGTCACGTTACGCACATTGTCCCGTTACGCTCATTGTACGCTTGCGCCGCATCTATCTCTCTTTCCACTCGATTGGAAGAACCATCGATTTGACTTTTTCGAGGCACGTTAAACTTGAAACACTCCCATTCGTCTCCTACTTTTCCTATCATCGTCCTATCCTTAACAGAATAATACAGATTGGAAGAAGTTAAATAGCAAACATGTATAAAAGTTGTAGTTAAAAGTTGTAGTTAAAGTAATAAATATATTTGAATTAATGAGTGCAAATAATAGTAAATTTATCAATTAAATTGTAGCTTTTATTTCACTCCTTTGTATCCATACGAAATAGTGATAATTCAATAAAAATTATTCAATTTTATTCATAAAAGTATGCAATCATTTTATCAATGTTTTGTTATGACGTCACGTTAAACTATCGTCTGTAAACCGACTTTACAGACAACCAATGTTTTTTTTTTTTGCTTTCCCCTTTTGGTCGATTTCTCAGCGGAGAACAATATTTTTATACTTGTTAACTGGCACATACCAGATTCGCTCACTTCCCGCCCATCTCTGGGCATCGCTAGCTCGCGGTCGCTGAGGGGCGTGTCCGAATGACTGCGGTCCAATCGTGAGCACGGTGCGAGAGCGTGGAGGTTTGCATTCGAACTTGAGACCAAATGAATGCGCGAAAATTTCTGCATATCTACACACGCATAACAAAAAAACTTGCTACCGATACTCACAGAGATTATTTCGTGCTTTGATTTAAAGCAAAACGTGTGATACAAATGTGGGTCCTATTCCCTATGAATGGGTGAAGGGTACTGTTCGCCAAAGTACTGCGCAAAAAATATCATTATGGGGCATGTATTTTTCTTGAAAAAAAAAATTTTAAACGCTAACTATACTGCAATAAAGTATGTCCCCCAAGGGGCCTTCGTTTGCAAGATAATCCATCATTGCCTTATTTGAGCGCCGTTCAGAAACTCGCTTGCTTTCGCACAGAGTTGCTGAGATTCGTGTGTCGATATTAGACACGTGAGTGAAAGAAACTCAATGCATCACGGAACACAGACGATGACAGTTAATTTTTTTTATATAAAATACGTATCTCTGAAGGTAATCAAGCAGGATGTAGGTTATGCGAAATCAAGCAATTTTTTATTTACAATTTGCTGAAGTTTTACTTTTTAAAATGTGTTTTAAGCTAATTTACAATAAAAAAAATATCTTATTCAGCTCAAAATTCAAATACGTGTACCAGCCTTGATGAGCATTCTAGACCAGAAGTCGTGCATGTTTTCAACTAATTTTTGCCGTGGCGATACAAGTATATGTTTGTATATGCATATGAACAGAAAAACCGGGTGTGCCAGGACAGTTGAAGTCGCGTTTTCGGAACTGCCTGTCGGGGTTGTGGTTTGTAGTGGTTGGAGGAGAGGAATTCATTGGCGCGTCGGTGGTTTTCAGGGGATGTAAAACACTGTAAAAAGGCCGGGAATTGCTCGCAGAGAGCGAGAGGAAGAGAGAGAGAGAGATGTGATGAGGAGGGAGGGGAGCTATGCACTGAGCCGCCACGGGCAGGCGAAGGACTGGAACCAGCGCAGCGGCCGCTAATCGTGTCCCGACTCGACGCAACTGACCACTGGCCGTCCGCCTCGTCACGCAAAATTCCACTCGAGGACAGAAATCTGTGGCTCCCCGGTGCCATTAACCTCCATGTCAAAAAAAAAAAAAAGCCACAACCACCAAACTTCCCTCGCCACATCAAAGTGTTCCATGGCGTCATGACGTTCCACGAGTCCAGCGTGATTTCCAGAATTCCCAACGAAAGCACGACAACGACAACGAGAGATGCTTATTTTCCCCGAATATATATATATATATTTTGGCTTGAAGGGCCCCTCTTACCCGGGCGGTGGTGCGCAGAGCTTCAGGAAAAAAAAAAAGAACAACTGGGATTTTGAAAACTGCGCAAGATATCCGAGCGGGGACTGTTTACGAAAAGCATTTAAGAGTTCGCTGAGGGCCGAAAAGTTCTTTTAATTTCAGATTCAAGTTTTAAAATGTGTTTTTAGAAGAGTTGAAATTGCTGAAACGCGTGTTTTCAGAGTGATTTTTAGCCGTAAAACAACCGGTACAGATTCTCGAAAGCACTTAAGGGACATGCATTACACCTTTATCTTCATTTCTCCGCCATATATTGTTAAGGTCACCGCTCAAATTTCACAGTTTTCCTGTGACGACTTGAAGACTGCGCGCCAGTTCAGAGCCTTGCGCTTAGAGGCGACACCGCGCCGGCAGCACTAGTGAGAGTCGCACTTATCATCCAGCCTCACTAACAACATTGAATATATAAATAATGTATACATTATATATATTCAATGCTAACACAGATACACCCTTGACGAAGCTGGCCCCTTGACGTCTCTTCCAAGGCCTCAAGAGTAATAAGGGATAAGATGCTTTTATTTGAAGTTATTGCCTCTGCTAATAGCAACCTAGAATAAGTGCACCAACCTGTAAGCGAAAATAATTGTTTTACGACACAAAATAGCTTTTTTTTTAAATAAAAATTTAATGATTATAAATGTATACAGTTTTTTGTGTCAAAGATATAACTTTCGTTGTTAACACGTATGAAACTATTCTAATTGGTTGTCACACTGTCACATATGATTTTATTTTGTGACAGATATTAATAGTAGTGCGAATATGTACACTTAAAGTTTTTGTTGCAAGATATTTCTATACACTTCTAAATTGGATTCTTTAAAAAAAATCGACAATAGGTTGGAAAATAGGTGGGCGTGAGATATAAACAAAAATGAAACATGCCCCAAACAATCTGCATATTGGATTTGTTGTAAATCAACGCCTTTTCAGTGCAGTGAGTAATTTATTATTAAGAATTAATGCTTGTTTTACACACACGCACGCGCGCGCGCACACACACACACACACTAATATTATATATATATATATATTCATGTTTTTTTTTCTGACTGGCCGTCACGAATCATAAACTGAACCTCCATTTTCATTCCTTTCATTATGGCGCAGGAGCCCCCTCACTGTCCAGGAAGTTAGAATATTGTTTTTTTAAATTCTCAGGTGTCCTTACTCACTCACACTGATCCTCTAGACAGTAAAAATAAGCAAATAAATTAGAATATTGCTCTTTTAACAAGTCTAATATGTTTGCTGCCCAAATATGTTGAATATTAATTTGTACAGTTCGTGTTCAACTAGTTATACCATACTGACGCTAAGATCTTACGTTTTATAAAGGAAAGACTAATAATTTACGTAGTTATACATGATGAGTGCATGCTTAATACGGCGGGACCTTCAAGATTACGGCAAGCTTAAAAATAACGTGGCCCGGATTCAGCGCTCGCGATCCGTGAACTTGCCTCATAGCCGCGCTAAAGCTAAGCCTTAGGGCGGGGTTAAACAGAACGCCAAACTATTTCAAAGAACAAATTTGTGTAAAAGCGTATACAAACGCGAAAGTGTTCGGTTACACTGCAGTTGGTATAAAGTATGTTCAACTCCAATACCGATTTTCTAATGTCATCGAATGAACGTGTTGTGGATCCTATAAATTTCAGCAAGTGTACTTCTGTTAGAGAATTACCGCCAGCATCAGTTTCAAAACAATAAAATATTAACTTGTCGATTTTTTTTTTTTTGGTTGCATTCGGTAAAATATATCACCAATTTGTGCCAGTAACATTCTACATCTTGCATTTTTTTTTAACAAAGGACTATTCATACTCTCGACACTTAACAGCCAATCAGAGGCTTTTGTAGAAGAGACGTCGTTCTGAACTACTTTGCCAGCCCGTTTAGGTTGAGTGAGAAATGACCTCGAACGAAACATCTTCAGACTGTGCAACCGCTCGCAAAAATTGAACGTTTTTTTTTTACCTGAAAGTAGTTCTCAGTCCCGCGTTACCGCGCCACTGACGACTCAGGAAAAGGACTCGAATGGGAAAAGTCAAGGTCAGTGGTGGTGGTAGAGGGAGGGAGGTGGTGAAAGCAGTCTACGGGGTTAGGAAGGTAGTAGCTCTGGGCCCCTGGACTTAACTCGGCTGTAAACTCTTGCCGAGGACCATTCTGTCGGCGGCCTTCCGTTCCGGCTGAAGGTAAAGCCTTCTCCCACCGAGAAAGACACCGCCCCCCCCCCTCCCGCACAAAGCAGGAAAACAAAAAGAAACCAAAATCTGATGTCACCGTCTCACCCCGGGCGAACTAGACGCCTCCTCGCCCCAAGTGCCCCCCTGGGGGAGGAGGGGGAGAATCTGCCCCGAGACCGCACGGCTCTCCCGGGACACCCCCCCTCCGGCACGGAGATATTCGGCGAGGCTCCCCCAGCGAAGGACGGGATGAATTTACGACTGACTCGTCTCTGCGTCCTTGTGGACCTTCGGGAAAACTGCCGGGTGCTCGCTCACGCCTCTCCCTTCCTCCCCCCCCCCCCGTCACACACCACCACGTCTTCCTCCTTGAGAAGTCACAGTGAGTCCAGAGGGCCAAGTTACCGACCGGGTAAAGTAGAGGAAGAGGGGATATGAAAACATCGTGTCAGTTCGATCCCGGAGGAAAGAGCGTCTCCCCTTTCTCCTCCCCCCCCCCTTTTTTTGTGGACACGTCACGCGCACGAATCGCGAGCTCTATCTCTTTTAACGGTCTGATATTCCCACCCGCCCAAGTTTTCCTTCATTCCTACTTTTCCCCCACCACAGCTCCACGTTTTACATGCAAACCTTATCTGCCACATTAAAACAATTTCTGTTTTTTACCGAGGAGGAATAGTCCCCTACATCTTGGAATTTTCAAATATTTGATGTTTGACATCTTTGGCATTTTGTAGGCGCAATTTCGTGAATGGGGCGGAAGTCAAGGAACGGAAATTGGTTACAACCATGATGCTGCCATCTGTGGTGGATGACGCGAAACGAAGTCCACAAATACAAAGGGAAACTTTATAGTATTAAACGTTTAGTCAATTTTAACAAGATTGGCAGTCTTTAAAATTCCTTGTCGAAAAGTCAAATCTAAAGCCAGGGTTTAGTATCTTTAAAGGTATTTTTCACGTTTATCGGAGCCGTTTCATTATATAGTTTAACCTGTCGCTCTGCAAATAGAATGACTCGGTAATCCACGTAGCTGCTACGATAGCGAATTCTAGCGGTGGGTACGGCAATTACGTGTGATTTGCGTCCAGAAATGTAGCTGAAAGCTCAATTTGCGTATATTTATCACGCTCGGCATTATTTTAAAGAGTTATAGGTAAAATTTCGAGTCCGAGTTTCGTATTATAAGCGTATTTGCATCACGAGAATACATGAATTTGCTCGTTTCTGAGGTTAGATGTTAAACACAACTGGCAAGTAATGTATGACTCACTCATATTCTTTTTGCTATAATTTAAGTTTTCAGTTATTTATTAAAACTTTGGATTTGACAAGGCATATATCATAAGTGTATATTTTCTCTTCTTCTGAAATTTGGAACCCGCGTGCGAATGCAAGTGTCAAAATAATTATTCCAAGCCACGTGTAAGCCATTCGACGAGTGCCCACAGATATTTCCTGTGCCGCAGCTGCATTTCAAACTGTGGCCAAATATTTGCAGCACCAAGTTGGTGTAATGCAAATTTTCCTCTACTTGTTCAGAACGAAACACAGACTTTACCTCAATAATTATTATTGCAATGAGTTGATTGATTTATAATAATTTAATGGACTGACATCATTGCTGGTTTACTCTGGTTGTCAAAGATAAAACCTCAACAATGGACCAACAAATATGAAATAAAAATTTACACTAAGAGCAGGCCAATATCAGCTGATGTTCAATAATGCATGCCTAGAATGCACAGACAATTCGTAGGAATTTAAATGAATACATGACAGTACAGACGAACGCATTGGGTTGACAATGACAAGTCAGGTGCAACAAGAACAGTAGATACAGATAAAAACAACAACCTTGGTCTAACCCAACAATAAAACTGGAAAGCTAAGCTAGACAACGCAACGACAACATATCGACCCACAGACGAAACTAGCTGATCATTTTAAAATAAATACAAACTGAGACGAACCACTTGTTAAATTAGTTCAACAAAAGTTTTTAACGTATATGTCCGCGCTCCAGACTGGGAAAGGGGAGTTTATGGCTAATAATAAGCTTCCGTTACAGAATTTATTTTTCCCTATTGTGAATATAAGTCACTTCCTTGTCTAAAGAAGTAAACATGGGATTCGTTGCATTGTAGTGGATTTTGCAAGGGAGGTAACTCAATTATTCATGCTAAATGCCGCCCAAGCACATAAAAATAGTAGTCTACTGGCGGATGACTCATGTATTCGGTCGCATCTTGGGCTGAACATATATATTCTTTACGGCCCACAGTCCGTTTTCTGATGCGCCATCGGGTTTTAGATACACTACATTGTTTCTAGTCCATCATTTTGTATTTTATTTTTCTCCTCTTCCTTATTCCACTAGATTATGTGCTATATTTAATTAAATTTTCTATTTCCTGTTGAACTGATTTTAGCATTCATTTTAATATCTAACATCTTAAAAATTGATTTATTATTTCTTTTTTTTTTTTTCAAATTAGTAGTTCATCATAAAATATTATGGTCCAAGGTACTTTCTCAAGACCTAGCAATGCTAATTAATATTAACTGAATTTATTACAGAATATTTTTGAGTGAATACACTTATAATTCTTCTTCTTCAGATTTTTTAAGGCTGAAATCGTCGGTAGTTGCTTGCCCTCATGCTAGTAAAAAAAATTGTTTCCAGGTGTTGGCTAGGCAACCAAAATTGATAAAATATTTCCACGAGAAAGTTTTCGCCGAGGAAATCCTACGTAGTCTGATAGCTACTGTATACAACATAAAGACTGTTAATTTGTAGTTCTTGCGGGTACCATCCAAGAGAGAGAAAGAGAGATAGAGAGAGAGAGAGAGAGAGAGAGAGAGAAGGATGGGCGTGTGTCATAGAAGAGGAGAAGAGGGTTTATTGGTTTGGGGAGGGATATTGGGAGGTTCATCAATTCCTATTAGGAAGGCGCTAAGGGGAAAATGGGACAGGTTTATTATTTCATTGGACCACGCAATCAATAAAGTGCGCCGCGAAGGGTCCCGAGAACGTGGAATTATTTGAGATACGAGATGATGAACTAACTCATCCTTCTGCCTCTTGGTTCTTTAAAGGCGAACAGCAGATTCCCCGCTAGGCCGAAACCGAACTGTTCGAAGTCGTGGGCTTCGTTCGACAGGCGCCACCACGCCTTCAAGTTTGGAAGTTCGTTCTCTCTTCACGACTACATTCAGCTACAAGATGCGGTTTGGCACATTCCCAGAGGATTAATATTAGCCTATTTAATTACTTCACATACATTAAAATATTTTTTTCTACGTAACCAACTACAATGACTGTTTTAAAAATTCGTAAAAAAAAATTCAAACAGGATATCATGATGGACTGTCATTAAACTTTTATGACAATGATGTATGATTTTTATGGACGTTTTCCATTACCTAACACGAGTCAACAAAAATAATATTTATAGAGCAATGGCAATGATGATGTGTTAGGGGTAGTTCACTATTCATTACTTAAGAATTAACAACTGTACAATGAGTTGTATTTTAAAGACTGATAATTCTTAAGTGTTCACTCTTAAACTGGCCTCCACTGCTATGTGGATTTTATTTACTCGTACTAGGCTGTGGAAAACTTTCACTTACTTTGTTTGTCGATATATATATATATATATATATATATATATATATACACAGTTAAATATCAATCCTTCAATTATCAATGATTTCTTTCAGTCAATCTTAACACCTCGTCGAAATCGAGGTCATTAGAGATGATGACAAGCAGTAAAGGGAAGCATGTATTATATATAATACATTAATATATATAAAATATTCTTCCCTTTACTGTTTGCACGCAAATTCTCCGTGTGTTTGTTAACCAATTCACCCCAGTAGCATCGAATTCCCAAACGAAATATGTTATGCTTGGACATAAACCATTATCTTCCTTTTAAATGCATTTTTTTTCACATATGGATTATTATTCGCATATATTCAAACTAAATACGAAACTGTCAAACTCATTCGGACCAATGAAACTTTACTGAAAAACTGTTAGAACTACTCCAATTATAATAATATAGGGGTGATTTTGACGGTTTTCCCAGCAAAATTCCACTGATTCACAATGGTTACAGTAGATAAAGTGTGTGTGTGTTTAGTGTTAAAGCTGAAGAATGGGAAGCCTTCTTTTCACAGACGAGAGAGCCAAAACCCGAAGTTCCCCGAAGTTAATGTTTTTTCCCGTATCTTTAATGTAGCTATCCTAACCAAATCAACCGTCCACAATGTTTTAAGTATTTATAATGTAGCTAACCTAACCTAATTGACCATTAGTATCCTTTTATCAACACCGCCATATTTATTTACAATGAACCAAAAAAAAAAACCCGAAGATGCACGATCGGGCGTTTGGCTCTCTCGTCTGTGAAAAGAAGGATTCCCCTGAATAATATACATGACTACATGAAGGTGTTCCGAGCGTGATTCGCCGGCCATACCACTGTCACATACTGGTGTACCTATGTGTGTGATTACAGCCTCGTACAGACGTACACCGCAGAACCGGGCTCGCAACTCGAAGCTCTCTTGTAACCAGGCGACGGGAGGCTGTCGCGTGTCAAGGCTCGGAGACAGCCGCTAGACGTAATTGACTTGCGCATGCGCGCGGGGTAATGAAGTGTCAGGTCCAATGCCACCTGGTCCTTGGAGGTGGCTTCGCGGAGTTTCGAGTTGGAGGACGTGTGCAGCGGCTAGGGGAAGGTGGAGGAGGAGGGTGGGGGGGGAGGAGGGAGATAACACGAGAAACGAGACACCGAAGGAAGATGAGGTTGAACATAACTCTCCCCGCTTCGCGCATACCTATGCCATGTTCCAAAGTCCCGTAGAGGAAATAAAGGGCGAGGCCAAACAATATTCTCGGCTCTAATAAGTCTGCATCGACCATTGCTGTGCACGGGTATACTGAGCAGCGTCGGAAAAAAAAAAAGATAGTTGTGTAATAAGAATTTGGATAATATACCCAACAAAAAAAATTGGTTGTTTGTAAAGTCGGTTTACGGACGATAGTTTAACGTGACGTCATAACAAAACATTGATGAAATGATTGCATAATTTTATGAATAAAATTGAATCATTTTTATTGAATTATCACTATTTTGTATGGATACAAAGAAGGAGTGAAATGAAATCTGTTATTTAATTGATACATTTACTTTTATTTGCACTTATTAATTCAAATATGTTTATTACTTTAACGAAGAGATTATTTTAACTATAACTTTTATACATGTTTGCTATTTAACTTCTTACAATCTGTGTTATTCTGTTAAGGATAGGACGATGATAGGAAAAGTAGGAAACGAATGGGAGTGTTTCAAGTTTAATGTGCCTCGAAAAAGTCAAATCGATGGTTGTTACAATCGAGTGGAAGAGAGATAGATGCGGCGCAAGCGTACAATGATCGTAACGGGACAATGTGCGTAACGGGACAACGAGTCTTCCTTTTTCGTGCGAGCAGCCGGCGTTCATCGATTTATTAGACGTTGTCACGTCAAAAGAGATAAATGCAATGCAGAGACGTCTAAATGCACAAAACAATTTATTAGCAAATATTTATTTTAAAAAAAAATTACAATCTAGTACGTGAACTCCACTTTACTTGGTTGTTTCAGCTTCTAGCAGCCCTCCTCGAAGTTACACTGAGAGGCGCAGACTGTGTCTTGCGAGGCTGTTACACACGCGTTACAGTAATAAAAGAATTTGTCTTTTACCAAACATGACTTTTGTCGTTAAGAAGCCTGTTCGAAAATATCCCTTGGCGCTGATTCCATGTGCCAACTTAATAAGCCAAGTTATAATAAAGTTGCTAAGATACTTATTAACAACACCCAGAAAATAAATTAAAACGGCAACTATTATCTACACAGTAAGGAAAACTATCGGTTTATCACACCACTCGGTACAATAAATTTGACATTGTTAGCAAGCAGTCCGTATTATGTACATGTATTTCGCCTCACTAACGCAGTGCAACTTGACATTAAAACACTTATTTTTGAAATTATTTGCATAATATATTAATAATTTCATATTTACTTTATCAAATCATGTCTAATCAATATTCGTTGACAAACAGTTGCCTTTAACTTGACTTTTATATTATATATTGATTTTTAAAAACGATATTCATTTTCTTTTGTATTTAAGAATACCACATGCGTTTTATTTACTGTTTAAAAAATATGCATATTATTTTTGTTAATATTTTAAAACTACTCTTGCATAATATACCCTTTTAAAATGTATTCTGTTTGAAAATTTGTATTGTGTCTTATATTTTTGCTCAACTTGACAAATAATTCATAATAATTGTATAGTTTGATATTGTTCTTAATCAGTGCTGAAAATTTTTGATTTTAAAAATCGAATTTATTCTATATACTATCAATGTAACTTTCAACGATGGTAGGTATGACAGCTACTGAATTTTAATAGGCGAGTACACTCTTCGTAAGTAATTATAGAAACGAGATAAAATTCACGCGGAGGAAATAAAGGATTTTGTGGGAAAAAATAGGAAACTTCCGGTTTAGATCGCGCATGTTCTTCTGAAGCTCTGCGCTTCGTTCGGTTGCACGGGTCAAAGAAGCGTTGTGGTAACACACCGTCCTCGCATTCCAAAAGTATAGTTATTGAAGAAGAAGAAGAAGAAGAAGAAGAAAAAATGGGAAGATCCCAGATGGCGGCATCTAATCTCCTTTCCTAATCTCGTTACGGTCGCTATATAGAAATTAATATCTTATATAATCATATTTTTAAAAAAAAGTTCTAAAAAAATATTCTGAAATTATTTTAAAAAAAACTAAAAAAAAAATGCAAGATGGCGAGTGTCAAGATGACGCCTGTGAAATGAACCTTGCCCCTGTCTTACAAGAACTGAGCGCTCGCTGAATGGCTTGTAACAGGAAGTGGAGAGGTTCAACGAGAGAAGGGGTGGTGAGGGGTGGGAGTGTGATAAGGGTGTCTGCGCCTCGCCCTTCCTACCCTCTTCCATCCCCCCTTCCTCCTTCGCGGCCAGAGCCAGCAGGAGGACGTAGTTTCGGTTTGTGGCTTCATTACCATCGACGTGGCGAAGGGGTTTTCCCCCTGGCTACCCCCTCCCCACGACAAAACCAGCCGACGAGAGTGCCTGACGAAGCCTTTCCTTCGGCCTTGGCGGGGCCGGGGGTTGAAGGGGGGGGGGTGGAGAGGTCGCCCCGAGCCCCGACTAACTCATTCTCCAGGATGGTTCGGCCCAAGGGCTTCGCCAACTTGTTTGGATGCGCCCGAGGCGGAGCTGGGAAATGATCAACCTCGTAAAGAAAAAAAACAAACAAAAACATTCCAAACTGAGTCAACTGCTGGCACAACGTCGGAAGCTACGTACCGAGTCCATTTCTTTAGTGTTTTAGTTCCCCCTTTTCCAGACACACATACATGTTTATAAACAAACTTCGTTATATTACACTTTTAGAAGAGGATTTTTTTAGCAACATTCTACAAGAAAGTGGAAAAAAAAACCTATAGCAAGAATTTCGAGATATGATTATCAATTTTGAAAAAGTGGCGAAAAAAAATTAAAAAAAATTTAAATTTAAGAATTATTGTTGTTTATTTGTCAGCGCATTTCATATAATGGCTTCTAAATGCTGCTAACCACTAGTGTACCGAATTGATGCTCGTAAATTTAAACATGCCGTTAATTAGGATCCATTACTGAGAAGTCACAATGACCTTGGTAGTCAAGAAGATTTTTCTTTAACACTGATTCTTCAGACTCATCGCCGTAGAAGATGTTAAGAAAATTAAAATAGTTCCAGTTTGTAGTGCTTAGCCACACATTCGTAGGAACACTCGAGGTTTTACATAGCCAGTATGAATTTATTTATAAAGTTAGCATAGTATTTGTTCGAAATTTTAGCACCGATGCTTCCTATTTTTAGCATAAAAACTTAAAGGCTAATTTAAAAATACTATCTACAGACTATCTAAAGACTACCAAATACAATCAACGAAACAAACGTAAACGCATTTTTGTGCTTGAAAATTAACATTAAAATTATTTCTTCCTTTGTCGAATGTAAGCTACCATAAAAGTTATTGCTACGTATGTTAACAAACTATAAAGCTTATGCATGAAGCATGATGCACCTCATGTTATAACCACACGAATGACCAAATCACGAAATCTCGAACCGCTATACGTAAGGCCCCCGCCTACCCGGGCACACATACGATGTCCAGAGCTTCAGGAAAAAACATGCAATTTGAAAAATGCTCAAGATATCTGAGTGGGATATATTTACGAAACGCATTTAATAATTAGCTGAGGATGGCTATGTAGTTGGTTTCCGGATTAAGTTTTTAAACGGTATTTATAGAATATTTAAAATGGCTGTAATTCATGTTTTCAGAATAATTTTCAGGTATGTACAGATTCTTGAAAGCACTTAAGGGTATTGCACTAAACCTTTATCTTCTTTTTTTCTCCATTTAATGTTACGTTTACCGCTCAAATATCACAGTTTATATATGCACGAAGAGAAGTCTGCGCGCCAGTTCAGAGCCTTGCGCTTAGAGACGAAACCGCGCCAGAAGCACCAGCAAGCCTCGCAATTCTCATCCCAAATGTTCTTTTACAAAACGAAATATTTTCGATACATTAAAATATTTTCCATTACATTACGATTTTGTGTCTGAAACGTTTGCGCTATATGGCGTGCACCTGGCAACATTGCACACAGAAACAAGGATAGCGCTATTTACAAAAAATCACACATAAAATCGAAGGTAAACCGTCCTAATTTTTGTACAAATGTTTAATATGTGCACCTTTAGTTATACGGCACACATCCAACCTAAATTCCAATTCTTCCAACGCTTTGGTTGGAAGCAATGGCCCTCTTCAATTCTGTGTCTCAACTCTGGCAAATCATTAAGGTAGTGGCGGAACGTAGACACGATCTTTCGTAAAGCCTCAAAGGAAAAAAAAAATATCGTATGGCCAGCGAAAAAAAAAAAAAGCTCTGTCGTCTCGAGCATTACGACCAATCCAACGGTCAGGGATTTCGAAGTTCAACCACTCCTCGTGCAAAGAGATTCCAATTGTGAGGGCTGAAATTACAGATTCACTCCTAGCAAACTGTAGAACACAAAACGCATTTACGTTCAGGAGTCGCCATTTTGCGCGTGTAGGTGGCGCTGCAAGCGAGAAAAAAAACAACAAAATCATTGCTTGGGCATGCAGTTATCTAAAACTGCTTGAAGTTACTCCATAGTCGTGACGTTTAACCGAAACTCTACAATGTTGAGAGTATTAAAATTTTATGATTGGGACGTTCTTTTATGGACAAAACTGTGGGAAGAGAGAGAGAGAGAGAGAGTACACACCCGTTCTGATGCGCACGCAAGGATGGGACGCTCTGCAGCCGTTCTCGTGAGGGGAGGGGGTGATGTGCTTGGGGAGGGGGGTATGGAAAGGCGACCTCAAATTGCGGAGTGACCTCCCGGCGGGGAGATGAGGCCGGGGGCTGGAGGTCAAGCTAGGAGTCGGAGAAGCGGGAATGGGGAGACCGCCGTGGCTATCCTCTCCCCCCCCCCCAGGGATGTGCCACCATCCCGCAATGCGCAGGTATAGTTGGAGCTGCACTCTGGCCCCAGTCGCAACCATTCTGTTCTTTGGTCCACGATCTACCGGTCATCAGACCAAGAGCGATCTAAGGATCATTTCCCTAGACACGTCACGCCAACACACACACACACACAACTACAGTTCAAGCATTTCCAATCTGCAACAACAGGCTGCAGCAATGCCGAGTTAAATGTCAGTGGCATTCCTGTGGAGGGGGGGGGGGGGGACTGGAGCGTTTTATAAATCGTTAAAATCAATCGCGACGAAGCGAGTGAATGGTTGATGCGATCGCCACAAGATAGCAGCACATATAGTCTCTGCCTCATCTTTTGAATTTTAGTAACGAGTGAAAACACACACTTCTTTTAAAAGTTATTACAAAAAGAAACAGATTTCTACTAAAAAAAAAAACACTTGTATTTAAGACGGAAAGTAATCATGAATAACAAGAATTTCAAATATTAAAAATATGGGTAGTTCGCGTGAGGTAAGTTAAGTTTTAGATACGTGTACTACTTCTTAAATTTAGTTAATGATACTATAATCTTTACGTATGGTTAAATTAACGTTTATAAAGTCCGTGGAACTGCCGGCCGTGCCTGCTCACGTTGTGTCGATCAAGAGAATCGTTGCTACGAACCGACCAGAGGGTCGGTTAACATCTAAATTTCCCAATGATCTTCGTTTGGCGCTTATAACGTAATGGTGCGACAGAAAATTTGTGTCGAACCATGGTGAAACCAGCTTATGACTTGAGATCACGCCTGAACTCTGACGGCGCAACTGGTTATCAGCCAGACAGTGTTTTCCGACCCGAAGGACGGCTTATACTCTACCTCCCCTCCCAAGTCTGCGCCATTACAGGGTAGTTTGGAAGTCAACCTACTGCTCCGCCTCGTGACTCTCACCTGCTGACTGAGGGGAACAAGTGGATCTTTTAGTTCCAGAAGGTAAAACAATAATTTCGTCTAGGCGTTGGTTTCTTTATTTACGTGACAACGTCTAATAAATCGATGAACGCCGACTGCACGCACGAAAAAGTGTCCCATTACGCACATTGTCCCGTTACTCTGTGTCCCATTACGCTCATTGTACGTGTGCGTCGAGGCACATTAAACTTGAAACACTCCCATTCGTTTCCTACTTTTCCTATCATCGTCCTATCCTTAACAGAATAACACAGATTGGAAGAAGTTAAATAGCAAACATGTATATAAGTTATAGTTAAAATAATCTCTTCGTTAAAGTAATAAACATATTTGAATTAATGAGTACAAATAAAAGTAAATTTATCAATTAAATTGTAGATTTAATTTCACTCCTTCTTTGTATCCATACAAAATAGTGATAATTCTATAAAAATGATTCAATTTTATTCATAACAGTATGCAATCATTTCATCAATGTTTTGTTATGAAGTTGTCACGTTAAATCATCATCCGTAAACCAACTTTACAGATAACCAATTTTTATTTTACTTTTTGTTATTTGCAATAATATAGTTACAACATGTGATTTAATTAACAGAAAGCATAAACATGGGATTGAGATTACATTAATACAAGAATGGGCCGGCCCTTATTATAGAATTCACACGAATTAAAGAAAATTCGTGACGATTAAACATTTTAAATAATCGTAGTGAGCTTCTTGATTTCAAGTCGAAAAGACGTCGTGGCTGGATGCAAGTCCGAAAAAGGTTATATAAAAAAAATATTGCAATGCTGGCGTTTCTGAGATTGTTAGTTGAAGTGGGGCAAATGACGAGATGTCAGAGGCCCTGGGCGATTCGTCCAGTGTATCTAAACATTCCAGGGCCGATATATAAGCCAGAAATGTATAGGGTGGCTGCTCCCCCTCTTTTTGATCAGGAAAGGTGTTGGATCTTCGGCTATGACCAGAAGCTAGGGCTACCCATCTCAGCATAGTCACTACATTGCCCCCCCCCCCCCAGCCTGACTCAGTTAACCGGACAGTTGGCTGTGTCCTTATCCCTTAGACCTTATCAGCATTGCTGGCGCTTACCCCGATCTACCAAAGCCAGACAGATTATTCCGACCTTACGGCCGGCATTCTCACGTTCCCCTCCCACATATGCGCTCTATTAGCGTAGGGTGGGAAACACTTCCAGTTCGTTTTATGTACATTCCAGAGCTTATTTAAAACAGAACTGTTAGGGATCACTCCCCCTTGTTTGATCGGGAGGGTATTGGAGCTTCGGCAATGACCAGAGGCTAGGGCCACCATCCCAGCATAGTCACCGCCTCAGCCCCGTAACTCACTCAGCTAACCAGACAGTCGGCTGTGTCCTGAGCCCTAAGACTTTATCAGCACTGCTGGCGCCTTCTACGACAGTGTGCCTTAAACTGTGTCGTCATCACAGTCGTTGTAGGCCTCGTGGTCCGACTGTCAGGTCCGGGCATCGCGTGGAGTTCCAGTTGACGTATCGCCGCCCGCTACCTTTACGTATGCCATGCCGAACTGCAAACTAACTTCATCATCTTATACAAACAGAAGTGCTATGAAACGCTCATTTTAGTTTCTTGAAAGTGGAAATTTACGTTGCGCAACGTTTTAAAACACTTAAACTGAATTATGTTTTTTAAATTAATTATAGGACAACGTTCATTTAATTTGCACGATAGTTATGGGGAACGGTTGCGAGCGATCGCGTTCGAATTGCCAGCGAGTAAAGAACTCGTAACGAGACACAACCGTCTTCGGGAGACCAGTATCCGCCAACGCCTAGTTACCGTGCGCTGGGAGTCGTTACCCAACAGCCCCTTACGCTGGCACGATAGGCATCCCGCGAAGCATCGGACACTCATCAGCTGCTTATACCCTCAGGCGGCTCTGTTTAACGCGGCTCGGGTTTTCCCCACCCCCCTTTCACTGGCGGGATGACATTACGAGCCAGGGCGTACCATGATGACGTCGAGCTTCTTCACTTTCACGACGTGAAGGTGCAGGCTCGGGTGACCAGGTTGGTAACACTCGCGGTAATTTTTTTGACGTGACAACGTCTAATAAATCGATGAACGCCGGCTGCACGCACGAAAAAGGATGACTCATTGTCCCGTTACGCATATTGTCCCGTTACGCGGTGTCCCGTTACGCGGTATCCCATTACGCTCATTGTACGCTTGCGCCGCATATATCTCTCTTCCACTCGATTGGAACAACCATAGATTTGACATTTTCGAGGCACATTAAACTTGAAACACTCCCATTCGTTTCCTACTTTTCCTATCATCGTCCTATCCTTAACAGAATAACACAGATTGGAAGAAGTTAAATAGCAAACATGTATAAAAGTTACAGTTAAAATAATCTGTTCGTTAAAGTAATAAACATATTTGAATTAATGAGTGCAAATAAAAGTAAACTTATCAATTAAATTGTAGATATCATTTCACTCCTTCTTTGTATCCATACAAAATGGTGATAATTCAATAAAAATTATTCAATTTTATTCATAAAAGTATGCAATCATTTCATCAATGTTTTGTAATGACGTTGTCACGTTAAACTATCGTCCGTAAACCGACTTTACAGACAACCAATTTTTTTTTTTATGAAGTACCCGCCAGTAAGTTCCTCGACGTTGCATTGTTGATGACCGGCAGGTGGACAACCAGGTTTAACGTTTCCCCTTAACTTATGTTTGCCAGTTTTCCACGCAATAATGATCGTAGGCTATCGCGGTCACTGTCTGAAGTTGCTTTGCTTCTGGGTTCTAGCCGCGTCGAAGGCGGAGATTTTACCGACATTTCGGTCAACGTTGAAGTCGCCGTCTTCAGGGTACAACTTTCGAAGACGTTTGCCCTTGTGAGCGTTTATTTTCATTGAAAACAAATAAATTAACAGGATTAAAAAATTATAAAAAATTATACAGGATTATACTGAAATGTGCAGTTCGTGGCTATGATTAAAATATTTGGTATTTAAATTTTCTTTCCTTCCGTATTTCTAATATGAATAGATAAAAGAACAAAACATATGAAAGAAACATATTTAAAAATAATGCGTTTATTAAAACATACACAGAGTAAATGTTATAAAAAAACCAGATCCAATGAATTGATAACCCCGCGTTGTAATGATTCACGGAAATGAATTTATCGTATATATTTATCAATATATCTTTGGAACTGTTTGAGATAACGCAATTAAAAAAAAACTGACTAAATCGTGGATTACTTTAAACTTTTTTTTTACAGTTGAAATTTTTTTCCAACAGCTGTTCTTGAGTTAAACCACTTCGTACAGATATAGGCCTACATTGCTTTTAACGTTAGATTTTATTTAGGGTAACTGATTTAATAAAAGGAAGAATAATATGTCAGAATCAGAAAATCACCGATGATTCAATTTTCTTTATTCCTCTTGACTTGATAGTTCTTAAAACTAAACTTTAGAAACTACATCTGTAGTAATTTCCCTTGGCAAATGACTTTCATAAGTTGATTCGAAGACTGTCAACCTGACAGATTGTGCGAGATGTAGAAACTAAAGTTTCATGATTATTTTGTTTGAAAGGAAACGTCGCACCAGCTGTGGATGCTGGGAATGAGGGGGGAGGGGGGGAAGGGAAATCTGGGAAACTCGCGTCTAGCTTTTCTTGAAAATTCTCATTTCCCTCTTCCAGCATCAACTGGAGCGAAGAATTTTCTTGGAACCGCTCCAATAAAGCGACGTTACCAGCAAAAAAAAAAAAAACTGTTCCCCAATCCAGTCCTTCACCTCCAAGGTGAATTATTCATTCGATTTTCTTCTCAGCATAACATTTCGAAATGAAAATTGGGGGAGGGGGGGGGGGGTTGGGGGGATAAAGAAAATACCGTTGTGATCCATCATCTCATATTCTCTTGTGCGGGGAATATGTTCCTCCTCATCAATATGTATCGTACCCGGCGTAAAACATGCCAGAACGTGCGTGTTGCAGGCTCTCTCTCTCTCTCTCTCTCTCTCTCTCTGAGAGTGGACCGTGGTTTCAATCTGCCGAGGGTTGATGGGCCGAACTATTCCCTTAACTTGCAAATGAAGTGCAGGGCGGACCACGTTGCAGCGTCTGGAGGGACGTGATTGAAAACTGTCGCAGGAAATGGAGCACACGAAGGGAGTGATAAAAGAGCGGGGAAGAAGGGGTAATGGATAATCGATCGGAAGAGAGTGTACGAGGGTTGCAAAAAAAAGGGGAGGAAGGTGAGGCGTGTAGCAAGCAGCGGGTTAGGTCGTAAACAATCCGTGAGACGGTCTACACTCGCAATAAAAAGAACTCCCCCCCCCCTCCGTGTTGGGGGGGGGGGGGAAGCATTCACATAAATGCTAACCACTTCGGAACAAGTGTTTTGTGGTACCGAAGGGCGATAGTTTTATTTTATCTAAATCTATTTCGCATCCATCCAACAACGAGTTCGTTAAGAGACGGACAAACAATTTACAAGTCAGGGAAAACAGTGGAAGAATGCGATCATGGCCAATCAGAAGGAAGCAAGTCTCCGAGAGGTAGACCGTGAGGAACATATATCAGGTTGGACGGGCTGAGATTCAAACCCGAGTTCTCTTGAGTGCGAGTCCGTCTTAATGTTTCACCAACTTTTTTGAAATTAAAATAATTAGCACGTCAGTATTTCTTTATTAAAAACGAGCCAACCATCCCCTATTTAATTACTTGTTTGTGTCATTGTTAGTTTGGTATGTTGACAGTTTCATTAACGGTGTCAAATTTTTGGGAGATATTAGGAATCTTACAAATTTACACCCATGCCTTATCCGTGACTCGAACCCAGAGCCCCTCGCACTGTAAGCCGGGGTGCATTCAGATTCAACTGCGCTACGGAGGTCGGCTGAACTCACCTGGTAGACGAGGTTTTTTTAGTAGTTCGTCTCTACGTTATCGATTACGTAGTGTGTAAGAGTGTAAAACAGGTAATGATAGCCATAGATGTACATACAGTTTACGTATTTTACTATGCAAATAGTTTAAAACACGAAAGGTGGTCTGCATTATTGACCTGACCCCACTGCCTGGTGGAAGGGCGTGGCAAAAATAACACAAAATTGGAGGAAATTACTGTCGTTAAGCAGAACCTTCATACCAAAGTTTAGTTTTCAGCTACACCTTCAGCCCCAAATACTGAGGCTGGCTTACTCCAGGAACAATAGCTAAGTTTAAGCTGAGAAATTTTTTCTTGCATTACCATGAATGCTGGCCTGAATTTCGCTGTCCACGTGTGGATCGTTTGCGAAACCAACCATGAGGCCATTGAACTTTGTAGCTCATGTAGTTAGATTTAGAAAAACCGTGATAGGAAACCATGTTGGCTGTCAGTAAAATAATAAAGTAACGTGACAGGATTATATTTTAATAAAGGATTTCCCGACCATTCCTTTTCTCACGCCACCGTTTCCTTCCAACTCAATATTCCGGCTACAAAATTTTGCATTTAAATTAATCTACACGTTTATCGAATAGTAAACAAAGTTGTGACAGGAAAACATGTTAGCTGCCAATAAAATTAACAAATAACGTGATAGGATTATAATACAACGAAGGAATTGCGTTCATTTCTTTCCTCAAGCTATATTTTTGACGGGACGTCTAATAAATCGATAAACGCCGGCTGCACACACGCTAAAGTGTCCTGTTACGCACATTGTTCCGTTACGCTGTGTCCCGTTACGCTCATTGTACGCTTGCGCCGCATCTATCTCTCTTCCATTCGATTGGAACAACCATCGATTTGACTTTTTCGAGGCACATTAAACTTGAAACACTCCCATTCGTTTCCTACTTTTCCTATCATCGTCCTATCCTTAACAGAATAACACCGATTGGAAGAAGTTAAATAGCAAACGTGTACATAAGTTATAGTTAAAATAATCTCTTCGTTAATGTGAAAAAACAACTAATTTGAATTAATGAGTGCAAATAAAAGTAAATTTATCAATTAAATTGTAGATTTCATTTCACTCCTTCTTTGTAACCATACAAAATAGAGATAATTCAATAAAAAAGATTCAATTTAATTCTAAAAGTAAGCAGTGATTTCATAAATGTTTTGTTATGACGTTGTCACGTTAAACTATCGTCCGTAAACCGACTTTACAGACAACCAATTTTTTTTTATCCGATGTTCTGGCTACCAAAAGCTTCTCATCCCTAACGTGGCGTCAGGAAAAGGATTCGTGGCTGATGTCCTCCATCGACCACCGCTCGCCTGTCTCTCTCACTCCCAGCTGGTCTCCTTGTGCGATCTGTCGCCAGGAATTCCACGTGGCTCTCCCTTCGGCTCAGCATCGTCCGAGTGTTTCGTTCCGACAGCATTCGTGGCCGTCCGACCGCACAGGCAGCTCGCAATTCCGCTGGGGAGTCGAGGCAGTTGCTGACTGGCGGCGGAGTGAGTGGTCAGTGTAATGCCCCTGGTGGTTACTCACCACCAGGGGCGATTGCGTCCCTGGTCAAATATTCCAGATACAAATAAAATTCAAAGCGGACACCACGAGTCTAAGTGCCCAACCCGCGCAAGGTAGACTCTTTTCTACTCTGTCCAACACTTCATCCAGACCATCCTCTGTCTCCTGTAAATTCCTACACGTAATGCATGCCAATTTGCATCCCGCACGAATGTGCCCAGGGTTTCCCCTGTGTCTGTGCAGGTTTTACCTGGGCCAAACCTATCTCTAGTTATAGTCTAGATTTAAGAGTGAGGGGAGTTAGTCATGGCGCCAATCGCTGCCATGACTGGCCAATACCCTCCTAGCACAATATGTATGCGACCCTCTCCCTGCATGGCTAATCCCAGCATGACTAGGCGTATAGGCTTCGGCCTGAGACGCACCTAGGTCCCTCCCTAACCCGGACCCTTCCAAAATAAACTTAGTTTTAGTAAGGTTAGAAAAAAAATTGAGGCAGTTGTTGACGTGCATTTTTACCAGCGTGGTTTCTACCGCTGCCGCCAGGGGCGGACAGAGCTTCTCCCCTCCCCACATCAGTCCCGAACACATTCCGTCACACGATCTTGCCGCTTCAGTATCAAAAATTCCAATCAAGCATTAATCATAGTTACGATCACCGAGATGTGCGGAAACCTATTCTTCTGAATGCATATTTTGACAAGTCTTAAGATGGATAAAGATTTACTAGCAGCATGATGTGTGCGCATGGGTGTGTAGGTGTGTGTGTGTGTAAGTGTGCGTGTACATGTTTCGAAGATGGAATCAGTTGAGGATGGCAAATAACATTCATCTCCCTCCCAAACAAACAAACAAATAAACAAATATAAACGCGTGCGGCGCATGAATATGCATTTGTCCGCGGCATCTTGTCTCCCGAGCGCTGGTAACACGCTGTCTCGTCTCGGTGGTAATGAACACTTGGAAACCTTTCAGGCGAACCGTGAACGGGGAAGAGGGTTCGGCGAGGGGGTGGTGGGGGTGGTGGAAGGGCTGAATAAACAGTTAGGAAACCTTTGCGTGGGAGCGAGATAGGCTATCAAGTGCTTCCGTTGCCTGGCAACCAGACTCTTTAATGTTCTTCTCTGATTTTCCGTCTTGCGGGGTGTTGGAGAGTTTGAGGGGTCTTTTCCACCGCTTTCCACCGCGCCTTTCACTTCCCGTCCTTGCTACCGCACTTGCGGCTACGCACACAAAGGAGTGGGGGAAAGGGGAAGGGGGTGGATCGAGGGAGCTGGGAAGTCTGGCCGATCCATCAACTGACTTATCTCGCCTCACGCAGTACGTTGGACTTCGCAAGCCGCATAAGTCACGCTGAGATACGAGGACTTGCGCCTCCCCCCTCCTCCCCCTCTTCATGCAGGCTTATACTCCGACCTGCGCTTTCGGAGATCCGAACGGACGGGCAAATACGACCCTGAGCTTCCAGGAAACGTGGGGCGAGCAAAAAATATCTTTCCAATGTTTTAATGCGAAAAACGAAAGTAAGGACTTCTTTATTCAAATCAAAAGTAGCTAATTTTTCTCCTTTTGTGACATATTAAGTATATATCATCTAACTGTAAGATTTATAACATAACTGAAGCTATTGCACTTGAAAGTTTCTTTTTTTGTTTTGAATATTATTTAGGAAATGTTACAGACATAGTTATACATAAATTTAAAACCTTGGGTTTAAGAAGGGATAACCTTTCAAAATAATATAATTTCAGTTTAAAATGTTAATCGTGAGGTGTATACGTTATCTATGGTTAAGTTTAAGGGATAAAATTTCTGGAAAATACAAAAATATAACTTTATTGTTTTTTTTCTCTTGCAGATTTGTTAAACGTTTTCTTGATTGGTAATTCAAAAGAATGTTGGTAATCATTATTTACACCAGATAACTGCAAATATTTTATCAGTAGACATTTATACACCAAAACCAATAAAATAAATCACACTGTCTCTGATATAGATGATAATGATGATGATGATGATGATGATGATGATGTAATATGCTCGGAGCAGGATATCCACTATGGAAACATATTTCGTGCCAACTTCTGCGGGGGAAAAGTACTAGCTCTAAAGAAAAAGCACCAAATCGTTATTTTCTATTGTTTACACAATTGAGAATATTTTGCGATATTGATATGCTCTTATAAATGAACTAAACATATAAAACCAATGAATAAAACTATACAAATAAAAAAAAATTAAAATTATTTTAAGTACTGAACAAGTCGACGATTTTTTTTTTTTTTTTTTTTTTAAGTTTGTACTAACTCGCTTTTTTGCTTGTCGGTTTGTATGTTCGGTAAAAATTTTCCAATCGATTTTAAACTGAATTTCCAATGAGCTAGATACATGAAAATTTGCACATAGCTCAGAACTGGATGACAGTGCTATATTAACTCGTTTTCTTTTCAGTTTGTTTGTTTCTTACAAATTTGTTTGGTTTTGTTTAGCAAAGCCCCCGTAATCGTGTCATTAGGCTACGAGTAGAACAGTACAGTGTTGTGGGTTGCATAACGTATTGCTCATAGGCGATGGCTGCTAGGAACGAAACACTTAGCCAACGTGTGGGACTGTTAGTATGAGTGGATGATTTATTTACAACCACATACAGCATAACTAGCAAAGGAAAATAACAACCAACCCAAAAAAGAATATATTTAGCCTAGTTGTCCTGCTGATTGCTTGGCAATAAATATATCTCGAGCACAACTTTTCAATATATTCAATATATTCAATATATTTAAATATATTTATACCACAATAATAACGATAAATAAAATCTAGCTTAAGTGCACCAACTACAACAGCAAAATCCCCTTGTCGAAATGTATGCAATACTTTCACTGTAGAGAACAAATTTAATCTCGGGAAATTTTTCATGATTATAATCGCAACTTTATGATAAATTGTTTTCCAATGAAACTACTCAGGAGGGCACAACAGAACAGCAAATCAGCTTATTGCCTGTCCAATTACGAGTTTGTTAAGCTGACACGTAAAAGTACGAGGCTTTATTGCCAATTAATTAATAACGATGACTTTTTTCTGACAGATTGCAGACGTATTGGTTATTTTTTTAAATTAAATTTGTGTGATTTATGAACAAATGGATGGTAACGAAGCAAGGGCGCCCATACCCGGGGGCAGGGGGGGGCCGTGGCCCCCCCCCCTAGCTTTCAGGGAAGGAAAAAAATATAGTGTAGTCAGGTGTTTTACTTTAAAGAAAATTATTTAAATTCGGTATTATGTAGAAGTGGTTCAACACGAAGATATTATTGTATATCGTTTTTTACATGTCTACTTCATTTTTTATGTTAGTTGAAGCATTAGTTTCTGCTGCTGCGATATAAGGTGTTGTGAACAGGGAGAAAACGCTGTTCAAGCGCAACGCCCGTGGCGAGTCATTCCCCTTCGTAATCCTGCCCAAGCTCACTCGATAACACAACGCAACAGATTTAGACAAGTCAGAGTTAGACGACGCGACAGTTGACATGTACTTGTAGACGGCGAAATGTTTTGCTACTTTTTCGTCATAATAATGTGTATGTTCACAAATAACATCTCAAAACAGAGATTTTTCAATAGTCTTTAGGTCTACAGTTTTATGCATCTGGTCTAGATTTAGTTTAGTGTATTCAGTCAGTAAAGATAACTTAAGTGTAAAGATAAAAACCATTGTTATTATGTAGTGTTTCTTAGTTTTCCTCATTCGTCACATCCGCTCAGAATATTCACAATTTTTAAGGTAAGCTAACACCTTTAAAGTTACTCAAATAAGAATTATTGTTCAGAAAAGTCTACAACGTAAAATTTATGTTGGAATTTTGAATTTAGAGGAAAACCACTTTTTCCCCTTCAAAAGTGTTTAAAGGGATAAGGATTCCGCTACCTTCAGTAGACTCGGAAGCAATTTACACTGGAATCTCGATTTTACGTACGCTCACGGTCGCTTGGATTGCATTCGTAAAATCGTTATCTTCATAAAATTTTAAACACCCCACCCCGTGAAGATACATGTTATAATTTATTGAACGGAATATATATATATAATATAAAATAGTAAAAACAATGACTGCCGTCTGCCCTCTACCCTACCCTGCGTTCCCCTTATTTTTTTTAGCATTCCACAACTTGCCTCATTGCACGAGTGATATAAAAGTGACATCACAGCGACTAAACACAGTTGCACCACGCATTGCATCATGTTAACTTTTGTGTGGTGACAGTAGGTTGTCCGACATGCCTTTCTTGGATATCTTTCCTTTTCGTAAGACGCGTGCTACTAAAATAAATTTATATTTGAGTTTGCAAACTTGTCCACTCCTTGCCAGAGACGACTGAACACAGACGAGACTATCCAGGGTAGGGTTGATGAGCTGGAAGAATTCCCTGCCTTGCATTTTTATGGACTTCACCTTATCATATTTATCAGTTAATCTTTAACAGATCGGCTTGAAAAATATTAATGAACGCACTTTTAGTAACATAATCGAGGAGAACAAGCACACAGTTCAGTGTACACCTGTATTGTTTCATAAAAGTGATCATAGGTAGGGATTGGAAAAATTCGCGGTTTCAATGACCACTAGGATATACTCCACGATTCTCTATGTACTCGGGCAAATATCACCTGGCTATTGGCTACCGACTCGGGACACCTGTTTATTGCGATTATTATGATTCGATACTTCTTTTGTTGAGTGTTTGCCATTGGCTCAGAGTCCTTCAGGTAAATTGCGGTCCAATCACTAACGCAGCATTAAGCTGACGTCGTCCGGCCGACGACCCCCCCAGAGCCCGACCTGCACCCGCCAGTATACGCTCCCGCTAACGGAACACACCCCTGGCCATGACCCACCCGAGTCAGGCGAGCCGAACAGCGATTAAAGGCAAACCCGCGAAAACCTGAGTAGACAAGAGAAGAACCGTACCCATTCCTCCTGGAACATTAAATTAGGATTTTAGCGACAGTAAAGTCTCTTCCAGACACACCCATTTAGAATCTAGCGTAATGAGGTCAAACCTGGCGCAAGAGAGGCCGAGCCTCCCTCGGACGCCATGCCAGTTCGGCAGTTCAGCGCAGCTCACGGACCGGGGCGGACCTACGTCCCACGGAGAGGCAACATCCTTTGTCTACATCGAAAGTAACGTCCGGTAAATATAGTCACTAATTAACAGAACCCCTTTTTTTTACTTAACCTCTCCGTGAGTACCCGGTCCCCCTTTTCGGTCCAGGACCTAGTCCGACCGCATCAGTTTAAAGACACCCCGCACCACACTTGGTCAGCGGGGTTGATCTTCAGTATACGGCACGGGCCGCCTCCCGCAACTCACAGAACTTTACTTAAGGTCACGCGCACGGCGCTGACCACAAACCCGCAAGGGAGCTTGGACAAACTTAATTGCGGTGCGTGTTTCACCACAGTGGGCACAACACCCGCGCAGAGACATTCGTATACGGGATTGGCCGTCTCCAACCGTCCACCCCTTAATTCAGTGTATTTTGTTTCCCGGATTTTGTATTACTAACTTACGTTACCCGAGTAACGAGTGCCACGTAACTTGTGCGCGCCCCCTTAATTCAGTGTATTTTTGTGTCCCGTATTTTGTATTACTAACTTACGTTACCCGAGTAACGAGTGCCACGTAACTTGTGCGCACCCCCTTAATTCAGTGTGTTTTTGTGTCCCGTATTTTGTATTACTAACTTACGTTACCCGAGTAACGAGTGCCACGTAACTTGTGCGCACCCCCTTAATTCAGTGTGTTTTTGTGTCCCGTATTTTGTATTACTAACTTACGTTACCCGAGTAACGAGTGCCACGTAACTTGTGCGCACCCCCTTAATTCAGTGTGTTTTTGTGTCCCGTATTTTGTATTACTAACTTACGTTACCCGAGTAACGAGTGCCACGTAACTTGTGCGCACCCCCTTAATTCAGTGTACTTTTGTGTCCCGCCTTTGTGTTACGAAATTACGTTACCCGCGTAACCAGTGAGACGTATGAGACGTAAAAGCGTCCGAGGCCCACGTAACGCGGAACACAAACAATATGGCGCCACGGAATAACGAGTAAAACCCCCCCCCCCCCCGGGGACCTCTGTAGAGTGTTGTATTGTGTACGACTCGCTCCTATGAATAAAAGGTACGACACCGCCACCTCAACTCCACGTCTCTTATTTAAACATCATCTCACGCAACACCGCCGCCGGCCCTAGTGGGCCACGCAGGGGCACATACATCCACGACCCCAAATTCACGACTAGAGCCGAGCTAGTCTGGCGCCCACCCGGACAATACATATCAAGAGCCGCCTTTCCCCACTAGGAGCCACACCGGGACTCGAGCCCGAGACCCCGGACGACGGCAAAGCTAAACGAGTTTAGATTCCAGCCTGTCTCGAAAGGAATCCACGAATATTTACGGTCTCTAATCATAGGCTTATTTGGTGAAGAAAAACGCTGCTCTGTAACGACAGACATCCATTAAAAACACAGTACATTTTAGTGCGAGAAGCCCTTGAATTTGTGATAGCCATAGGGAATTATTTTTTTGTATAGTAAGTTAAAAAAAGCTTAGTTAAAAACCCGCTCGTCACGTCTACTTGCTGCGTCACTTATACCATTTTTGAGCGTTTTTTTTACTGGGAAACCGATGCAGCGAAGGTAATGAATGCGACACATGTCAAGATAATGCCTAATGGCATGGGTTGCTGGATATTAGCGGAAAGGAGAGGAAGTAGCTAGGTACTCAATATCGTTTCTTTCTCTCACGCTTCACAAGGTTTCAAGCTCAGTTGCTATGCTCACGAGCTGGAAATGTTGGAATGGGTAAGGAATGTTGAGTATAGTTCATTTGCGGTAAAATTAATATTTTTACAGCCTTGACATAATTTTTCAATCGAAGAAATTTCGAACTTTGCGACAAATAGTGTACCTAGTCCATTTTTTTCTTTTCGATTTTGAGTTTGATGACGCAATAAAGTATACAATATTCACTAACGGTAAATGGATGTAGTATTAGCTTAAAAATATGAATACGCTGTGCATTAAAATTAATATTTTTATATGTTATCATAGTGTTTTTTTAATTTTTTATTAAATATATTTTGGTGTCAAATTTTCCGAATTTTAGATGGTTCCTGAAAAATGTATTCGTAAAATCGCGGCTTCGTTGAGTCCGGGCTCCGTAAAATCGAGGTTCTAATGTACTCTTAATTCTGAAGTTAAGTACTGAACATGTTATTTAAGGGTTTATCAGGGCCGTATTTACGCGCAGGCTATCTAGGCTGTAGCCTATGGGCCCGCACCACAAATGGGGGCCCGCACCACACGACACGAAAAAAAAATTATACTGCGACGTGGATCTTCTTATATTCTTAAAATATGCGTCGACATAGTGTCCAGTTGTTTTGTGTGGATTAATTGCGCCGAACTAAACTCTTCTGTGGAAAGCTGATATATGAGTTATGTCAGCATTTAGAAATTTTCGATTATTTTCATTGGTTTTGGTGTCACTTAATTCCTTAACCTCTAAATACTGTTTGGTTAAATTGTCTAGTTAAATAATAAACTAATTTTTTCTGCGCTTTTCTATCACTAAATAAACTTATAGTCCTCGACTACTGAATCCATCTGTGCTAATTCTAAATGATAAGCAATTATGATTCATATCGAAACATAGTAATATACATTTAATTGTGAAACAATTTTTGACTATAATTATAAGCGTAGTTCAGGTGTTACATTTAAAAACAACTGTTTTCTGACTGTGATAACATATTTAAATCGCTTCTCTCCCAAAGTTGAATCTTTTGACCAACACTTTTTAAACTTTATAATTATTTTAATTTAATTTGTACGCGACATTTATTTATGGGTAAAGAGAGCAATTAGTTGAAGGACTGTATTCTTGATATCCGTGTACCCGAGACGCTGCAAAAGTATAAGGACTGTATTCCTGCATTTTTGTTGCTAAAAATTCATTTGTTTCAATAAAATAGTTAATAAATAATTAATTAATAAAGTAGCCAATATAGATTTTTTTATGGCGAATGAGTACTGTAGTCTAGTATTTTAGTAACAGGACAAAAATTTTAATAGGGTCAGAACTGGAACTATTTTATGGCTAGTAACAAGCCGCAGTTGTCTTCCAAAATATTAAAAATACTTCATACCCCTAAGTCTGGCCCCCCCCCCTACAAATTATCATATGGGCGCCCTTGTAACGAAGCCATCTTTAAAAGCATTGTAACGGCTACTGTTGTCAAAGCAATGCTACTAAATATAATCCGTAATATGTTGCTAAAAAGTAAAAGGATTTGCAAACTTAATTTATTCAAAGACGCCAAATAACAAAAATATCTCTAATTTCACATTAAACCCCACCTAAAATACGAATCCTTAAAAAAATGAGCGTAAAACCAAATTTCAAAACATTTGACCAAAAGGTCTTCAAGATATTTAAGTTAACATTTGTAGAATACTTTAAATGAGTTAACTTTAAAATAAATATTCTACTAATATAAAAACTTATCAGGTAGGGATCATGTGATTTTATGTTGAATTAATTTACATAAAGCAAATAATATTTATTGAATACTAAAAAAAATATTGCTTATTTATATCAGAAAAGGAGAATGACTTCGAAAGAAAATAGCATGCCCATATATGGCCTGAAAATGAACATATGACCAACCTAAAGCAGCTTGTGCGTTTCTAGCTAATCTAGCCGGCTATGCTGTAACCAAGCTTGAAATAATAAATTAGTAATCAGTATTTCATCAACATTGAGGGAATGAAACAGCCAGATAGAGTAGTAACGGAATACAATGGTGGAAGAAACGAGAACTAGTACTTTAAGAAAACACACTAACTTACACTGTAAAATTCTTTCGTAAGTTCATGTATACAAATTTTAAGAAACTTTAAATTGTGTCTTGTATTTATTTTTGAAATGTATAGTGTGTGTAGTTTTACATAACTGTTTTTGGAAAATTATGGCACAGGCTTCGTTTGAAATACACTAATATTTATATTTAACTTCAATTACTACTATCATGTAAAATTTGTATGTACATAAATGTAAAATAACAAAAACGAGTGTTAAATTAATCAATTTTGATTATGTTTATCACTACACTGTATACACATTTACGTCATTGCAAATACTTATCAGAAAAATTTACAACCAAGTAACTAAAAATAATACGCGTATTTACGGAAACGTATTTAACATACATCATGTTAAACATTTTAGTATGAAAGTGGTTCCCATTTTCATTACCTTTTAGTGCGTACTATGGACGACACATTTGGACGCTTAGCTGTTAACTATATTACTCAGCTTGTTATAAAATGTTTACTTGAGCATTAGAAAAAGGATAAAATTTAAAAAAAAACATAAAGAAAAATTAATAGTTAGAGCTTTATGCTACAAAAATTAAAAACCTTTTTTAGAAGTCGTAAAAATTTACATGTTAATTCTATATCCTCTAAATTATGCATTAAAAAAATCTGCCATAGGTGTTAAATTTATACATACATGTGTAAATTAGCATACCATGGCCTAAAAATACACTAAAAGCTATGTCATATTGAAATTGTACTTTCACACTATTGATAGTATTCTTACTAGTGCACAAGTGTACAACACACCAACGCGTGTAGGCGGTGTTACCATGTTGGTAACTCCCTCGACCATGTGTGATTACTTGCTGGTCACTATATTTAATTGTTTTATATTTATTCAATTTCTTGTTATATTTGATTACTTTTATTTACTTTTTGGTAATTTAATGGGTAAAATTAATTACTTGAACTTTTATAAATTTGCACTGTCGAGCTAGCGAGAGTTAAGTTGGTACACTATACTGCACGCTTTCGGTAATGTTCGGGCCGAGCCGAAGATTTCCGAGTGGAATACTCCGTGTGAAGACCGCGAGGAAGGGGGACTGCTCGAGGTGACGCCGGGGTGGACGGACCGCAAGGGACGAGTGCCTGCGCTGAACGAGCGTGGAGGTTTCGACGGCCGGGCCGCGTTGGAGAGACGCGAGGCGATGGACATCGCTGGTGCCCCGGGGTGGTCAAGTGCCACGGCAGCGGCGGACTTGCTGCGACTCTGAAAGTAAGACTAGAGACCCTTATTTATTTTCTGGTGATGGTTCACCTGCACGGAAGGTGGAAAAAGAAAATTGCAATTTGACTTATTGCTACGTAAAATGATTGTGACTGCGCTTAACGCCTGCTGCTGTGATTATTACCCTCAAGAACTAATAGCTACTTCTGAAACGTGCTCGATATAGCTCGATATGTTGCTACAAAAACAATGTGGAAAATACCGTTCGGTGAAAATGGCCATACAGAGTTTTTGAACTTTTATAATAATATCTCATAATAATATTCCTTTTTTTTTTTTAGTAAATCCATGCGCATGGTGTTGTTGCGATTATATTCCCTGTATCACTTATTAATTTTTCATATCAGCGCTAAATGTATATTATTATTATTGTACGGCGTCATCACTCGCAGTAACAGTATTGCATTAAATTCATACTCCGTACGTCTGTTTGCTTTATATGTGACGTCCCATCGATCCCACTTCAATTTGTTGCTTATAGAATCTTTTTCGAATCCCATACACACAAGACAGGGGAAGGGTACATATAAGATTTTTTTATTATTTTCCTTTGCTTCCCTGTGGCGGTGTGTGTGGGAGGTTTTTTGTAGACCCCGGTAGCGATAAAGGTTTTTGAGATTACTGGAGGCCGGGGTTACAGCGGAAGATTACACTAACATCACTGGAAACTCTGCGTTCACATATAATTATGTGCGGAAAATGACCCCTTCGTTTCTCACATGCAGGCAATCCGTGGCAGAACCCAACAGGAATTGAACCCAGTTTGCTTCTTTGGTGGGATGTAATTGATCTGACCACTCTACTAAGCATATCACGCTACAAATGCATCACGGGGCGATGCCAAAGGTAGTAACTACGGATTGTTAATTTGTGGCAGTTGGGATAACTTTAAAGTGTTTCCAGGCTGGAAAATGGTTTTGATATTAGTAGTATATAATAGTAGGTTCTGGCACCAGGTTCAAGGTTGTGAATTGGGATTGTGCGGACCTCCATATTGGATGTTGAAGTCATTGCGGCCAAAAATTCCACAAAATCCTTCAAAAAAAGTCTAAAATTGTTTTATATTTCGGAGAAAGATACACATTGCAAAAGAAAATTTTCCACTTTTTTCCTAAAAAAAAATTGCCGGAAGGGCAAATGTTCCCAAAGTGTAATCCTCCCCAAAAATAATTTAAAAAGTTACTTTCAAGCACGCTGAACCTTTGTCCCTCACCATGACTGAAATATAACACCTTCTATCTAATATGACACCTCGATTACATATTTACATTAAACTAAAACAAATTATCAAATATCAAAAAAAACTTCGTGTAAATATTTATTTATTAAAAACAAACTTATGCCATCGAACTCCAAGTCCTCGGTTCGATTCCCTGTGTATACAATAATTTTAAAAGTAAATGGCGGCAGGTCCTTCCTCCACGGAGCTACCAGGCAACTGACCCTCCACCACATCTTCCGAGGAATATATTATATTCACAGTGTGTTGTCATGGCACTCTTCTTGGATGTACCATATTGTTTTCTATCTCAAGAGTCTGCATTACTGCCGTATTGGTCTAATCAATTACTCGCTAGAGCGTTCTAACGTTAATCACCAGGCAAAAACCATCTTGGGGCGATACTAAAAATCTGTCATTATTAACCTAGAAATCATGAAAAAAATTGAATTGGGATTATTGTTTTAAGAAAAAATAAAACTCCTTAGGATTGCAATATTAGCGTAACGACAGCTTTGCGGTTCATCGTTACGAGAATTTGCGGGTTAATAAAGGACAAGAAATGTAAATTTAAGTTTCCGGGTCAGTTGACCTACCGCCGAGTTTGCGTCGCAAGAAGACGTGAGTCAATTACAAATTAATTTGTTATGTTTCACCGTAGCAACAGCCTGAAACATACAGTTCAAATTTTGCTATCGGTTTCTCTTTTATCACTATTTTTATTTTTAAAATCATTTTTTCGAGAGCACGTATCAGCCGCTGGGTTTTTTACTCAGGGGGCGGAAAAACAAAAAAAAAAATCTTGATGGTGATGGGGAGAATCGTTAAACAAAATAAAATCCCTGCAAGCAAACTCACCCCCCTCCCCCCTGACTATACTCTTTTAAACCTCTCGTGATTCAACAAACGTGTGTACGAAAAACACAGCTATGCGAAGGAGAAAAAAAAAATCAACTATATTACTGTAACGTACACAGATCGCGTTCCACGCAGACATAAAATAAACAAATCTCCGTATTTTTGTTACTTTGGGTTTCGCGTTTCGCGTACTTGGTGACTCGTCCCCCCCCCCCCCGGGCCCTTCCACAAACACACATTTCATCACGCGAGTGTCTAAGTTACGTTACGGTTATCGGGAATCCTCACGCCACGCAACGCCGTCAACCATTAGCGGAAGGAATATTCTGTAAAAAAAAAATAATTTTCTGGTGATGAGATATGTAGACCACGTTTACAAGATACGTGGTGAAATATTTGTTAACCGAAACATTGAGCGGTTTATTTTAAAGCAAAACTGTAAAAAAAAAAAAATCAAGGCGGACATACGTGGCAAACAGTCGTAGCTACCAAAAATCCCACAGCACGTTTCTCGTGTGGTCTACAAGAATTTTTGAAATTTCGTGACTAGTAAATTCAAATATATCTTACCACCAACTCCTTCTTGGTTTCGGTGAAGAGGCCAAGTCCTAGAACTGATGGTGCCCCACAATGTTTCGGCATTCCTTTGTTGCATCCATCTTCAAGAGAAATTACCGAATGAAGGCTTGGTGTTCTGGCACAGCCTACAGTCGTCAGTCGCGCTTGGAGATGCAAGCAACAAGACGTGACGAAACTTCGGGTGCATCACCATTTCGACGGTCGTGGCATCAGTGCAGAATCCAAGAAGCAGTTGCTGCCAGTTGCACTATTCTACACTTCTATCCATCATCCAATGATCTTAGCCTAAGAAAAACATATGGATCATTACCAGACTGTGCATTATGACCCACACATTCCAAGCTTATATGGACTCAATTTATTATTAACATATAAATTGTCTACTATCGTGAACAAATAGACTGAAAGGAATATTATGGCTAACACGAATACAAATAATATTTTTTGAGTATTTCTGTGAGAATACTTATACACCTAATTGCCAACTGTTCGAATTCCAAGGACGCGGCCGTGAATGAAGTTCATGTTCAAACCCACGAATTCTTAGAGAAGTCTTATAGAGACGGACGAACTCAACAACACAGTTCAAGGAGAATGGGGAAAAATAGACCATTTCGTATAATAAGTTAAAATTCCGGCATTTGCTTGGGGTCGTTAATGGTCACCAATTCGGGGTGGTTTCGAACCAGTTTCCAACTGCCGTAAAACCGAATCAACTCGTCTACCCCTTAAGATTGCCGCCTGGCTGGCCCGCATCAAAAAGACCTGCAGAGCTCCAGGTGTTCACGTGCCATTTACAAACCGCTCAAAATTAATTAAAAGTGTCTGATTACGAATAGCATTTAAGAGCAATTGCCCTTGTCTAAACAAATTTTCCGTCTCAGGCGTGTATTTATTTGGATAGTGAAAAAGGCTAGAACATTTTGTTTTATTTTCTCGGACGTTTTTAGGCATGAAAATTGCTCTATGTAGAGTTTGTTGCGGAGAGTATAGTGACTCGACTTGAAGTTTCACAGATGCGCGTTATCGAAGCAATGACTGCAAGGCCAAGTCTTAGAGGCGAAGAGGCGTGCGATGCGCGAGTCGATGTCGCCCTTAGGGCTCCCACACTTTCATAGCTCGTGCTCCAAGACAGGTGCCTGTAGCACACGACACCCACTCCCGGATTGCTTTAATTCGTTTATATCATTACTGCACATATTAAAAAAAATTGGTTGTCTGTAAAGTCGGTTTACGGACGATAGTTTAACGTGACAACGTCATAACAAATCATTGATGAAATGATTGCATACTTTTATGAATATAATTGAATCATTTTTATTGAATTATCAATATTTTTTTATGGATACCAAGAAGGAGTGAATTTAAATCTACAATTTAATTGATAAATTTACTTTTATTTGCACTCATTAATTCAAATATGTTTATTACTTTAACGAAGAGATTATTTTAACTATAACTTTTATACATGTTTGCTATTTAACTTCTTCCAATCTGTTATTCTGTTAAGGATAGGACGATGATAGGAAAAGTAGGAAACGAATGGGAGTGTTTCAAGTTGAATGTGCCTCGAAAAAGTCAAATCGATGGTTGTTCCAATCGAGTGGAAGAGAGATAAATGCGGCGCAAGCGTACAATGAGCGTAACGGGACACAGCGTAACGGGACAATGTACGTAAAGGGACACTTTTTCATGCGTGCAGCCGGCGTTCGTCGATTTATTAGACGTTGTCACATCAAAAGAGATTAATAACAAATAACAATAAAAAAAATAAGATAAATGCTCGGTGTTTTTTATGAGAAGCATCAAAGAATAATTATCCTCTTTTCCACAAACTTGGGTATTCGTGACCGCCAATGAAATGCCATCGCCAGACAGTTATTAACTCCATGATGCTAGCCGCTGGCTAGATTTATAGTTCGTGTTAAAATAGCGACGGTTTAATTACACTAGACGAAAAAAAAAGACAAATGTTTTAATGGACAGCGTGGTTATCAAGTATTCCGCGAAATGGCAGGCTGTGTAATCATCGCCAGAGCCCTCTGGGGACTCGGTGCTCCCTACTAAACATTAATTATTAATTACGCCACAGTACAAAAAAATAACATTTTACGTTATCATGCCGGGTCGCGACACGCCCGAAGCTCATTAAAACTGTCCCCTGCCACGCCAATTAACGCCATGACTGGCGGGAATGACGATGATGCGCTGACCAACCCGGAGGCAGCTTCGAATCCCTGGCCCCGGGACGTGCTACAGACCCCGAAAATTATTTGATTATGCGATGGTTGGCCCTTGCCTTTCGCAGTGTGGACGTGTGACGCGGCCTCTTTCGAAGCGCGTGCGAATTTGCAGTCGAGACAACCAGTGTTGACTGACTTAATCTTCTGTTTGAGAGGTTTCATGATGACAACCCGCAGCAAGGGCATCATTTCTTTGTGATGCCAGTTCAAAATAAATGTAGTTTTTTTCTGGTCATTCTTCAGAGTGTTGCGTTACGCTAAACGCACAGGTCAAACAATGTGATAACTTGAGGGGAAATACAACCAGTTTTTCAGCTGCAATATCAACGTGTTTATTACTTACAAGGAGGTTGTAAGGCGCCCGTTAAAAAATGATGAATACCAAAAAAAAAAACATTAATTTAATATACACAAAATATTGATAAAAATTTAGTTTATTTAGATATTGTGAAAATGAAAATAATGTATTATTTATAAAACGATACAATAAAATATTTGATTATATATAAAAGTGAATATGTGCACTTAATCGATAATTTTAAGCAATAAATTAAATGACCACAAAAGAAAAATAAAACTAAAAAATCAAAAGACTACAATTAAGCAAATCTGCCAAAAATCTTTCGGGCATACAAACATGTCAACTTTTTAAAATAAAATTATAAACTTCATCGAGATAAATATATTTAAAAATTATTCAAGAGATTCCCAGTGACGCAAACATAGATTATTTGAAAGGGAAAATTTTCCACTGTTTCCAGTTTAAAGCTAAACTTACTGAGATATAAGCCATTTTAGTAATTATAAGCATTGTTCGTTATAAGGCGCCTAATGATGAATATATAGCTACCACTTAAATCTAATAATTAAGGCTTACTCCACTTATATAAGCTGTATTTCAAATGTTACTCTATTGTTACACCTCAACTTTCTATTTTATAGACATCTCTATGGAGTAGGCTAATATTTGTACTGCATGATACGCTTGCCTCCCAGGAATACGTATCTCTTTGGTGTTACAGAGTCAGTGAGTGAGTGATGAGCGTAACTATATACATATAGGATAATCCTTTGGGTAAGGCTTTGATTAATTGCTAGTATTTATATATATTTTTTGTTTTATTTGCTATTAGTTTTTCTTTGACAGCAAGGTCATTAGAGAGGACATTCAGATAGGGACTGGAAAAATTCGCATATTCAGTGAGCTCCAGGATAGACTCCACAGTCATCTGCACACTCGGGCAAATGGCACCTGTTCATGGGCTGCCGACTGGTGAGACGTCTCTACTTGGGAGCCTGTGATTCGATACTTCTCTGGTAGAAGTTTATTCATTGGCCAAGACCCGTCCAGAGAAACTGAGTGCCAATAGCGCAAGCAGCTTAGAAGTATGCATATTTGAATTTCATCCTTTCACTAAATTAATAAGCGGATTCTTGCGGTCTCTGGAGATAATATATGATTTTTTCAAAATAACATAGTAAAATAATGTTAGTAATGTGATTACTCTAAAAACGAATATCTCAAAAAATTTAGGCATGCAATTATCTCTTTTTTTAAGGCGCTCACTAAGTGGAAAATTCTTGAAAATAGTCTGTAATGGTTTAAGATTGCAAACGCAGACGTGAAAAAAAAGTATGGCCGTTGGATATGTTGATGGATTAGCACTTAGTGAGCTCCTTTGACTCTCTTCTTCGTACATAATTTAGGACAGTGGCTTTTGATGTTTTATTGAGGACACAAATGAGCGCATCGCTATTTTACTTGTAGGAGCAACAAGCCTAACCATATTGAATGTTTGAATTTTTTTTTCTGTAATACAAATTACCGAGGTTTTATGTCTCGTTACAGCCTGATGTTTGCTAAAAGGTTAAAGCGATCGTGCAAATGCAAGGGCGTGAATTTGAGCGTAACTGTCTGTCTGTGTCTAATAGCTTGTGACATCACTCAGGATCTAAATTGGCGTGTGTTGATACAGGCAAATATACGCTAAAATTTATGTTTTTTTTAACAGTTGTGCTTCTAGACATATGATCTATCTAAGCTCTAATCCCTTTAGGGCTGCGGAACTGTTTGAACGTATTCTGTCAGATAGACTTATAAGCGTGTGTTATAGTTGCTTGCATTACACATGTATACGTACTTTCTGACCAGGTAGGTAAACACACACAACAATGAGATATGTTTGAAAGAAATATTTAAGGTAATTTATATACTGTTAAATATTTGTTGTGCGAATATCTGCACCTTTTGTTCTGACAACCCAGAACATAGGTATGACACTTCAAAATAGTTATTATCTCTCTATAGCAATACAGTTCAGTACAGATTTATTCAATATAATAAATAATGTATAAACAATTTCAAACCATAGTTTTTAAAACATTATTACTGACCGACTTGTTAGTGTACCGGATATACGGTGGGCACATGCAATTACCAAAAGTCTGTAACAATATCTCGGCTTCCAACGGAAAAGTATAACACATAGCTTAATTTTATTCACTGATTATTTAAATAATTCGCTACGAGTAGCATAGGTCAGGGGTGAACAGAGAAACCTATTTTTCAAGGCCACTGAGTGTGGGAGTCCATTCAGCACTATATTTAATTTTTGCCGTCAAATACTTCACTTGTGATAAAGATTGTTATTGCTTTAAAATTGTTTCATGTCCCGTTTGTTATGTAGTTTATTTCAACACAGTCAGTTAAACAGTTTTTAATAGCACCCTTGGCTGTTAGCGGTCCTGTTTCATGCTGACAGTGTTCAGGGGAATTGGAGACAAACTGCGACAATTTGATTTTGCATATTTCACTCCTAATTAGAACACTTTAACCGTGCTGTCCCTGTCCCACTAATTAATATTACATTACACTTTAAATTATGCATCAGTAGAAAACTGAATGCTTCTGAGAATAGCTAACACCAACTGATTTACCTTCCTGCAAAATATCTTAAACTTAGTAGGATTTTCAGATAAGAAATTCGAAAATCACTCAAGTTCAAATGGACGGCGCCTATTGGTTCGCTGCTGCGCTGACAAACGTCTCCAGACGCAGCAGACACACAAATGAAACAAAAAATTCTATAAAAGGAGTGAAATGCCAATGTTTTTAAAATATAATTTCGCAGGTAATTTTTCTGTTTATGTATAAAAAAAAGTATTTATTAAGTTCGTTGGTAACGTAACTAGGCCCTAGAGATTCAAATGGACCACTCGAAGACATAGAGTTTATGCTGAGTAGAACTGTCTTAAGTTCAAAGACACAGAGTTCGTAGACATGTAAATGTTATTAAGTCAGCAGCACTTAATAAATAACAGTTTAAATCACCACATCTGTGCGGACGTGATTATCGGCATCTGTCTAAATTCGTGCTAGTTTGGTTTGCATGAAAATAAAGTAAAAGAAACTCTTGATACATATAAATAATTTAACCGTCTCATTTACGCGTAAAAAGATTTTTCGGTCTCCATTTGCCGTTAGGTTTCAAATGGACGAGTGTGACGGTAGATTGAAATTAATTCCAAATTTTAATACAGCTCGAAGTGTTTTTCAAAATATTTATTTGATAATAAATGTTTGGCTAAAATAAAATTATGCATTTCTAGTAGCAACTCCATTTTTGCGGTTTTAAATAAAATCGTTTATGTTTCAAACCAAAACCTACTTTTAATATTACAATATTGTGTTGAGAATTAATTTGGTGTTAATGGCAAATGCCGCAAAAATATATTCCGTTGTTTAATTTACTTTCGATAAAAAAAACGCCATTTCCAACAAGCAAAGTTGTAAAATTTTTCAATTTATACTCGTTGTGAGATAAATATTTATGAACTATGGTTCGTGTTTCTTAATCATCGCACAAAATCACGTTTTTAGATTCTGGCTTTTTCGCCGTTTTAATTAAAAATCTGTCGTCCCGTATTTCTGAGCGTGGATACAAACTACACTTCTTACCTATCGCTTATTTAAAATAATTAACCAAACAGCAAAGCAGAATACTCTATGAAGTATGAATATTAACACCTCGAAATTGATTTTTGACCAATTAATTGTAGTTCATGTTGCAAATTGACTTTTACAACAGAATTATCATTTAACTAACTGGAAAATTTAGTTTTCTGTTTACAACCAAAATTTTGAGACATATTTATAATTGTGCCAATTGAGGCATCGAACGATACATGTAAATATCCATGTTAATTCGCGTGGTAATATAACATAATATATTCGGTAGCTAAATGAAACTTTGTGAACATAAATAGCAATAATTAAGTGTTAAATGATTTTGCGTTTGTGTACTATACATAAAAATTCATAACGAGGTTAAAGTTTTTAAAGCCAAATGAAAAATTAAATTCTTTACTTAAAGGTTTTGCTTGTATAATAAAATTGAAATTGTGCGTACACGTTTAAGCATACTTAAACAGAAAAAAACCTGCATATTTTCCAAAACAGTTGTTATAAAAAACGTAGTATGATAACTCATTAACCGTCTTTTAAATATGTATTTTTGTTAGTGCGAATACACTCAATTCCAAGTTCAGAATTTTACAGGCACTCCAATAGTTAGCTGAATTCACTTTTGTTATCTGTTTTATGGGAATCACATCATTTGACATATTGTGTCATATTGTTAAACATCCATTAAAATCCATGATAAATTGGAGCCAATATGTTTCTGCAGTAGATACAACATGAAGTATGTGCGCAGAACGAGATAAATTTCACCGTGGAACGAACAGACCTGCATCATTGTGTCAAGGGTGGAACTGTCAGGAGAAAATTACAAATTACTTCACGCAAGTCACGAAAATTGCCACAATCATTACCCCAGTCGTCAACAATTGCCTGAAGCTAGTTCATGTATCACGCCGAGTTAAAAAAAAATGTACTACAAAAAAAAATTCTGTACTTTTACAAAAGATTCCTTTGGAAACCAGTTGCCAAGAAATATGTTTTAGAACTACAAGAAACATATTTAAAATTTGTACAACACATGGCTATGGTTTTTTTGTGCATAATTGAAATACGTGTCTCGAAATAGTACTGAGTATTTCTTACGAAATTAGGTAAATGAGTTTACATTTTAATTGGTATTTCATTCAAGCATATCGTTTTAAATCATAGAAAGATAATCGAATATCCAACACTTTTACTTTAGTTATTAGCTTATTACGTGCGCAGTTAATACTGGAAAAATATCCAGGAAACGGTTTACAAATAACTTTAACTATCGGAGGTACTGGTACAACACAAAAGTATAAATTCCAGTGTAAGAATCTGAACCCAGTATTACTGCGAACACGATTTTGTGGTGATACAATTGTTTGTGTCTTACGTGATTTATAAACCGATAATATAAAATGCAGTTGCTGAAAATCTTGCGTTCTTGCGTAGTTTTGTAAACAAAGCCTAAGGCTGCCACAAAAAAAAATATGTGAGCGAATCTTTCAGTATTTGCCAGAGATGTGCAACATGTTACCTCGGCAACGAGACAATTTTGTGTTCTCATGTGGGAAATAACTTATAATACGAAACTCGGACACCAAAATTTAACGTAGAATTATTTAAAATGCTAAGCGTGATAATATACTGAAATTGTGTTATCAACTACATTTCTGGAAGCGAATCACACGTAGTTTCCGCACCCGCCTCTAGAGTTCGCTGCCGGAGCCGTTGTGTCGACCATGTAATGAAACGGCTGCGACAAAAGCGTCAACAACTTGAAAAAATAATTTACTAAACCCCGGTTTCGCACCTGATTTTTCTGTAGGGAATTTCATTAAAATTACTTCGCCCCATCTTGTTGGAATTCATTTAACAGAAACGAAGTTTTTTACCCCCGTTTGGCTTTGCGAACTTTGGGGGTTCGCGCTACATATTCGCGACAGTCGGCAGCTTCTGAGGTCACGCTTGTCCGTTTCCACGCGACTTCCGTTCCGTTCCGTTCCGTTCACGAAACTACTCCCGCCGAATGGCGGCACAAGATTTCACGCGTCGGAAACGCTCTCTCGTGGCGGCAGGGCGTGGAATGCGCGCCGAAACTCGGGAAATGTAACATCGACGAGAATGAGAGCTGGTTGTGCGGCAGAGAACCAATGTATCGTGTGAACTGCGGAGGGAGAGAGAGAGAGAGAGAGAGAGAGAGGATCGCGCGCACAAAGCTTGTCGCGCCGGCTCGAAGCGCCAGGCGGGGAACCACCACTACTTCGCTGGCGCCTCCGCGCGGCGCAGAAATACACTAACCTCGGCCGTGTTTGCAGATTACACGCCCGGGAGATGAACGAAAAGGAAAAAAAAAAAAACCGGGGGCGGGGGTGGGAGAGGGAACTGTAACTTCAAAGGAACGCAAAAAATGTATTTAACAAAAAAAAAGTACGAGATGAAAAGAAAAAAAAAAGCTATCCCTCTGCAGTGCGCGTATATCGCTACACAGATCGGTACAAAAGAATCCTTTATACTTAAACCAGTTGCCAAGAAATAGTTTTTAACGCTACAAGAAAGATATTTTTAACTTTGTAAAACACATGACTAACGTTATTACCACGGCTTTTTTTTTACTAACACGGTTTCTTGTAAATCTGTTTGTCTGTTCGGTACAAATTTTGCAATCTATTTTAAACTAACCCTCCGATAAGCTAGAGACTGGAAACTTTGAACATAGCTCAGAACTGGATGGTTTTGTTCAGGAATGCCCCCTAATTCGTGGCGTTAGGCCACGAGCAGTATAGTACAGTGTTTCAGGATGCATAGAGCAGCACATCGCACCCAGAACCAGTAGCCACGCGAGAGTCAGCCACTCAAACACTGCGGTTTGCCTATCTGCGTGGCTGTGCTACTCTATGGTGGACAGTTTAACTGCCGTTCCAGGATTGTTTATTTGATGTGTAACATCTTAGATTCAGGTATAAGGCTTTTGGTAGGAGTAACTTCGTGAATGTAACGGAAGTCGCATGGAACGGAAATGTGTAACAACCACAGTGCTGCCATCTGTGGCAGGTCTTGTGAACCAAAGATCTTAATACGAAAGGAAATTTTATAGAATTAACTATTTCATAAATTTTAACAAAATGGGCAGTTTTTTTTTAAATTAAAGTTCCTTATCGAAAATCATGTACAAGGCCGAGAGTTAGAATTTTTTTTTTCAAATCTTTTTCGCTTTTATCGGTGCCGTTTCATTATACAGTTTGAAATTTCGCTCTGCGAATCGAATGATTCGATAGTCGACGCAGCTCCTCCGGCAGCGAAGTCTAGCGGCGGGCGTGGAAACTACGTGTGATTCGCGTCCAGAAATGTAGTTGAACACTATTTTCGTATACTTATCACTCTCGGCACTATTTTAAAGAATTCTAGGTTAAATTTCTTGTCTGGGTTTCGTATTATAAGCATGAGAACACACTGAAATACTTGCTCACCTTTTTTTGTAAAGCGAATCTTCCAAAAGGGTTTGTTTGAAACGCGGAATTCACTTCGCATTTGTCTGCCTTTTTTCTTTTTGCCAGAATATCCTTTCGACTGCTTTTCCTAAACGTGCATGCACAATACATGTCTGTCAAGAATGCACTTGGGAAATCTATCATAATCAAACATGTAAACCACCGATCGGGGAGAAATCACCGTGCAGAAACTGGCAACTGCTCTGGTTCATCCACGTAGTTTAGTCGTCACATGGAAATCGAGCTGACCCGGACTCACCCTCCATGATGGGTTATTGCAGTTCCATGACTTCGTTTTCCTAGAGTGATTTATACGTGTATTCCAGTGTATGTGCATTGCATTGTGTGTTTGAAGCAAATTTTGTAGCCTGATTTACACTACATACTATCTGCTATCTGTAAAATGTCAAGCAAATATTCATCGTATTTTTTCCCTAACTAAATGCCTTGTGGAATCTTTATCTGAGTTTCCAAATCTGGAAAGCGCCAAAAAACTTTAGATTTCACTGTTCCGTTTCCGAATTATTATACTTCCATATAAATCACAAAACAGCAAAAAAAAAAAAAATAATCAAACCAGGACCGCCTTTAGGACGAGGAGGAGGGTGGTGGTGGTAAGTGATCTGACCACTCAGTCGTAAGGGGGGGGGGGGGGGACCGCATAAAACAGTTCATAACATGAGTTTTGAGTAGAATTAATTAATTAACTTGACTTCCATTGGTGATTGCATAATAATGTGCTGCAGTATAATTGGCCATTAAAAATATTCTAATTAATCTAAAAAGAATTCTCGGCACTGACATTTTCTGCTGGTATTACTCTTTTTATTACTTGCGAATCCTTATTTTTACGTCAGGCTACTTACCAATTAAATTATTTTTTTAACGACAGGAAAACACATATCATCTGTTTATTTATAGTATGCATAAGATTTTTTCTTATAAATTATTTCAACCTTGTTCTTTTAAATCTGTCTCCGTATTTTTACATTTTTAAATTTTATTTGCTTTTCATTTAGGGATGTAAAACAGTTGGAAAATATTTATCCCATGCTCTAAAATTTTTAACTGAGTAACGTAAGTATTGGAAAAGTAAAATAAAAATAAAGTTTTTATAAAAAGTATAACTATTTTAATTTTAATTTTTATATTTGTGTTCTTGCAAACCTTCTTTTAAATCATCTCTTGTCTAAGGTTTCGTATTAAAAAAAAGTCAACCTTGCGGCTAAAAAAAGCAAAAAGAATCACGTAACAATTTATTCTGCTACTCTATAGTATGAGAACGTGGGATTATAAAACAATGCTGTACTGTTTGGAGTAGCGATGTTCGTTTTTCTAGAACAGAGAAATTATTTTTGCAAGTTTTGGTTGAAATTTTCCTGTTACAGCTTTTACAAAAAAAAAAAATATTCCAAGCTTTGCAACTTAATTCTAGTCTGTGTTCATATTTTTAGCCTGGGGTGTATCGCAAGAAGTAATAACGGAATGAGTTTCGAAAACCCCTTTGGGGGGTAGCGAACCACGGGGAGGGGGGGATTCTTTTCGCCCGCCAGGACGCCTGGGAGCGCCAATATGGCCGCCGGAGCCTGTCGCGAGGGGAGGCGAAAGCCGATTGGCTGGCTGAGCGCAGTAAGCATGCCATTTCCACTCCATCAGCACGGCGCAAATACGCGAGAGGCCGTCTGCAGCAGGGAATCCGCCGACTAAAAGAGAACCGCATCATCCCGTGTCGTCAACCGAGGGCTGTGAACCGCAGCACCTCACTCACACCTAGTAGTATACTAATGTCGGTTCTGGCTTAGGGTTTACGGGCAGGAGAGTGTACGCAGCATTTCAATTTATTGAGGGGGAAGGAGGAGGGGGGGAATGAAACCACTTTTCCCACTGTTTGCTTTCAAATTCTTTCCATTTGTTGGTGGGAGTGATTGATTATTTAGGACTTTCCCCCTCCCCCGGCGTACGCCATGTTTACGGGGTGTGGATCGAACACTGTCGTCACTGCCTTGTATGACTTCACGGCCACGCCGACGTCATGACCACCATATCAAATAACCTTTGATCTTCACCCCGAGTGCCATATTGTATTCCGTCCAGTTAGTTAGATTTAATTTAGTTAAAACTTCAAAAATAATACCTGGACAAAACTTTAATATTACCTAGATATAATTAAGAATTTTTTTTAATAAAACGGAAATTACGTCTTCGAATTAGAATGTTCCCGGTTTTCCAAACTTAGCCTACGTGTACAATTTAATAAAAATATAAAATATTCTAAAGAATATATATATATATATATATATGGCAGTTATATTGATCGCCATATTGGTTACCATATTGAATTAGCGTACCGTATACTAGAGTATGCTGGATCGTCATGTCGCTTAGCTTGTTATCCACTAGAGCACAGTACTGTCAATCAACATTCGTTAGACACCTTACCTTTCGGCATCTTGAAATCATGAAAATCATCCAAAAAATTTAAAAAAATCCAAAACTTCATTAAAAATTCATACAGTCGGGAATTTATAATTATCATTATACTTATCAGCCCCGAATATGTTGAAAATCTCTAAGGTGATACCAAAAATTCAGACAAAAATTATTAACTTCTTTCCAAACAATGTATGACTATTAAATCGACCGGGGTTCGTGGTTAAATTTCTCAACAGTTCAATAAAATTAATTTAGGGTTAATAATTGTAATTTACTTGCTTTCTTGCATTAACATTTCGACGAGCACACTGCTCATCCTCAGTTTGAATAAGCATTCTATACAAGGAAACTATCTGAATATTAGACTATTAATACCATATTTAGGTATCCTTGAGGCCCATATGCGGTGTACCATGTGATCACAACAGGAGCAACTACAATCATTTGAACCAAGAGTCTCAGTACCACGAGGCCATACGTTTTACACCAAAATCAGTACCCATAACAATCGAATAGAGGGAGAATATCGAAACAGGCATGAAGTACCCATTACGGCTGCACATTTTACCCACCACAACACATTATAGGCCAAGAATCTCCAATCATTTTATGATTTTTATTTAAACGGTAATACAAATGGAACTGTGTTTAAAAATAATTTTGGTTCTGCGAAGAATATATTACTTCCTGCTATACGAACATCGATAGGAGATATTTCTGGGACATATCTCTTACTTTACCTTTATTTCAGCTTCAGGGAAATATGTATCTCAAAAGTAGCTTGGCTCCTGGGTTGTAGCCGTTTTCCTTGGCGAACAATACACCGACCTTTAGGTCGGCATTGCAGTCGCCGTCATCAGGAGAGCAGTTACCTACTTCAGTAGGTAACTGCTTCCTGTTGATGGCGACTGCAATGTCGAAAGTAGGTAACTGCTCCCTGATGATAACGACTGCACAATGTCGACTGAAACGTCGGTGAATTATTCGCCAAGGACACGGCTACAATTTAGAACCCAAGCTTCTTCAGACAATGGCCGTGAAAGCCTGCGAACATTATTATGTATCTCAGCGTGAAATGAGGAGGAATTCCGTATCGTGTTGTGAGTGAAGCTCGAGTTGGCTGGAAAAAAAATTTTTTTTTTGTAAAGTAGGGAACAGCTGCGTGTCTGACGACGTCCTCGAAAAGAACGGGAGGTCGCTAGGTGACGAGGGCCCTGCTTCCATCACGGAGCTGCGGAGACAAGAGGCGATCGAGCCCGCAGTCCCGAAGAAAGAGTACCCTTCTGCCGGCAGACGAGACGGGAAGAGTTTGCCTGCGACGACTTCTTGTGCACCTGATTGAATCAGCGCGCGATAAGGAAGGGGGAGAGAGCTTTTAATCAAACACGCCTCCAATAACACCCAGCGGTTACGAATAAAAATGTATACGTATTTGTGGAGATCATCAAGTCACCAGAGACCCCCATCCCGGCTTCGCACGGATGCGATCCACTTTGTGGTGTCATCTAGATTTAATAAGTAAGTACTTATTAGTATCAAGTTCTCGTAAGTATCCGATGTTTTCAAAAATTAGATACACACTAACACGCACTGTCCATAACAAAAGAAATTTATCTTTCAAAATTAAAAAAAAATAAGAAGAAATTACTGTCAGTAATCGTTAGAAGATAGACATATAATATTGCGAACTTTTCTGTAGACTATTTTTAAGACCTACAGTAGTGTAGCATGTATGTACATTAATTTGATGTACCAGTCACATACAAGTTAGCGTAAGCCATGTAAGCGCCCTAAACGAGTCTTTTTACGGCTTCATTACAAATTTCCTTGATATATATTTAATTTACATATTATCGGATTTTTTTCTGTTTTTCAAAGAACCTTCCCTATTTCTACCCCTCTTTGTCGGATATTGCCCATTAACGAAATCGGCCGAGATTTTCGTCTCCTAGATTTTATGTATCAGTTTGGCAGTGATTTATGAAAAATTACGACAGTTTTGGTGTTCACAATTTTGTGATACATATTTATATATATATATATATATAAACATTTTGAGTTGATGGTTTTTAGATCTATGTATCATGAAACGAAAAACTAAATTAACATTTTCCGAATGTCGCTCAATGGTAACGGCTACAATAGTAGTAGTAGTAAATCTACCTAAAAGTTTCGTGGTTAGAATGGCTTACTAATTTTTTTTATAAACCTTATTTATTTATGTGCTGAAAAACTATGCCCACGAATTTCTGGTCAGAGGTCATGGGATAATAATTTGGTAGTTATCATAGTCACACGTCCAACATGTCAGATGCATCACGAAATTTCATTGGCTGAAACTAACAGCTAGGTTTAAATTGTAACCGATGTCACACAAATTTTGTGCACCAGTCGTGTCCATGGCTTGCTGTGCGCTCGCTCATGCTTTTGATTTGCGAATCCAGCCTTAGGGTCGTGAATTTGGAAAGGGGTGGTGAGGAGAGGGGACAGACAGTTGCACCATCTGCCCTCCCACAGGAATTGTCACCATCTTTCTTGCACCTTGTATGGAATATCGACATTTCCGCCCCGACTGAATTACTGACAAGACCAACCCAGTTTGACGATGGAATGAACTAAGCACATTTAGAGCATGTAATTTATTTCTAGCTTCGACTGAAATTCCCGGAAATAATGAGAAATAACTGGAGTGGAATCAAAAATTTATTGCGAGCTATCTTTTCGGAGAGCGAGTTTCATTCATAGCGAGTTAACATTCCTGCCCGACCGTGGTTATCTCTTTACGGGGTGTAAATTCCTGCCTGGTATTCCTAGTTTCCGGTTTCCAATGTTTTCCTGGAACACGCGCGAACTTACGTGGACTATCGGGGTGGTTAGTTATTAACGCTACCACTGGAATATGTTCCACTATATTACACTATTTATAAACACACTGAAGCTCTTTCTGAAATTATACTTCTTTAGGCGCGTTATGAAAAAAACGACGAGAGTGTTTTTTTACTATGCGCGCGCACCATGCATTGAAATTTTCACAGAATGAAAAAAAGACTACATACAAATAACAATTATACATGTTCTTTTAAATAATATGCTTTTAGAGACTGGCATTGAATATTGGTCCATAAAATTAAAAACATTTATTTATTGTAAATATTAGTGATGGAAAAACTGTTAATAAACTTTTTCATGTACATTTTCAAGTGAGGTTATGTTTCCGTATGTATAATATATTTGAAACATATATTATTTCATATTATTAAATAAATAAAATTAATACACTAGAATAAACATAGAGCATATTTATTGTTTTTTATTAGACTACTAATTAAATTTTATCTTGATTATTCTACTAAAATAAATATTTAATTTTATACAGGTTTTATATTAATATTGAGTACTATGTATTTAATAAAAAAATTTCAATTACATTTAATTTATACTTTACCAACCTTATTTACAACACTCTAGTCCTTTTATTATTTTTATAAATTTTTTTAGTGCAAAATTAAAGTTAGTTTTTTTTATTACGCCAAGTAAATATAATTTTAACGCACGTACATAAGTACACACACCTATTTTTTACTACTAAATAGTCAGTTTATGTGTTAAGATTCTTTATCGCAACAATAATTAGCTGGTTAGTAGTAATTATTTAAACGTTTTTGTTAGAATACAATGGTTAGTTAAATTTACATTTCTCGTTAAATCATCATGCTGGGTTCGAATCGGGAACTGGAAATTGACATTTTGTAGATGAAGTACGTACGATTATTTCTTAATGTTTTAATCTACACTGTTAGAAATCACAGCATATTTACGGACTTTTCTACGAATAATTTAACTCAAATGAACTAAGAGTTCTTCGTAATTTCAGATGACTGAGTCTTGGTAGGAACTACGACGGTTTTCCGACTTCCGAGTTGTACTTTTAGTTCTAAAGAAAAGGGTGGAACAAAATAAGAGTGTTCTTACTGTAAACTTAACCAGATTTTGAATGTTTTGATAACTTTCCAAGAATTTTTCTTTTGGATCCATGTTCAAAGTTGACTCAAAGTGTCCGTAAATTGACGAAAGGTAGCCGTAAATTTATGAAGCTCCCTGGATGCCTTGTAACCAACGGTCTTCGTTTACTGAAGATGAAAATTTTTTGACAGTGTGCTGGTTGGTTGTGATACACAGAGAGTATATAATGAATAGAGACCGGAAAAATTCGCGGATTCATTCGGCGATATGCTAGAATTCAATTAAATATACCTTTATAATGATTTTGCTATTGGCTCACTGTTCATCTGGACGAATCTCAGCCAGTTATAAACCCTCAACCAAAGAAGGAACGAATCACGGACAAACCAGCTGAGACGACTTACAAGTCAGCAGCCAATGGCGTTATTTGCCCGAGTGTACAGGGGAATGTGCAGTCTATCCTGAATGCCATCGGAACCGCGAATATTTCCGGTCCCTAATAATGAAGCATACGAGTACAGGTTCGGTGTGCACTTGTCACGCGCTAGCACTCCATTTGTTCGCGTCGCAGGGCGAACGTTGCACAGCTCGTTCGCAAAAAAAAAAAAAAAAAGTCGCAGCACCGGGTGTCGACGACACGTGTTTCATTAACTGAACCGCGAATCTGATGTGCCTCGTTCAGGTCCCTGCTTAAACGACAATAGCTGCCCGGGATTTGCTCGTCGTGATGTCGTGCGGTATGTATATTTTTATATAAAGGCTCAATATAATACGTATTGAGTTTAATATTTCAGCATCCAATGACTGGTCCGACCTGAAAATGACGGGAACAACCGCGCAACCAAACAAAAACGGTCCAAGTGGAACACGGGGGAAATGACCGCGGGTATAATATCCATTTGGACGACTCGCTGTAAACATGGCCAACAGAATGCAAATATTTCAGTGACGATGTCGTAAATGGCAGAAACCGTCCAAGCATTTTTCGCCCATTGGTGGGGCGACTCCAGGAATGCCGCGGGAAACCGAAGTCGAACCAGGGCTCTCGCGAATACGAATCCAATGTTTCACCAACTGCGACATCTCTATCGGTGGTTGCGATAAATCGATAAAAAAAATATTGATTTATATTTTTCAAAATGTTATTTCCACATGCGAACCTCAGCCGTCAAACATCATAAAAATTTAAACTAAATGTATGTATAAATATAAGAGGACTGCACATATTCACAGACCGGAAAGTTTCGCTGATTCTTTTGTCGCAACGTAGCCTGCAAACATTTACACATTTGTTTTTACGATAGGCTTTCAATTATTTTGACAATCCCCTCTACGATGGCAGGCCGGTAAACTATCAGCCAGCAATAGAGAGCATGAATCACATAGACCCACTCAAAGGAAGGGGAGCTTCTACAATTAGAGACCAGCCAATAGGAAAGCAAATTTTGGGATAGGATACGTAGGTCTGTTAATTTTAGCCTAGCACCACATAGTTTCGCGAAATTTCCGGGACTCTATACAGAGTAAAAATTTTTTTGCTCTTCATATTTGGCAACCGTTTATGTGTGATCTTCCCTGCCCTATTTGCAGTAAAAACCCAGCCAACGCACAGAGTTTGCCTTCATAACCTGGTTTGGGCAATTTCGGTCTCGGCCGTCAAGCTTCAAAAACAGCCGCGGTTGTAAAGACTTGTCAAAACTTTCTCGATTCGCGAGACTCCGCCACCTGAACCCTTGTTGTCGCCGCTTCAGACACGCCTGAGCTCTGAGATCCGACGACCGCACGCAGTCATGTTGGAACAGCTCTCTCTTTCCCCTCTCTTCCTCTCTCTCTCTCTCTCTCTCATGCACACACACTATCTACCTGTGTATGTATGGGGGGGGGGGGAGCCTTCATTTCACAGACGAGAGAGCCACGCCCGAAGTTCCCCGAAGTTTACATGATTTCACAGTATCTTTAATGTAGCTATCCTAACCAAATCAACCGTCCACAATGTTTTAAAGTATTTATAATGTAGCTAACCTAACCTAATTTATCATTAGTATCCTTTTATAAACACCGCCATATTAATTTACAATGAACAAAAAAAACAGAAGATGCACGATCGGGCGTTTGGCTCTCTCGTCTGTGAAAAGAAGGCTTCCCATGTATGGGCGTGGAGTTGGAATAGGTGCGCGCGCGCACAGTCACTTACTTGCTAGCCCGCGAACTTAAACTTGTACCGCAAGAGCAGTTTGGACACGTGAAATATTTATCCTCTACAATAATCGTTGATAGACAGTTAACCAGCAAAAGCAGGTTAGTAACGCTATTTTTGACGTGTAACATCTTATCTCTCGATATACGGCATTTGATAGTATAGTAATTGGAACGGAAGTCGCATGTAACGGAAATGTGTAACCAAAGTGCTGCCATCTGTGGCGGATAGTGCTACCAAAGTTCACAAAAATATAACAAAACTATATATTTTTAACTGTTCAATAAATTTTAACAACACAGGTGGTATTTAAATAAAACTACTTATTGAAAATCAGGTCCAAATCCGGGGTTTAATATTTTTTTTTCAAGTAATTTTCTCTTTTATCGGACCCGTTTCATTGTACAGATTAAAGTTTCGGTCTGATAATCAAATGATTAAAAGTCGACGTAGCTGCTGCAGCTAATTCTAACCGGGGGTGCGGAAACTACTTGTGATTCGCGCCCAGAAATTTAGTTGAAAACACAATCTCCCCATGTTTATTACGCTCGGCATTATTTTAAAAAATTATACACTAAATTTTGTCCGAGTTTCGAAATGTAAGTGTATTTGTTTTACCGAGGTTAGATTTTACACATCTCTGGCGAGTACTTAATTAATCTTACCAATTATTTTATCTGAAAATAGTTAATTTTTGCACTCTGTTTAAAAAAACACGAATTTTCATGGCAATCTACTTAATGCTTGGGCTATCAACCCATGTTTTTTTCTTCTCTTTATTATTATTTGAAGGAATTTCCAATAAATTAATCACGATAGCTCTCTTGCATATATGTGACATGTAAAATTGATCAACCGATATTTATAAAGTATAGTCACGCAAGATTTCGTGATTATGATAATTTACGTGACTTTTTACAACTAGAAAATAATTTTTAGTAAATATCTCGTAAAAAAATATTTGTGACCAACAACATATTCAAGAAAGTCACAGGAATATATATACAGTAAAATCCCTTAATCAATAGACTGTGCAAGAAAATGAAACAGCCAACATAGCGTGATAGAAAGAGAGAGCCTTAAGTTTCTACATTTGTTTCTTAAAGTGCGATAATTATAATACATTAATATGTGCAAGTTTTTGTTGAAATTTCCGTATACACCTGTTGAAATACAGTTTTTCTAAAAAAAAAAAAAAAAAAAAAAAAAACGTTAATAGTGGGTAAATAATGAAATAAAAAGTTTATTTTACGATTATTTTATTTGCTAAAGTATTTTGTGAAATACTACCAATAAATACTTTTCAAAATTATAATTGTTTCTTTACCTGCAAGTACGTGACAATTACACTGATTAGTTCACGCGCGTACCTAAATAAGTCGCTTGCAGGTCAGACAGGTCTTGTGATGTCACTTCCGGTGATAAGTACGCACAAGAATACACTTTAAGGTGAATTCGCTTGTGGCCTAAGTAACACCGCACAGAACCCCACACTTAATAGTTATGTACTACGCGTGTGACTGGTTGTGTGGTGAGGTGCCTGTAACAGCAATTTTTTTTAATGCGTGGTTCACAGAAACACATCATTACTTAACGTTACTGAAAGTAAGCCTCGCTGGGAAAGTAATAATTCCTCGAAAGAACCTATTAGTCCGGCACATCTGCTGAGTTTCTCACGTACTAATTACTGTAGAATGGGAATTCTGGAAAGTTAAAAAAGCTGGGAAGTTCGTGTAAACAAACTCCCAACTAGAGAACTTTCAAGAAAACATTCTGGAAGTAAGAAGGGATAATCGTATCAGCCGGTTGAATTTCATTTCCAGATCAGTTAGAGACTGCTTCGCTGGAATATCCTTTAAGTGTTGGTGTGTATACGTATTGAACTGAATACTTTTGAATGTTTATAAATAAAACAGAACTCGTTCGTGTAAACGAATAAGCGTGTGGATTTACTGGTTCGCTCACGTGTGTTTAAGCTGGCAGCAAACCAAGAAGAGTAATTCCACGTTTTAACGCTATACACTTTAAATACGAGACAACACGAACGACACTTTGCAATGAAGGAATATTTGTTATGCAAGAACACCATCACTAGTTGGTCCTACGCAACTACTAGTGTCGATTATAGTGCCTACTGACACCGACCGGATGCCTATGCTCTTAAGATGACGAAACGAACTATCATGTGACTTTAATCCTGAAAAAAATATACGTAATCTGCCACTGCAACTGACTGGTCGCAGATCAAAATATAATAATTAAAAGTGAGTTACGTTACTCACCAATGTAATAACAGGTCTTGTAATAACATTGATGATTGTTTATTAATTATATATTAATTTTTAAATGATGTGTTCAATCAAGTTAAGATTTAAGCAAATGGATCTTCTACATGAATTGTTATTTTAAGTTTAACTGAATATTTAAAATCACTATTTTACAAAACATACTTCAAATAAATAATTGTTGTGTGCGAAGATTCGATAAGGTTCCATTGCATGTAACGTACAGCTTTTGATTTAAATCGTACAATCTATCATATTTTCAGCGTAAACCCCAATTCCTCTGGAGGGTGAAAAAATAGATGATAAAAAATATTTTCAATATGTGCCTACTAACGCATAACCGCTCTTCATGTGATTCAAATTAAATTTAAAAAAAAAACACGAGATGTATTGGTTACGTAACGAGATTTATAGTACCCAATATTCAGGAATGTAACGATGTGAATAGAAAGAGTTTTACCATTGTAATAAATTGCTTTAATCTAACACAAAATCGTATCGGTATTGTTTGTTTAAAAAAATAGAAAATATAATTTAGTATGATAGCAAAATATTCTATGTGTAACGCATAAGGAGATAAACGGATCAATTATAAAAAGACTAAATAAAAAAATTGCGCATGGTACTCCAATCAGACGTGATCTCTATGGGTAACCTATTTAATACGTATTAATTGGGACTCATTGGTATCAGCCCGAACCGCATAAAACGACAGGATCATTGGTGCGTCCAAGCGTTCAAACGTTCCAATTAGGGTATAAGGGGTTTAAGATCACTCGAGTTAAGTCTAAATGCACGAACTAAATTTTTTTCCTTCCCTTCTCGAATGTGGTATACCCTTGTGCGCAGTCATATAAAATTGTTTACTGCGACACGTTCACTGCAGATATCTGACCAGAAGTGTAGAACTTGATAAAAAAAAAACTTTTAAATGTTCATGTGATTTACGGTGATTACAAATAATTTTATTGTGTTCATTAAACCCCACTATTTTTATTTTTTTTAACAAAACCAAAAGAGTAGGTAATCCGAGTAAGAGGAGAAAATAAATACCAAGCAAAACTTCAATTATTTTACTTCTCAAGCTGTTTATAAAAACAAACTATTACGTTTGTTTGTTCTTTCTTATTCGTTCACAGGGAACTTTTTGAAAATAAATGACTTAATTACCGTTTCTCGGCCACCTTTATTTCATTTCGTTCAATCGCTTTGGCTTTGTTTTTTTCTCGACTCGTACGTAAGCGTCACTTTTGCGACTGGCATTTTCATCAAGAAGAAGGTAATAAACATTACTCGCATAAAAAAAAAACTGCCTTCAACTTTAATTAAAAAGAAAAAAAACTAAACGGTGTTCGAAAAAAAAAATTTTTTTTTCAACCCCAATTCGCGAGCAGCTTCAAAGTTTCTGATTGGTCGGTGAGAAGGTTATGAAGGGTGGTGGGTGGGGGTCAGGAGGAAAGGAGTTAAAGGGTTGGGAAAAAAATACTTACCACGCTCGCGTGAAACGTTACATGATATCCCCGCCGCTGGGACATTGCATGCTGCGGCCAAGATTGGAGTGCGCTCACTTATATATATATATATATTTTTTTTTACGGTGCCAGCCGTGCGTGTCACGGCTTGGTGAAGGCGTCTGGATGCCTCTCTCTCTCTCTCTCTCTCTCTCTCTCTCTCTCTCTCTCGCTGATGGAACGCGTGGAGCAATAAGGAGTGTCGCAATTTTCCACAGTCGAGTTTCTTCGTCTCCTCCTCTTTCCCCTCTGCTTCACCGACACAGTACATTTTATTTTTTGTAAATGGAACAGGAATATTCATGTTCAGTAAAATGCATTTATAAAATTTTAAAATTTACGTGAAAAACAAACTGTATCACTGCAAAATAGTGATCGCAGTTAATACTGGGTTCGGATTCTCACCCGGGCATTTATGCTTTAGTTGTTGTCAAAGGTACCTCCAATAGTTAAGGTTATTTGTAAACCGCTCCCTGAATATTTTTCCAGTATAATTGCAGACATTGATAAGTATAATAAAAATAAAATCAGGCCTAGTTATTGATTATCCTATTACATTTTTTGTATTTATTTTTAAATATGGTCGAAAGAAACATCAAATTTCAATATAAAATTATGCGCCGATTTTCTCGGAAAACGTATTTTCATATATGCCAAAATATACAAATTTATAATATATTTGTTTTATTATTACAAACCATTTCTCGGCAAATGGTTTTCAAAGGAATATTTAGTGTGCCAATAGCCCCCTGCAACTAATCATGGAATCACAATAGCGGCAAGATTTCTAACCAATTACGTTAGACGCACGTATGACGTCAATACGACAAACATTTGGTGGGCGCGGAGTTTCTGAAATCCATGTATGAATTTTGTTTTCGTAAGTTTGCTAAAATGGTGCGTTGGTAATCCTGTTATTATTTTTGTATATACAATGTTCTGTCTGCTTAATTTATTTGTAAAATATCTGAGAAAAAAAGGTTTATTTTTTCATTTTGAAAGTTAAATTTGGATTAAACATTTTACTTTATTAAACGTATCTATAATAAAACCCTGCAAGCTTTGATGGCTGTCGTGTGTTTGGTACGTGTGCAACAGCAATAAACCATATATAATCGTTTGCTAAGAGAGTTATAAATTTGATTTTAATTCTACCCCTTATTTTTTCACCTAATTGCAGCAATGGTTCGTCTAATCAAAAATCGTTTCAGACAAAAGGTTTATAAAAAAATTATAAGATTAATACAAAAATGTACGAATTCGAAGTTGAACCTACAAAGGGAGGTATGGTTTTTATATTGTCCTCCAACCCTTGTTATTTTTTACCCCTTGCCGTTATGGCTGGTGGTATCAATAGCTTATTTTGACAACAGATTTTGGATAATACTCTTACGAGTTGTAATACGTTCAAACGGATGAGATATTTTCTATGTTACGGGAGTTTTTCTGGTTATCAAAAAAACCCTCCCCTTTGCTACCTCTCCGGTCGGATATTGCCCATTAACGAACTCGACGGATGTTTTCCACTAATAGATTTTATGTATCAGTTAGGAAGTGATTCGTGAAAAATTGCGACAGTTATCGTGTCCACAAAATTGTGATATATATATATATATACACACACACACACAGATATCTATACATATTTTGGGGTCTATGGACCATGAAACGAATAACCACATAAAAATGTTCGGAAAGTCGCACCACGGTAACGGCTACTAAAGGTAGTATTTTCTTGGAATCGTCCTGAGATATTCGGCCAATCACGTGCGCCGGGGAGGCCTGCACCCCTCCCGAGGTCCGCCAATGAGGAAGTGAAGTAGAGCGTCCTCCCTGTTAGTATTCCAGCGAGGCGCTGCGTGCGTCACTGGCCGCCTACCGCGCGCCACGTGTGCGGACCGCACAGTGAAGCAGCCCCCCTCCCTCCCCTACTCAACCCCCTGCCAGGCTCTCTCGCTCGTGAATGGCTGCGCACGTGCTCCAATCAGCTTTCCTTATGTCCTCGCACCCTGGCGTGTCGGCGTCAAGCCCTGCACACTTCTTGGAAAATTGCGGCAGCCTAAATAGAAGCACTTCTCCTGTTATGCTTCGCGAGATTAACCACAAATTCTTGAATGGTCTAAAATCACTTTGGTTTTTGTAAGTACAAGTAGATTAAAACAATTGATTCCATTACCCGAAAACATTATAGATTGTTGACATTCAGGAATGACGCAAATTGCAAGTATTGCCCTATACACGATTGAACAAAGAAATTTTTTTTTCGTGTAGGTTGATTTGAATGCGCTGAGTATTTGTCAACCATAGGTTTTTCATTAAGAAAGCATTGAAATTAAAAATATATTATATTTGAATCAGCGAAGCAGAATCATTCAATTAAATTATTTTATCAAAATATATTACTTATGACACGATTTCACGACTCATTGTTTAGGTTATTCCTATAGAATACAGAACACAGCAATTATTTTATTGCCGCGTGTATTTTATTAGTATTTAAGTTTTATTACAAAGGTCACTGCACGATGTGTCATTTAAGTAATGTGCTAGCGCTGGCCAATTAAATTTCAATCGAAAAAAAACGATGATGCGTCATTTTAGCACACGTGGGTTGACAGCCGTGACGTTCCTATGTTTGCCGAGGCAGGATGATGCATCAAAGGCTTACTGTTGCCTTCCGCGGGTGAAAGTTACATCACAGACACCCTGCCCAGAACCCAGAGGGAGGTTTTGTAAAAAAAATCTCCTCCCCGGCTGGGAATCGAACCCGGTCTCTTTGGCCCACCATTCAGACACGCCAGCCATTAAAACACTAAAATAAAAAAATTACTAATACGTGAAATTCCATCGAAAGAACTTAAGTCTTGAACAAGGTAGACACAAGCACGAACACCCAGCCACACTCGCAAACTTGAATACAGTTAGGTCGAGCGATGCAGAACTCGCTACTGACGCGCGCAGGTGTTACTCCGCCCCGTTCATCCATTTTATCCCTACCTTTCACGACGCTGTATTTCTCACGAAGCCAAAGATATTGCCCCCCGAAAAATCCTAGAACACATCCCAAGTTTACTGCTCACTCAAAATAATTTATTTTTAAAGATATTCCATACGTCTCCACGATTATGTCGCTGACATAATCTAACCAAACTTTAATTTATTTTATTTTATTTACAATTCCTTGACTTACGAAAACCTACCTATCCCCACCATGGATAAAAAATAAGAAGGAAATTTGGCAATAAATTTTATAATCATACGTGTCAGACGTAACCTATCAAACATTTTACTTTGACAACAGCAGTATGCATATCGTGAATGCACATACTAGGATTATTCGGGCGTCTGATTCGGGGTCGGTGAATATTAGTATTCTCCCCTCGCAAGACCCCGCGGCAGAGTCGGAGCGCGCATGCGTGGTCGCCGATTGACTTTTTCTCCTCTCCTCCCTACCCGCCCTTTAAGTTCACCCACCACCCATTTTCATTCCTTCCCTCTACAGCGCCGTATTTCTCCTGTCAACCTCATGGGAGACCCTGGCCAATACAACGTGTTCCCGATTTGACAGGTTCTTCATGCGAAAGAAACATTCGGAATTTCACAAGCTGAAAACAATTGCTTACACGCAAATCAACTATTCTGGTGCTACGCGGCTCTGTGTTCCGTTCGTCACGTTACGGTATTCAGCTGTCGATCTTTGGAAGTTCTATGAAACACGCGTCCTAAAAGAGGGCACACCTCACATTGAACAGAGTGTAGTGCAGATGTTCTGTGGGGCGGCTTGCGCATCAAAACTCACAGTAAAAAGTTCATGTTGTGGGGTGTCCACACGTCCCAACTTTGCATCCGTTTACCCACGTGAGTTACAAAATTCACGGACATGTTTAAGGATGCCCGAAATAGAGGTAGCTTTGTGGTGGATGGCGCAACTGCATCTTCCCAGGAGAAAGAGAGAAGCAAGAACACGATGGATAAGAGAATGGCTCTTCAAAACAAAGCCAATATTCGAACATAAAGTTACTAAAAGAACTGCGGGGTGAACTCGATGACTGGCGCAAATATCTGCGGATGGACTGGAGTGTGTATTAGAGTTGGTAACGTCGTACATAAAACAAAAGACAGGAGTTTGAGAAAGGCTCTTTCTCCGCATGAAATACGGACAGCAACGTTGCGATTCCTCGCTATGGCGAAGAAGCTTTTTTCCTAATCAGTTTTTTGGTGAAACAATGCCTCACCGTTCAGTCTTTCGATTTTTTCTGTGGTTTTCGTTCCGTTTCGGCAGGACGTACGTTTTGCATATCCACATTTGAATATGACTTATCCAATATGATAAAACATACAGTTATTCGTTCCGCGCGTGTCTTAAAATTCTGTGTGAAGGGGGGTGCTCTCAACCAAATACCTTTCAGCACCGCGGCCTGAAAACTACCCCGGAAAAAACTTTAACCAAAGGGAATCTCCCCCCACCCCCTCCTCGGCTCAAAGTCGTCACATCTTCCTACCCCGATATGCGCTCATTTCTCCCTCCATTAGGATATGAGCCGCGAGCCGACCGCCGGATGAGCAACCGCTCCCCCCCTCACGAGTGCCTGAAAGCCAATTTTCCCGCCGGCGATTTTTTTCGCGCCGGGAAATGAGCTTGTTCGCCGCTTTCATGCGCGGCTTTTTATACTTGATCAATTTATTTCTCATTCCTTTCTATCGTCACCTTTCTCTCTCTCTTTCTCTCTCTCTCTCTCTCTCTCTCTCCCGACTGAGCACCTACTCAGCGGGTTAGCGCCGTCCCGTACCTGATAACACATTCAACCCCACCCTTTTTTTTTTTATCTTTATCACCCCGATATTCCCATCTCACATCACCCTCATTCCCAACATCTGCGGTGGACTTGAATCCGCCAGGCCGCGAGCGGTAATATCGAGCTGTGTGTTTCGCGCGCGGTGATAGCCAGGCATCGACTTTTACGTTCTCTGCGATTGTGCGCCCGCATATATCGAAGTGTCGTAATCACATGGACACGCAAGCCCACAGTAATATCTCGTTCAGTTGGCCCCCTTTAAAGGTTGTGATTCCTAATGCAGGTCTGACGCATAACCTCATAAACGCAGGCAATGGCAGTTCTGTCAAATTAGGCCTTTCGCTTTTTTTCATAATTGTTACTTACGTGACAAAATATTTGCACTATGAATACATTAATATATAAATACCAAAAAAATGTATATTAGCACATTACATACTAACATAATAAAAAAATATCATACTACGAAAAAATTACAGAACAAAATTTTGTCATTGAAATTAATTTAACAGGTTTTGCGGCAAGTAGCTAAGTCTTAAATTTTTCCCTGAACGAGAAAAGGAAAATAACATTTTTCCTGCAAAAATTTTAAGGTAAAGATAAATAAATATACTATAATTTTTAAATCATCATGGTTCCTTTTAATACAACACAGTTATTAGTTAATTTTGTCCAGGTAACGCATTCTTTCAGTAAAAGGAGTCAAGTCACTTTTTTGACAAGTTATATTAATATTTTTTTTATCATGCCTGTGTTTATTTTGTAATTGCTTATACTTTTCTCTCAACAATACATTTTTAAAATTACATAATAAATTATATATGTGTAGCAATTTTACTTCTCACTCTGCGCATCCAGATATTTAATAATTGATTTCTTTAAGGGAATATAGACATTAGTAATATTATTTTTATAGGTGTTTTACAGAAACCTTTTTAATATTGATTTATGCATTCTTGGATCACTGTTTTCCTAATCTGTTACCTTGGCGTAACTTTTGCCGTGAAACTTCCGTTTTCTTTTTGATAACGTTTAGATCCAGTAAAGTTCAAGGTCTGTCCCAGAGCCTTCACGTCGCGACGCTGCTATCGCACGCCGGCCATCATGCCACGCCCCTCGCACACGTGCGAGCAATTACAGTTCCCTCGCCCCCACATATCCTCCGTACATGTTCTGGTGGCGCCATACCTCACCAGAGCTCCTCTGGCGATATCAAGCTTGGAGTGGTTTAAGATGAGTAGGGGGAGCGGAGGGGTACCGATACAAAGCTAGCTAGGGGTTTGTGGAAGGGGGGTGGGTGGCGGGAGGGGGGGAGGTTGGGAATTCCAGACAGGTAGTCAAACCCGCACGTGGGGCCATCTACCGGGATGTGCGGGTACCCCTGCGAGTGGCACTTAGGGAACAATGAGCGATGAAGCGCACCGCGGGATCTCCGTGCAGGATGTGAGCGCTTGGCTTCCACGCCGATATGCAAGACGTCCTCGACACGGTCCATTCCTGTTCAATTAATTCCCCCCCCCCCCCCTCTTTTGAATCCAGGCATTACACCCGTGTCTGACGTCACGTGTGGCCCAAATTACACCCAGGGCCGGCGCGTCCATACAGGCGAACTAGGCAACCGCCTAGGGCGCCAAGTAGCTGGGGGCAGCGCAGCACGACACATAACAGTTTAACGATTATTGAAACTAGATGAAAATGGATTTTTGTAACAGTTTGGAATATTTATATTGATATAAGTAATTATTTAAAGTCCACGGTGACCTGTTTATGATTTGTAATAAGTAAAAAAGTAAAAAAAAAAAACAATCCTGCTTACATTTGATTGTTGACAAAATCTTAGGCTTACATGATGTATTTTGAGGGAAAGAAAATTTTTTTTGTGGTTTCAGGCCCCGGGGGGGGGGGGGGGGATTAAGGTTTTTCGCCTAGGGCGCCAATTTACCTTGCACCGGCCCTGATTACACCCGTATCTTCGCGCTACTGTGGTGGTTTTCTATTGACAGCTTTTGTTGGCAGCATCGAGAAGGTTGATAACTTCAGTTGGCATAATTGTACAGGATGGAAAAATTCATTGGCAATATTGGGAAAGCGACAGGTTTCGTTGGCAGCATTGCGAGGGTGAAAACTTTCATTGATAGCACCGTGAGGAAGACAAATTTGGAGAATGCGAGATTCCTTCAAATGCAATCCCATAATGAGCTGGATCCAGCCATTTGTTGAGGGGACTTAGGTACCAATTTTTACATGACATCGACATACCTGCAATTAACTTGTATACGTAAACTTTATATATATTTACACACACATGGTACCAGTGATGTGCCATAATTAAGCATATATTTTATCATGGTATAAAGTTACTAAATTAAAATAATAAATACAGCAAATGTACTAATGAAACATAAGTAACCTCCCTGTTAAAGCTTGTATAGGGTAGTGGGGCAGGCCAAATGCCAACATCCCTTTACCACTTCTTTATCCACCATTGTGGCCCCATCAAGCAAATAAGGTTTCAGGCACATATATTTAATGGTGTAGAAACAACACCATCATTCAGTAACATAATATTACATTCCCGTAAAGAATATGGAACATTAAGTGCAATGCAACAGCAAGATAGCGAAGGGCTGACAGCAACGCACAACCTGTCCTGAACTGAGGAAAGTAATTTTACCCACACGCGAGGAAGTCCTAAGCCTGGTATGTTTTGTACATCAGCAATGCCACTGCAGAGAAGAGTTTGTCATTTATTACATGAAATATATCTACATAAATAGTTTTCGGTTGTTTAATGCACTTTTTGTATAAAGGATTGGCAAAGTTATTTTTAAGAAGAGTACACTTATGGTCAAAACATAATGTAGTCTAAAATACTGTAATGATGCAGCACTGCCGTAAAAATTAACAGGTTTAAATAGGCTTGAAGTATTTGAAATACAAATCAAAACTCTAATGGCCTACACAGATATGCAGAGGAGGCATATTTTTCAATGAAAAAAAGGGTTCACAGATTCTTCTGTTTATCGCTACAACCGTTATCATATGAATGAGGTACACTGGATCCCTGTTGTGTGAAATACAGCATGGGTGATCGTGTGCCCAGCACACAACCCCCCATACGCATGGTTACTTGCATATCTTGTCGATCCCACATAACATAGATCCAGTAACGCACATTGTGCACGATAATGGCTCTAGCGATAAACAGAAGGATTTCCACACATATGATAAGCGCCATTTCTGTGTCCTCTACAGGTTCTGCATAGTTTTGACGTATATTTTAGGCATGTTCTGTACAAGATTTTGAAGCAGGTTTTGAAGAATGCACCATGGACGCCTTCTAGCACCATGTCGCCATACAATGAAACATTTGCGTAATATTCCATGCACACGATACAATAACAACGTTTACTGACGTTTTCTGTGATTAAATTATTTGATACATATGTTAATGATTCGTATGATATTTTAATTAACAGTTAAACTCTCTAAGGGAACTGAAAGTTTGAGCCGGGGGGGGGGGAGACACATGATTCTCTCTCTCTCTCTCTCTCTCTCTCGCTCTATATCTATCTTTTCTCTCACACACAAACAAATTCTCCACGGACCGAACGCAAAGCCTGTATTTCTGCGGTGGTTCGCGCCGCAGAATCCCGTTTTCGGGTGCCTCATACATCACCGTCAGCCACCCACGCTTCCACAAATACCCGATCGGTTCAACCCCCTCCCCCCTCCTTCTCTGACTGCCTTCCGGAGCGTGTGGGCATTACAGTTAACAGTCCCGACAGTTGAAACCCGAAGAAATATAGCACATTTTGCGAGGACACTCCACCGGTCGCTTCACAAGGGGTGGGTGGTGGTGGTGGGGAAGGGGGGGAGCGATAAAACATATATACCTTCACCCGAAGTTTGGAACAGCTGCGTATAAGTTACACCACGAGGAAAAATTACCTTCCCGTGGTAATTGCAACTACGCCAACCGACTGGTAAGATTAGAATGCATTTCCACTTCATTCATTTCTTCACAAAATTTAAAAAAAAAAAAAAAGATGAATGGTTCACGACTCTAAAGACCATTTCACCAACCAAAATAGCATGATGTCCTTCACACCTTGTGGATAAAATTAATCTGAATTATATTTAATTCAAATGCAACATAGGTGTGTCACATTTGGGACCATGTACCTACTCGTGTGGGAGTTCCCACTTGTTACACATTATATGAGTGTAGTCATAACAGTTTAACTGGATAGTAATGTGCACATAAAATTGTTTGCAAGAAAGAAAAATTTTCGAATGTTTGACAGTATTTGAAGCATTGTCGTGTTCAATATATCGTTATCCTATGAAACTACCTATTTAAGTACATACAAAACAAATAAATAAATTGTCTTGTAATTAACGTATTGAAATAATGCTATTACCTACAATTATTGAAAAAGTGATGTGCATGCGTTTCTTAACACACATAAAACATATTTGTGGGAATTTTTTTATATAGTTTTAAATACTACTAATATCTTAGGTTCAAATGTGAAAAAATATTAAAATAAGATTTTATTTAAGAAAATAATTTAACTTACATATGTACTGAATGTATTATGAAATTTTTGTTTTCTCTCTGTGCAGTGTAAATTCAAAATTTTTGCAGGAGTCTATTTTTATGTGTTTTTAAAACATTCTGTGGTTAAATATATGTGAGAACCAAAAAAAAACTTAGTTATTATTGCTGCAAACAAATAAACAATACATGACATTTTCTCTGATGAAAATATGATTAACAATAATTAATTCTGGGTAGTGTATATTTTTTAGGTGCAGTATTATTTAAGTTATATTTCAATGAAATACTACCCATTGTAGCCGTTACCATAAAGCAACTTCAGGATATTTTTTTTAAGTTTCTCGTTTTATGGTGTATAGACCACAAAACCACATTTTGTAGACACTATAACTTTCGTAATATTTCCACAAATCACTTCCAAACTGGTACATAAAATATAGAAGTGGAAAATCTCGACCAAAAGGGTAGATGTGGGGAATGTTTCTTGAAAAACAGAAACATCACTATAACTCCCATAATATGATGAATATCACATCAGTTTGAACGCATTCTAACTTGTATGAGTAATACCAAAACCTTTTGTCTAAATAAACTTGACCTTGCATCTGGAAAGATCGAATCCCAGCTATGCCATGCAGAATTCCAATTTCCCCACGACTCTCTGAAATAACTCCAAGCAAATGCATGGTTGATTCCTCCCTTACAACAAGTCACGGCCGATCTCGGCTTCTGTTGTGTCGGTCGTGCGTAGCCGTCACAAGTGACCTTGACCTTGTAGTCGACAAGTAGTGAAGCACAGTAGACCTCCGACAGTGCAGTATTTTCGGGACTTTGAAGCTGCTGGATCAATCGAGCGGTATCTCCCGAAAACACTAAACGCCAAGTCGTAGAGGAAATACGTCTGCAAGATTATGTTTGGCAGCAAAAATTTGTTTAGCAAGAACAGGTTTTATAAAAAGTTCTAAAGATTTTTTTTCCCAACCTAACTAGAACTGAGTGTATTTGTAGTAGGGTTAATGGTTCCGGAGGGTCCCATATAGGTACTTCTTAGGCCGAACCACACCCAAGTTCCCGACTAGCGGCTACCACTTGTGTGCGTACTGCAAAAGAGTTTGTCAAAAACTTAATGAGTTTTAAGCTTTAGTTTGTGTGGTTGGCTTACGTCTGTCCATTCCTCGCCGGTGCCGGATCATCGGGCATTCAGGAGAGTTGAATACCGGATTACCGAAAGTCTACTGTACATGAATAACACATCTTGAAAACTCTCAGACCTTTTTATCCACACGCCCGCGCTCGCTTTGCTGGAACGCAGCGTCATCAAACCACACGTGGCGTGAAATGAGACTTCACTCGCGGTGAAACGCTCGTAGTTGAGATGTGCAGCGTTTGGGAGTTAATCCACAGCCCTTCAATGCGTCAAGCACACGCAGAATTGCCAACCCTGCCACTCCCTCCAAGGTCACTGTCGCAGTTTCACTTTCTTGTTGTTTGGTGTGGACTTGTACCGAATCAGTGCGGAATCAGTGACTTCAAAATTGAACGTTTTTATTGACGAGATACAGTTGAAGCGGCGTATCTGGAATAAAGCCACTGAAGACAACTTAAAAAGTTGCAGTTGGAAAACTACTACCACAGCCACCAATAGCGTTCGCGTATGCACAGGCTTTGAATAAAAGCCAAACGAAGCGTTGTGAAAACCCGGTGTTTCGTAAATCACACCAAACTAAATTAAATAACGCTCTGAATCTCATTACAAAATAATACAGTTGAGATTAAATGCATTTCTCCAAGCACGCCTATGTGTACTTAGCCTTTTTTTTTACATTCATTTTAGCTTCGGGAAATTACAGAGGTTTGAAGAAGATGGATGGAGTGTACATCTTCCAACGTTTTATTTTTCGCTGCGGGCGTGATTATCGATCAGGAGTAAACGGCGTCGAAGCTGTTTGGTCGGAGGAGGAGGAGGAGGGGGGCGAGGGAGGGTGGTTGTGTTTAATCCTGCGGAGTGCGCGGTGCCGACACCAGGATCGCTGTAGCGCGAGGAAGCGCCGACTCTCTCGGCGCCGCTGATCAGGGGGAGCAACTGAACAGGCGGAACAGGGGCCACTCAAAACATTTGTGCTGTCGTGAAGTGCCAACATTAAAAATTAAATTTTTTTAATATAAATAAAACATAGGAATTCCTTTAAAACCAATAACTAAAATAAAATAGTAATTTTTACAGACATTATTAGTTCGGAATTTATGGAAAGATGAATTAACGGATTATCGTATTGCGTACAATTGCAAACTAATATACTTTGTCAATTTTTTTTGACAATGCTGAATTATCTTGGTAGTGATAAAAAAAAAAGAATGGCTACCATGTGCATGTGTGTGCTCAACTCTAGACTGTAACTAGGCAAGTCGGGCCCAGGCAATGCCTGCATGGGAAGAGTCAGAATCCTGGTCGCGGCGTAGGAACACACGAGAGACACAGAGAGGATGGTCTAGACGCGAGGTCCGCTCTCACATCTCAACACACATCCGGGTTCTGCAACCAGAAAATGCAAGCGCGCCCCTGGCGGCGGGTGGCTGCACTTCACCATCCGCCCGGCTTCCAGCAGCCACTTGGAAACCAAGACGGGAGAAACAACAACAACAAAATACTTGCAAACTAGGCACTGGATTAGTACATGTTACACCATGTGTACACCTTTCAGAGGCCAACTCTTCGGTTCGTCAAGTCGTTGCTTTCTGTAACAGCATGTAGGTGAAAAGGGGGATTACGGAGGGAAGCAAACCGAATTTGTTTATCTCCTCGAGCACCCCCCCCCCCCTCAACAAACTAAGCATACCCCCTCCTCCACTATGCGCGGGTCCGCGACTTGGTTCATCTTCCTGGTGATGGGGAGGGGGAGGATTTCGCGCCGCTCCAAACTGCGCAAACACCTCATCAGATTCTTCACCAAGGCACGTTCCTCGGACGGAAATCACCAGTGCTTCCCAAGCTGGCGACATCTGGATGAAGGCGCACTTCGAATCAAACTCCGCCTTGAAAGAATGAGCACGACGTGTTGTTAATTTTTTATTCGCATCTCCAACTTTTAAATACTCATTTTTTTTCTCCCGCGAAGCTGAAATAAATTGGGGAAAATCACTAACTATCCGCCATTTTAATGAACTTTCGATAATTATCGTACTAGTTTTAACCTGTTGGAAGGGCTCTTATCCAGGAGACAGGCGCATAAAGACAGCCTTCATTGCACAAGTTATTTTAATGGGGGAATGGAACAGAAAAATCGTCATATTGTTTTCACCAGATGTTATCGTTTAATATTTAAATTTGCTATCGTTAAAGCAAAGATAACACATAAACAGATTTTTAAAAAAATCTAGTGTCTTTTACTATTAAATTTGTAGTCGCAGTCTCAAAAATAAGTCCAGTGACTTTACGGGAACACTATCAAAGTTGGGGAATCAGTTAAAATAAAAAACCTATCATTTCACAAAGCCAATTTTTATCAACTATACGGTATAAAATTGTTATGGCCTAAAAACTGTTGAAACAAAGATGGCTTCTTTCAGTTTCTGTCCCTCCCCTTTAAAAATTTAATTTTTGTTTTCGAAGTCACCCCACTGAGAAGAAGATTTGATTGTCTCAACAAAATATTTGTTTGTACATGGCGAAATAAATATATTTTGTTAATTCAAACAAATATTTTGTTGCAGGAAAGATTCTCTTGTCCCAACAAAATGATTTTGTCAACTCAAATGTAGGTATATTTGGTTAGGCGTAACAAGTCATTTTTGTTACTTACCGAGTTTGGTTGAGCTAACAAAATATTTTGTTCCATCAAGTAAATATTTGTTTCGCCATATATAATCAAATATTTATTTTATTCAAACAAACAATTTTCCCTGTGCCTAGCTAAGACGTGATCTCGTTTCGCAAATTGAATCAGAAACGTTTTCGTGCACGAGTCGTTGAGTGACGAAGACTTACAAGAAAGTGGTTGCGAAGAAACGATTTTGTAACAAAGTTTGACAAAAAAAAATTCTTTTAGACAAATTTGAATACATTCTGGTATGGTTAAGTTGCTTATGCTTGAAACACAATCGCGCAATGAACGTGGCGCGAAATAACCAAATATCGTGTAATTGAGAACATGCAATTTTTACCCCAGTGACAAACAGAAAATATATTATATACAATAAATCCATTATGGCCATAATTTATGCATCATACATTCAACATCAATGTTTACATATTAAATTTACATATTTGAGAGAAATTTACTATTTTTAATCAAATTTAACGTTCGTACAGAAAAAAATTCAAAATATCCATAGATAAATTTTGTAAAAACAAAATTTTAAATTATAGGAATAAAATTATATTAAAAATGCACAAGTCTTGCCATTAATCAAAAAAAAATTTCATACATATTTTAGTAACGTAGCACCTACGAAACAGAAGAAAAAAAAGTTTTAATCGGGAAGTCTGTCGCGTCCACCATTTTTGTCGAGCTGATGCCACGTGATTGGTTCTAAAATTACTTAAATAAAAAACAACTTTTTAATATACCAAGTTTCAAAAAGGACTAAAAAGTATAAAATAATTGTTCCTAGCCCTATACAGATTTATGACCCCACACAGATTCATAACCCCATAAAGATATTCCTGAAAATTTGTGATGGTGAATTTTTAATGCACGTGAAAATACTTTTAAATTTAAAAAAACCTGTGGAGTAGCTGTCGTTCAGGAAACTCACACAACAGTTCATATAATTTGCAGTTAAATAAAATTGTTAGTGACTTAAGTGAACTATTCATGCATCATTTATATATTGCATTGGCCATGTTTTTCGTTTTAAATCTTACAAGTATTTTAACAGTAATTAAAAATTCACAATCACAAATTCTCAGGACAATCTGTATGGAATTATAAATCTATATGGGGCTAGGAAAAAACTTATTATTTTTGGTCCGTTTTAAAAACGTTATATATTACAAAAAAATGTTTAAATAATTATTTTCTGTGTTTTAGTCTTTTGTGTGGGAAATTATGCAATCAACTTTAAACAAACAGACAGACAAGAAAGCGAGTTAATTAAAACATGGTAAAATATTTAATTGCCTCGCTTCCATCACAACGCTGAAGTCGCGCTATTGCGATTGCCACATTAACAAAGAGAACGGTGAATGGTTAAAGTTGTCGAGTTGGTACGAATGCTTCATGCAACACGTAAAGCAGACTAAAAAAGCAGGTGTAAGATGTGATAGCTATAGGGAGACGAAGATACGAGCAAAGAGTAGACGATATAATTCAGCTCTGGGTAGTGGAGATTTACACAATAATTTTATTTTCAATGTTACCTACACTAGGAGTCGGTTTATTCGGCCAAAAAAAAAAAACGAGTTTTTCCATAGATGCACAACGAATTTCGTATCGATGTGTAGCACAAGTACTAAAAAAAAAACGTTTTCTGGTCTCTTGCAGTAGAGTATCGCCAATTAGGTTCAAAACTTTACCGCACTCACTGCGATATCTAGAGTTTTCAAGGGGAGATGGTTATTTTACCGGGGGAAATTCACTTAGTGCCTACAATCAAACAAGTTCAAGTAGTATTGTTGTTCGTGAGTATAGAGATGGAACTTTCTGAAAGGCCGAGTTAAATTGACTGCTGCAAATTTCAGTTTGCAAACTCGTGCTCAAAGAATGGCTCTTCGTCTCTTTCTTCGACGAATATACCAACCCGTAAACCCTCTCCTGCTAGGGGATTGTTAGCTGTAATACTGTTTCCTTTTGTTACTTGAAATATTTGGTGGTTACAAACCAACAGGACAAAAGAGGGAGATTTATCGCACAGGTAAAAAAAGGAAAGAAACAGAAAATTCAATATAGGGTAAGAAATACGAGTTCTCTCAATACAAATTAAATAGTACCGTTGAATACTTATTTATTTGAATACTTGCATGAGTATTTAAAAAATTACTGAATAAACCAGACGTTGGTTGTCAACGGCCAGGAGACTACTAAACCTTCCACAGACACTCCCTGCCAGCAACAATGGAAGCTTATAATTATAAGCAACATGACGTCGTTACACATACGGGAACATAACCTCACTTATATAAATACACTTGAAAATACATTTGAAAGAGTTTATAAAAACAATTTCCATCACTAAAATTCATTATAAAAATATTTTAATGGTATTAACCAGTATTCAACCTCAATCACTAAAGTATATTTAAAAGCACGTATATATTTATTTTTTTTATTTTTGTGTATTTAGCCTTTTATTCGTCCTGTGAAAATTTCGTTGTATGGTGCGCGCATGTGGTGAAAATCCTCTTTCATCAATTATTTTCAAACGCGCTTTAAAAAAGTGCTCCTGTGGGAACAATATAACTTATCTGTATTAAAAATGGGCATGTTCGTTACTACACGACATACACATTTATCGTGCTAAATTTCATCGACATCCATTGAATTGTTTTTGCCTGATGCTGAATAATATTAACACCGACAAACATTAAAAAAACATGTTGTGATTGTGCCACCTACTCCCCTTCCCAATCCAGTGGAAATAACCAGTTTTATGACTCGCAGCAGTGTGTGAGCAACGCATCCCTGATAGAGTAGGCAGCCCGCTCGCCCGGCTAGGCATATGCCTGGGAGGTATGGGACCCGTGAAGCAACAATCCGCACTGCTGATTGGTCAAGACTCTCTGCCGCCCGGCCGCCCTTCGCCGGCTCGCTGGCACCCGCCAGGCTCCAAGTTCCCGCCCTTTGCTCAGTAGTTTATTTCTGATCTGCCAACTCTTCTGTTTCCCGCAAACAACCTGCTTGTTATTAACGCATGGAATTTTTTGCATCCCCGCAAGTAAGTGCCCAGGGTTTTTGCCCTGCGTCTGTGCAGGTTTTTACCTGGGCCTAACCTATCCTGTTTTTAGTCTAGTTTAGTCAGTGAGAAGGGGAGTTAGTCATGGCTAAAAACGTTGCCATGGCTGGACATTCCCCCTCCTAGCACACGATGCATGCGACCTCACCTGCGTGGCTTAATCCCTGCATGATTAGAGCGAATCAGGCTTCGGCCTGAGACGCACTAGAGTCTCTCCCTGTCCCAGACCCCTTCCCGAACACACGTAGTTTTGGTTTTGGAAAGAAAGAAAAAAAAACACACACACGCTAGGCAGAACACCGCAGACAGCTACTGTGATCGCACTTGTGTCTTCGGAGTTCCTCTGTCCCGCCTCGTCGTTCGAGACCACACTCAACCACACTCAATCGCACGCTGCACTCTACAGAGTGTTCCGACGATCCCGTCTCGCACGGGACACCCACCAACCTCGATGTTTCGGCACCGCCGTCCGCCTGCGGTGTGGTCCAGGGTGTGGGGGGGGGGGTGAAGGTCCCTCCCCTCCTCGCGATCACCGGGACGGCCCTTGATCGCTGTTCGCCCCCCCCCCCCCCCGAGGCCACCTGGACGTCACCGCTGCCGCTCACAAGACGCAACCTGCTTGATCACCATCAGCTGTCATCGTCGGGCTTTTATCCCCCCTCCCCCCTTCTATGGGACTCCTCTACCTCTCTATTCCTTGCTGTTGTCCTCATTCCTACGTTTAAAGTGTAATGATAATGGGGACGCACCACAACGCCGAACGTACAATAACGCCGAAAACCATAACGCCGAATGCCAAATTGACCGCGACGCCGACAGCTAGAAAACTGCTGTGTACCACAACGCCGAAATACATTAACGCCGAAAAATTGTCGTTGCAGACTGCCTCAAAGGTTAGGTTAGGTTAGGTTAGGTTAGGTTATGCTAGGTTAGGCTAGCCTAGGTTAGGTTAGGTTGTGGTATTTAGGCGTTAAGATACATTTTAGAAACACACACAAATTCATTCAGTTGTTTTTCAATTTGCTCCTGTGCTCCCCCCCCCCCCCACCCTGCAGCAACATTTTTCGGCGTTACTGTATTTCGGCGTTGTGGTACACAGCAGTTTTCTAGCTGTCGGCGTTGCGGTCAATTTGCCATTCGGCGTTATGGTATTCGACGTTATGGTATTCGGCGTTATTGTACGTTCTCACCAGTTGCATGCCCGTTCCACCTTTGCTGTTCGCCAAGTTGAATTTCCTCCGCATCAGCTTCCGGCTATCGTGAAAATCTTTCGTCATTTTCCCCCTGCGATTTTCCTCTGCTTCTCCGATTGAAAGATTCGTTTTCTTTTTCTTTGCTGAGCCATCACTCTTCTTAACATTGAAATTCCACACAAATTCAGTTTCTTGTCGCAACAATTCTCTCCAAAAACATGGCTGTTAGAATTTTCTGATACTTAGAAACGCGAGAACGTAAGAAGCACTAGACACAAAAAGTTAAATTATGACGTTTAAGAATACCTGTTTATAAATACGCAAGATACAAAAAAAAACTTCAATGCAAGTTATGACCAAGATCATGGCGTACCTTACAATTCGACTGGCGTTGAATTTATGTTTTTCGAAAAAATTTTAAAGCTGCATACGTTCTGTGTATAGAATGCTACGGTTTTTCTTTATCACGCGCATTACGTTTTCCAATAATTGAGCTGTTTGCACAGTGAAAGCAAATGTCACATTAAAAATCAAATTATTTAATTTTTCAAACGTTTTCGTTAATATATATATATATATATATATTTATTTATTTATATATATATTTCCCCCCTAAAGTTTTACAGTTTCGTGTTTCAGAGCTGACGATGTTTTGCAACTTGCGTGGTTTCTTGCGTTCGTTGCGTTTTCTGCGTCCTCGCGCTCTTGCGTTTTTTTGCGGAGTTTATGAACCCAGCCTAAAGGTACATTTTCCCCACGAAGCTGTAAATGTAGCAGCCCACGCCATGATCTGCGCATGCGCGCATGAAGCGCCGCCTGCTGTTTTGTAAATTATTTAACACGACGAGAGAACGAAGATGTGTGTGTTTGCGTGCCTTCTGCTGAGGGGCGCCTATTTGAGGGCGAAAAAAAAAATAAGATGAACATTTTACCAGCGCATTCACCGGAGGAACATAAGTTTCATACACCACGAATCAGACGCCCAAATTAAGTTCGTTCTTGCATATCCTTTTTTTTTTTGTTTGTTGAAAATGTAATCGCATAAATAAAATTCTTGCAAAATTTAATTTTTTTTCCCCCGGTAGGTTAAGTTTCTGCACGCTACATCCTGAACACAAAGTAATAATATCAGGTACCTACTATCGTACATAAGCCATCTTTTTTAAACATATTTATTTAGATTAAAATTGTTAGCTAACAGTATTTATGTCACAATATTATAAGATAAATACTCAAAATTCGATAAAAATTATTTTTCTAACTTTTCTTGTAAAATGTTTCCTCGTAAACGCAATTTTAAAACACATTTTTTTTTCGTATTTCATCACTAGACACATATTTTATAAATTAGTCACTGTACATAAACAATGATACACAGAAATATGTAAATTCAATATTAATTCATGTGTAACACTTAATTTTAAAAGTAATATCTGGTCCTCAAAATGAGTTAATTTGGCCATCACTGGTCTACACTCTAGGTGATCGTAAGTTAAATGGAATGTTGGTTGGACTCGGTCAGTGACATTTAAAAAACTTTACAATAGTGAAAATGTGTGAATTTGTGCAAAATCTTACATTGAAGTTTCACGAGCGAGCGGTGAATTTCGGATCAATGAATCTTAGGTTTTCCCATTCGTATCAGAAGTGGACGGTGCTGTGTGCTGTAGGTAGTTGCAAGTTGCAATTCCTTATTTCTGTGGCTAAACTAGGCAAAAAAATTTTTAAAAGTTTCGGGAGGTAAATTTTATTTGCAGTGCGATAGTATGAAAATCTACGTGTTTTTTTAACGATAGTAACTTGTAAGGTTATTTAAAATTAGGTACATTGTCAACAAGTTTCCCAACACGTTTTGTTTAAGTTAGTTTCCCGATTTATCTTTTACTGTTAATTCTTAAGTACTCGATCGTAAACCAGTGTAAAATTTTTTAATGTCAAGGGCAAAATTGATTTCATAATATTTTTCCTATGTATGGGATGATTGAATATTCATTTCATTAAAAAAAAAAAAACTGCCAACAACTTTTCTCATTGCCAACAACTTTCCCTATTTTTCGTTCCACATGGAAAAATGAGGGTTTTTTTTTTAATGTGACTGGAGCTCCTAAATCCGGGATAAATATTTAACGCTCACTGAAGTGATGAACGTAGCGGAATAAGAGCTTCGCTGCTTCAGACGCGAGCTAACCTCGTGGGGGTTTCCATCCATGGAACGTGCCGTGTGCCTTTTTTTTTAATTTTTTTTTTTATTGTCAAGCGTATATTGTGCACGGGCTTCCCGGGGTAAATTATTCCGCTGGTCGGACGACAAGGGCGAATCTGCCCCGAAGCGATTAAACTGACAATGACGGGTCCTGTTGCGGCGATGTCCGCGAATTGCTGGTAATTCGCTTTGTCGCCGTACTTTCGAATTACCGAACCCAAATACGTTATGCACCCTTTCATCTGCCCCTCCCTTTCCAACCCCCCCCCCCCCCCCACACACACACACACACCGTATCGTTTCGGTGCGACAGCTGTTTCCTATTACTCTTTTTTTTAACACGGCGAAAGTACACGCAGCGAAACAAAAAAATATAAAAAAAATACCTTGATGAGATCAGTGGATAAAGTCTGAAAACGAAATTATCTTTCAGGTGTATGCAATAATTGTTTTCAAACACACACCCTTCCGCTGGAACAAAGAAATATTCTTTTTGTCACAGTATCTAGACGCGGGAATTACGCACATTAAACACGGATATGTTAAAAAATACTGCGTACGTTTTGAAACTGCTCACTTTCTAATATGTTTGGTGGAGCTTTAACAGTGTTTCAGCGAATTTCCGCTGATTTTCGACAGTTTTCAACACTGTAGTATTTTTGAATGTGCGGCATCTTATGGTGCAATTCTATACGTCACTGAACTTTGAATGCTCTATAGCAGTTTGCTCTTCACCACTTGATTTCTTTCTGAAAAAAAATATACTTTGCTTTAAATCCGGAAATTTTGTAGGTGCAATGAGTTGTAAGTTAAACGCCATAACTTTGAATTCTTCACCCTAGCGATAGTTATTTAGAAAGAACCACACATTTCAAGAATTCACAACTGAAATCACTCTACAGTGGTTGGTGATGTGACAAATACAGCCGCACACAGATGTCCGACACGCGCCACAATTGGCCAATGACAACTGGTTACCAGTACAGTGTTCGAATCAGCCAATAGAGAAGCAAAGGCGACTGGAGTATACAGAAGGTTGCGGAAAGTTAAAATGCAACCGTGAAATTTTCGGGTGTATGTTCCATGACTTAACGATACTCACCGGTTCTTTTTCTGCTGTTTTGTTTAAGGGAGATTTTTTTTAAGGGCGTATCTAAAAGCCATAACACATTCACAAAGTTGCATTAAGTATTTGTGTTCTGAATCTCTAGTGTGACTGAAACCCAGTAGTCAATTAAATCAAAATAATTACTGAAATAAGCAAATTTCGTTGATTTAATTATAACTTAACTAACACTTAAAGATCATTTCAGAAACAACTGTTATGTATTCTCAGCCCAGTTAAATTATTTATCAGTTACTAGCAGCTTCAAACGATTTATAATTTGTGCGCATTAAAAAAGAGTAAATAGAAAAACAAGTCTGAATTGACGTAAATTTTATCTTATAAATATTCTCATAATGAAAAGAAAACTTGTTATAAAGGAAACCGAAAATTTCGCTGGCTCAAGGAAATCGTTTAAAACAACTTTCCAGTTCAAACAAATGACTTAAAAAACTTCACCTTTCCTTTGTGTCAATCATCTAAGCGACTTTTAATCAACACCACAAAGTGTTAACACAGGTGCGTTCTTGAACTTCGGTATCTTTCAAGATAATGTAAATTTCATGTAACTGAACAACATTGTCTATGCTGTGATAAAACTTAGTCGATTTGAGACTCTTAGCGTATTTTAAAAGAAAAAAATGACTTAGGAAAATTGTTTGGCTCCTCATCCCTTACCGTTCTTTTCAAAGCAGTCTTTAGTACGCCTTTTTTACATCTTAGAACAAAATCTTTGATTTTGAAGTATGAAATACTTCAAAGGCTTCAGTCGCTCTTCTTAAAAGTAACGACACTACCAAATTCTCGAGTTAATTATTTTCGTTTGTAGCTGTTCCGTGCATTTTCAAGGAGCGTTAATTTCTGCGAGCTTTATTAAAATGGAAATTGGAAGACGATCTTTCAACGTGAGACCAAAAGTAGTAATAACTGAACGTATTTCAATAAGTTCTTATATTCGAGCTCTGGAAAACAAGCTTCAATAACTCGCAAAACATTATGAACAGAAAGCGAAGTTCATTTTCATGAGTTATGTACAGTACAAATATTTTTAACATTGATCGTACATGTTTATTTATTATTTTTAAATTTTTTACGCGTGATTGTTTTTAAAAACATCTCAACGTTGGTAATTTTACAAATACTATTTCTAGAAAACCAATGTCTAAAGCTTACGGAGACCATTGGACTTCAATGAATGTTCCATCATCTTGTCTCAAAAAAAGTTCCAAAGACTTGAAAATTTTCAGCAAGCAAACTGCCTGTGATTGTTTTTTTTTTTGCATGAGAATTCAACTGGCTTTCAATTGGTAGTGAATGTGTCTTATGAAATAAATGTTGAACAGCAAAAACATGAAACCATGTTTTTAAATTTTTTCTAGAGAATTTTTTTATTAATCTCGGAAACCATTTGCAACAAATGCTGCATCTGACTGGTTTGAAGTACTGCATGGCAATTTTGTGAATTGGCTGTTCAGGTTTTGTGGTAAGCCATTGGAATTCTTTGTCCCAGTGTTTCTGAAAGGTTAGTACCTGGCCGATATTTTTCTGAATAGGAACTAAATCTGTCACACATAATTATTTTTCTAGGTAAAACTTACTACACTCAGACTTGGAACTCAAATCGCTGGCATTGCAAGTATCACAGTTACAACATTTAGCTTTCCTTTCGCAATTTAATTGGTTTGACAATGAGACTATTTGCTGTGTCTGACTTGTGCCAGGTTGTGATTCTTCTCTTTCGTTTCCCTAAAAAAAATAGTAGGAAGAATTCATGTAGTTTTATTATGTCTAAATCAGCGCAGCTGCAGAGGACATCTAACAAACTGAGAGAGCAAAGAGGCATAAGGAAAGTTATGTACTATTAAGTAAGAATAATTGGCAAGTAAAAACACGTAGAAATATTGATTGTTCAACCCAATATTTAAGATAGTATTTTAGTTTTGCCACACACACAACACTCTTCCATACATACATTGGGGTTACAGCAGATATTTCAATACAAATTGTTTGTCTAATCTTTTAGAGTTAAGAAAATTTTCGTTAACTCAAGTCTTTTATTGAATTTCAGTTATATATTTCTGACCAGATTTAATAACCGTTTATAAAATAGAACATATTCAAAATAAAAAGAAGAAAATCACGATTGTAACAACCCATTAAACTTAAAAAAACAGGTGCAGTAAAATTGTCTCTAAGCCATTTAATTAAAACATAAAAGTTGTCTCTATATTAGCGTAACCTGTATTTTAGATACACAGAGGTTGGACAGTTTTATTTGTAGAAAAGATCACTGAGATCGTCCATAGCATACGCAAAGTTAAATTCACATTTTCTCTTTCCTTTGCGTATTATAGGGCGATTTTAGTTAAGAATATAAATATTAACTTTTGGTATTCTTACACTTCAAATTATTCTTATTATACTGGTAATTCACCCAAAAAAAATTAATCATATTTCGGAAACCTGCATACAGTTTAGTCAACTTCTGACTAAGAGAATTGTGGACTTAACTTGGAGTAGTTCCGTCAGTTATTTAAAGTTTCTTTAAGTACTAAATTATTTTGTGTTTGAACAGCAACAGTCTAATCGTCTCACAAAATACCAGAACTTTGTATTTTTCCAATCTTATAGTAACACGAACATTTAATCAACACACTGCTTGCTGACGAAATACTTTGGAAGTGAGTGGTGATGCAATTGGAATGCAAAGTTTTCAGAAGTAATTTCAGTTCAGGGCACTTTATCTTCATCACTTCAGACCTGGCAGTGAGATTCCAGTAATTACGGCGGAACAGAACGTAACTTCCTCTAGGGAAACATTCATTTGTTTTGGGGTTGGGAGATGTGCTTTTTTTCATGTTGAAACAAATATTGCTTAAAATAGATTTTTTTTTTTAATTTTAGGGTCGAACAAGCTGGTTCAAAGAAGAAAAAAATGTGTTTGAATTACGCAGAAAATATAGGTTAAAATTACAACCTAAGCATCCTGATTTCACGATTTTTCATTTTCAAGCAGATACTGAAGAATATTTAGTCCTCGAATTTCCCTGCTTTGTGTTGTTTGTATGGCTCTCTAATTACGTCATCGAAATGGGGTAAGACAAACAAAACAAAGTAAAATAAAGAAATCCTTTTTTTTTCAGTGTGCCTAACCAGGTCACTGCGCGCTGAAAGACGAGCCAAATATCAGAGTTATTGATTTATTCACATATAATTGTACTTTTTTATTCAAAATAAATATCATATTTTCCAATAAAAGTGCCATCTTACACACAGTGTTGAATTGTGGCGAACTAGTGCAAAGCTTGCCTACACTGAGAAAATAACGACAAATTAGTAATAAAATGAAATACTATATAACTGTAATTTATTTATTTAAATACAGCACGTATGCCCATAGTTGACCCAAAACAATTTTTACTATTTATTACAATGTAAAAATGAGTGATTGTGGTTATTAGAAATTAAGGCATATTCATCAAATATATTTTCAAAATAACGATTTTTTTATAATGAATTGTAAATGCCTATTATATACACAAATTTAATTTCTTTAATATTTCCTCAATAAAATGTTATAAAAATATTTTAAAATAATATTGTAGTTATATTTTCGCAAAAATATTTTTTAATGATATGTGAAATTATGTTGTTTTAAACCTGAGACTATGAAAAATTTAAATACTAACAAAATACTTAAAATTGTAGTCGCAGTGTTTCAAGAAAGCTCTTATAACACACTCGGTTCGCTTTTTATTCTGGTACTGGCAAATCAGCGATTTGGTTTCATATCCACAGTTTATACATAAAAAGACAAAAATCGTTAATATTAATCTGAAACCAATATTTTTTCCCGTTAGACTAAATAAACTAAACTCTGGTAAATTTTATTTAAATACATCACAAAACGAGGAGAAAAATATTGAGTTTTGTAAACTAACTCTTCACTATGAGCTTTAGACTTCAGTTTATACAATTTCTTATGTACCCATTTTTTTTTTTTTTTAATCTCTCTTTCTTACTTTTGAAATGTAAAAGTACTCTGTAATATTTAGTTTTTGTGGTTGTACAGTTTGTTTGTATATATGTATATATTTGTAATTATTGACTTGTTCTATATCCCGGAGTCCTTACCTCCATATGGGATCTAGAGATCAAAAATTGAATAAATAAATAAATAAATAAATAAAAATGCAACTTAACCAAATAAATGATTTCATTGCTTCGACCAAACTAGTTCTTAAAAAAATGCACACTTATATCACATAAGTAAGTAAGTTGAGAAAACACATATTTACTAACAAGTTTTTAAATAAATAACCTTCTTGTATCAACATTTTTCCTCAGCGTGCCCCACCTCGTCGACATGTGGACGTCCCCCTGCTGTGGTTCATGACCGGGTTTGCGACCAACCAACACAACGATCGTCATCTCTCTTATCTTAGCTCGGTTTGCACAGCCGACAGACTTGAAGTAAAGGAGTGATATTAGACTACTACATTTTATTCACCTGCAAAGTTTTTTTGGTTAGATTTTCCTTACTTCGCTATGCCAGCGACCATATTGAATCGCTTTAGTAAACTTCTTTATTATTTATGACAATAATATTTTTAAAAAAAATGTAAGAAAGCAATAAAATTTAATTGACAATATTCAAAATACATTTCAACCAACAAATAGTTTCACCGGCTATATTTTTTAAAAGAATTTATTCAGGCCTTTCATGTCGTCTCAGTGGATAGGGTTTCTGGCAGGATAGGGAAATATCTTTTTTTTTTTTTACTGTTTTCAAGACTGGGTTTTGTGTGATCCTTCAACTCCGTACTGCAGAAGGCAATGACTGACCATCGCTTCATCATCTAACATAGTCGCCCCAGTCACACCGTGGCTATCTGTCTCCCCGTGGCGATGGCTGGAGGTCCGAACCGGTCTCCAGGCGTTACAATCATCATCACCATCACAACCATCACCATCACCATCATCATCAATCTCGTGGAGAGCGAGGCGGTCAGAGAGGAACGCTCGCTCAAGACTAACAGACTTTCGGGAAAGAGAGGAGGGAGGGAGGTGGTCAGCCCCTACCGACGTCGCGAGACCACGCACAGTCGTGGGCTGGACGGGCGTAACTGGGGCTCGAACCCGGGTCGAGCTAGACGCCATCTGGCGGCGCCCCGCGGCACCAGGTGTCTGGGCGCGACCCCTCGCGTTTTATTTCCATCCGTCGCCGCGTCTCGCCATCCCCCATTTGTCTCTATCTCTCTCCCTTCCACATCCCTCTTCCTCCGATCCCCTCGCGAACATGTCGCACGCCGAGACTTCTCGTGGTTTTTTTTTATATATTCTTTATTTCGTACATCCATCAGTTCCGTCTTCCTCCTGCCATCCCCGTCTGGTGACATTTCTTTTGGCCCGCTTCACCCCCCCCCCCCCCCCTCGCGGGTGAAGCACCCTTGTCACCGAGATTCTCAGCACGGAGACAGGCAGCTTCTTTTCCGACTGAGGAAAAATAGAATGGAAAAAAAAAGGGTGGGAGAAACAGATTTCGTGTCGGGTACGTTGACTGCCGTGCTCAGCCACCGAATGTTAGCGTTTTGCTCAAAAGGGGGGGGGGGGGGGGCCTTGTATGTTCACATGGTAACCGGGTGAAACGATTTCTCATCCCCCCCCCCACTCATATATAACGGTCTGCGCCATGTTGGATGAACGCCCAAAACGTTGTTTTTGCATTGAGGGAACAGTTTAAAATGACTGTATTTAACTGAAGTGACTGTGTTTTAACGACGAAGGTTCTATGTAATACTTACTAACCCTCACCAAAAATTTCCGCAATGTTACGGGGCAGCACTAATGTGGCAATGACGAGGTAAAAAACTATACTTCAACTACTTCACAGCAGGACGTGTCCTGACAGTTTCTAAAACCACGGTTTTGCTGATTTCCACGCGGTATCGTTCACACGTTTTCAAAGTGACACCTATCCCGACCCAAGTCTATGGAGTGGGGGGCCAGTTATGAAGCTGAAGTAACTTTGGTTAGTAAAGGGTTGGCAAAACCAACCGTACCGTAAATGAATATGATGTCTAATGCTAGAAGTTTGTTTAATGATTTGGAATGATCTCGCTAAGAATAATCGTGAAAATTTAATCATGAAATGAGTATTGTTACACAAACATGTTAAATTAGCATTGAACATTATCATCACAGAAAAAAAAATATTTTTTTCTTCCTTTTGTGAATTTTTTTTTGGGGGGGAGGGGTTGGAAGTGGTAGTTATTCTAATTTCGACTTAAATTGTTAACTTGGGAAATATTTCAAATATTCACTTCCATGAGCTCTCATTTTAATCAGGCTGCTAGTTCTTTCTTTTTTTTTTTATCTGTGAGGCTTAAATTGAAAATGCAAAATAAGAAAAATGTTATGATGCGCCGTTGAACAAAGAATCGGAAATTTTTGTTTTGGATACGTAAATATAGTCAAATATTTCGTCGTATTTTGAATATAAAAGAAATAACTTCTTGTTTAGTTACAAGTTTTAAATGTGTTAAATTAACACTCAAACAATTATATGCGGCTCCCAATCTAACAGGCTTTCTATTGTAAAAATTAACAATGTGGTATTCATATGGCCATGCTATTGTTTTTGCGAAAAGATTTTCACACCAGTTGTGTGTTAAAACTTTGTAGCATATTCTGTGTTACGTGGTTGGATGGGTTTATTTCAGATACACGTCTGCTGTCATTACACCAATCACATTTATCCAGTGCTAAAGCAAACGCGTCCTGACTGGCCAGGCCAAATAGGGCAATGGCTTCTGTTGCAGACGGCCGCCAATCACAAGGGAACAATCACTAACACAAGCATACCTCATACAATAATTTTTTTCTCGTGAAAAATGCGTGCAGCTAGGTATCCAAGCAGTGTACCGGATAGCAGCACTAACCAAACGCTATAAACAACAAAAAAATGTTCCCACACACAACCTATAAAATGTTTTCAACTCTGTCTACATATATCAGTATATTATTTTCATAATTTCTTGTTGAATTTAGTGATCTATGCTTGCATTTTTGCTTTCCAGATTTACTGAATGGTCGGTTTCATGACGCAAACTGCGTCATAATAATTTTTGCGCGAAGGGGCGAGAGTCAAAGAATTGGGGAAGGGTTTTTAAAAAATGGTCTTAAAATGATTGGGATTCTCTGATTATAATTTCTCCTTTCCGAATCGATATCATAATTGTTTGTGTGTGTTTTTTTGCTTGTGGCATGTTTGTTCAAGTGTCTATGTAATTAGAATGATACCGTATACCTTGACGAATATTCTAATTTCTCTACCTTATTGCATTAACTTTATAGCTGTATAATGTTACCTGTTTATTGAAAATTATTCCACATTATTTTTGACGAAGTTCAAATAAAAGTACTCTCGCACTTGGTACAAACCAAGAAACACTCGTCACGAACACTTGTCGCTCGTCGTGACGGACTTAGTTGCCGGGTCCGAACATAGATGGCAGCAGAGTCGCGCAGATTGTAAAAAAAAAAAGTGAGCGAGTCCTTCAGTACTCGCCAGTGATGCGTAAGATATAACCTATCGTATTACGAACTATGTATTAACACAACACGTATTTTAATACAACACTAAAAATAGTTATTGCATTTATATACTTAAAATACTAGCTAATGCCCGGAAATTTTGAAAATCATCAACGATTATAAATTTATTTTTTGTGATTTGTTTGAAGTAGGTACACAAATACAAAGCATCTATATTCCTCTCTAATTCTTTGTCTCTCTCTATCTCTCTATGTATATCTATATTTCTCTCTATATCTCTATAAATATGTACCTATACATCTACTTCTCTCTCTTTATCTCTATCACTCGTATCTATTATGTATTCCTCTATATCTATCCTCTATATACCTACATCAATTTATCTTTCTATATCTCTATAAATGTCACTCTATAGCAATGAGAACATTAAAAATCTATGTTTTTACCTAATTCATTATCATCTATCTCTTTACCTGTCACAGATGTGACATAGGTATGTAAAAACACGCATGCATTCGAATGCAACGTTGTGTCAAAATTTTCAAAGCAATTGGTGAAGAGTTTTCTGAGATTTTCAATTTTGAACGAACGAACATTTACATTTTTATTTATATGGATGATACATTATTATTCAACAACGAATTTATAAATTATGAGAAGTGCCGCATGGAAATGCGTCGCGCTGTTCAAGACTGCTGTTTTCGGAACGAAAAGTAAACAGATGCGTCTTTTTTCTCTTTCTGCCTTTCTCTCTCTCTCTCTCTCTTCAAACGCCACGGAAATGTTTGCGCTCGCTGACTCGCTGCAGCACGAGCACCAACTGTATGCCGCTTCTCCCTGCTTCCTGTTACACATTTCCGTCCCTTGACTTCCGTCGCATTCACGAAATTACTTACACAAAATGCCGCGTATCGAGCGCTAGGATGTTAGACATTAAAAAGAAAATTAATCACTTTTTAAATAATGTTAATTATTCGCCGGTGCAAATCGAAATACACATCGGATCGACACGATAATTTAATGGGCGCGTCAACCACAAATTAGTGCCTCCACTGCTGCTAGCTCCACTCCGTACCTGATATAGTACTTTATATTTATACTTTTAGTGTTGTAGTACGTTTACCCACAGCTCTGGTACTCTTTTATAAATTAAAACGCTGTAGGAGAACAAATAACGTTAGTCAAAACTGTCCAATGCCTCTTTTTTTTCAACAGCAGCAAATAAATAAAAAACATTTTAAACGATGACATTAAACAAAAGAAAATTAAGGAAAAGTTACAAAATTCCTGTTGTTAAATTGACTACTTTTAACAAACAAACAATAATCATTATGTTTAGATTATACTGTTCCAGAAGAACAAATTAATTTAGCAGGCGGCGATGAAAAAATTAATGGATTCTTAATGTTGTTTCCTCGTGAGATAAAACCCTAGGAAAATGTAAACATAATATTAAAAATTGTACAGTTTAATGTATAGTTATTTAAATTCCTATTGAAGTATTGTTTTAAATACCAACATTACGTAAACGTAAACTGTTGAATTTTTCTTTCTTTTGAAGTGTGTTGTTAGCTAAGTGGCTTTAAATTTTGAGCTTACAAGAGCGTATAAATATTGGAAAAAAATGTCTAAATTGTGTAAAACAATGACAAAATAGTACTTTTCCTTCAGATATAGTATCTGTTTCCTTCCAAAGTTAGTACGAAATATTTTTTTCTTGGTGGACACCCTGACACACACACACACACTTTTTTTTTACGATACTCTGAGTGGTAGGTTGTCACAGATAAGCCAGAAGTCCTGATAAAACAACTCGCTAATATGTAAGCATCGGCAGTTTCAAACGTGTTTTTCCTTCCTCCCCCCTTCCCTTTTCTGTTCATCCACGCGGACAGCATAAGGAGAAATTCAGATCACGGCAACTATCAACATGGTAAGTAGCCTAGGCGAAATAGATTACTTGATGCTATTAGCATTGTACGGATACGGATGCGCCACGGACCACGTGTTTCTGGTCCGCAGTGGAGCGCTTGTTAGGTAAGCTTTTACCCAACGAAATGAGGATATTTACGGGGAAAACATCTCAAAGGGAAACTGATTATTAAAAAAAAAGAAACTTGCTGTACTAAAACTTTCCCGAACTAAACTCAAAGAACTCACTTTATTTAGCTTGCCGTGCTTTTTGTCAATCGCTTTAGTAAAAAAAAAATTCTCAAGCAATCTAAGCTAAAAAAAAAAAATTAAAATGTCAGATGATTGGGTCCAGCAACTAAACGGGAAATTAATTTTCTTCAAATGATCAAGATTTAGTTCCGTATTTTATTATTTTTATTTTTTACTTCCGCTGATGGGTTTTTTTTCTCTCGCGCCAAGCTGGTAGTTAGTTGATGGAATTCTGTAAGCTTGGAAGACGAATAATTTCCTTAAGCACAAAAAAAAAAACAAGACATTACTGACGTCAACTGAGAGTTTCAGTATGCCAACAAATATCAGATGAGTTCGTTTGGCGCGTTAGAAGAATTTAATTACGATTCCTGCGCAGAGGAAAATCACGTTCCCAACATTTATGCGAGTAATGTAATGGAATTACAACATGAAGGGATTTTAATTTGCGCTGCTAAGATAAATGTTAAAATTAAATCTGACGTTCAGGCAAACCAATCAATTCGTTTCTAGTTGGGTATGTTTAAAGTGACGTTAATTGAATATTTTGTAAAGTAACGTTTGTATGATAATTATTTAATTTTTAAAAAAAGAGAAAGCGAGTACGTGTGTATCAGAAACACAGATTGTAGTAAATATTTGAAATTTATTTAGAGTAGTGGTTCGAAGATCTAATCTAATAAAAGGTGTATTAACTTGTATTTCTTCGGTCAGATACATGAATTATAGTTGTTCAATCGCATTTCATCATTGCTTCATTTTAAGTCCTATTCAACATCGCTTTCAGCGATGATGCAACCATACGGACTCATATGTACTTACATGTCCGTAAATAAGGAGAAACCTCCACAAAACCTGTATGAATTCTAAAACATAAATATTAGTGGTGTATTGTGTATAAAAAACCCAAAACAAATTAACGTATTGCTTAAACATTTTATCTGAAAATGGAAATTTATACATATGTAAACATCAAAATAAAAGCAGATGTGCCACATATAAATTTACTTTTTCATTCCAAATAAATATTATTTTTTCTAATAAAACTGCCAAATTACACACAGTGTGGAATTATGGCGAACTAGTGCAAAACTTGCCTACACAGATAAAATAACGACAAATTAGTAAAGACCTGTAAAATTCGCGGATTCATTTCGCGATAGGATAGAGTCCAAATACTTTTGACATTATTTTGCTTCAGTGATTGGGCCACAGTTTATCTGAAGGACTCTGGGCCAATGAAAAACCTTTAACAGAAGAATTAGCTAATCACGATCATTCCAGTCAACAGGTGTTACGAGTCGGTAACCAATCAGCAGATGTAATTTGCACGAGTGCATAGAGTATCATGGAGTCTATCCTTTAGGGATTTGAAATCGCGAATTTTACAGGTCTCTACAAATTAGTATCGCCACAAACAATTGGGATGACTTCTGGACATGTCACTAAACACACGGTACATTACAGGTAAATGAAAATAGTTTTTACTTGGCGCAATTTGCATTTAGTGGAATTTTGAAAGACTACTATTATCTTAATAAGTTTAGTGAGTCAAAATACATTTGTACTTTTTTTGACGATATCAAGCAGAACATTATAAATCAGCTTACTGATGAAGTATCAACGTACGGCCCTTTAAAATACAACTTGTGGCTGAACTGCGTGTATGGTAAACCAAATCCGTTCGAGGACAAAGTGAATAAGTGCGCATTCGGGACAGTGAATACTCCCATTTACCATTCCAACGATATGAAGCAGTCTGTTATACACAGTATCCAGAAACTCTGTTCGGGAAGAAAAATATATTGTAGGAAAAGGATCTGGCTGGTCTCTGTCTTCGGTATACAGTTTGAAACTGAGATTTAGTCAGTTCAAGTCATCGCAGAACTAAATGTTTATTAGATTGCTAACTTTTTAGTAGTGTAGGATTTATCTAATAAGTTTTTATTTTTAACAATCTTATGAATTTTCCGAACCTGTCACTTTTATAGTATTTTTTTATTAAATTTTCTTTTTTGCAAGGACAGTAATATGTTGAATTAATCAACAAACTAATGAGTGATTTTTAAATGAATTTTGGATTTTTTCTCGATTTTCTAACAAAATAATTAGATAATTTCATTATGGCGGTCTATATGTCATCATCGGCTTACCGTAGGCTGGTAAACTAGGAACCTAAGCTGCTTTAGGGACTTTTTAACATATTTATTGAAATTAATATTTTTGGCATAAAATTAAATATTTGAAACGATGAAGTATCGAACCAAGGATAGGAATCAATCACATCAATCATTATTTTAATGAGTGATTATAAAAATATTCATGGAATTTTTCCTGTATTTCAAGCTAAATAATTACGAATTTCCAATATGGCACCCAAATATCAGGATTACGGGCGCCACAGTAATAAATGATTACTGCACATTAACAGGTAAAATTTAAACTAAAATGGTGATAGCGCAATCTAGCATACGAAAACAAAATGTCGGATTCAATGTGGTGGCCTCAGCGCATGAAAACAAAATGGCGGATGTGACGTCATACTAGCTGGAGTTATATATATAGGCATTAGTGGTGGGAGGTAAGTCTGCCGGTGGCTTCCATGGAGGAAGGATCCGTCGCCATTTTGAATCCAATGACCTTGTCGGGTTCAAAATGAGGACTCCATGACGCAAGTAAATTTTTTATTAAAATTTAATCAAAAGAAATGTTTAATTAATTTTAAAATTTTTCCCGTTAATATCAGATAATAATTACGGATTTCCTAGTTGATGTCCGTAACGAAAATTGCTACGTTCTAGAATAAAAGATAGCGACGATAACGTAAACAGCAGATGACTTCATACGCATCCAAGATGGCTTACGTAACGAAAGTGCAACGCTATATAATATTAGATAACGGGCATAACGAAAAGTGTAACGTTCTAGAATCCAAGATGGTGGGCGTAACGAAAAGTGCAATGTTTAGGGGCGGTTTCTCGGTGGAGAATTTAAGTCGTCTTCATGAATTTGGATTCTTTCAAAGGCCTAATTCTTTTGAGGCATTCCGAATTTCGATTTTTTAAAATTTTGAATAATAAAACAAGAAATATTTCCTCAAGATGGGAATTTTTTTCTTCGAAATAGGGAAATTTCTAGGAATTTTGAGCCATATTGAATTATTTTTGAGAAATTTTGAGGTGTTTAAGTGTCCAAGACGGCCGCCATGGTGTCATAATCCAATATGGCGGACGCCGGCGCCAACTGCACACTCAGAACCCATGGCTCGGCCAGCCAACTTATTGTACTATTTGTATATTTCAAAATGAAGCTCTAAGTAAAAATGTAATCGAGTAGTTATGTGGAAGCTCCACTTAAAATAATGATAATAGTATGTAACCTAACAAATACTATAATGTTAATGGTCTACTATTTTATGTAAATTATATGATAAATAATTATTGAGTACTATTCATAACGATTCGGTACGATTGGAAAAAAAAATAATTTTCGTTCTAACGACACAAATGATGGTTTGGGGTTCAGCCACGTCGAAATAGTATCACGATAATCAAGATATAGACAAGACAGTTGATTAGAATATGGCCACGAAAGCACGCAATGTAATCAATCACGTAAACATCATGGTAGGCTTACATAAACAAACTACAGGAAAAATAAATCTTTGTTGTGTGATAAACTTCTTGCAATATCGAAATCATTAAGATGTAATGAGTACTAAGCAATTTTTTATTATTATTTTAATTTTTACGAGAAATCGTTTCTCGTAAGAAAGTACCGGTAGTAATAATATCCACTGCACAAACAGCAAAGAAATAAAAGTAGCACAACAATTTAATGCGAGAAAAACAATTTAAATTTAAGCTAAACAGAAATGCTTGAGTCAGTAGAACGATGGCGGCTTTGCATGCGTTCGCTTGCATCACGTTTGGAATCCAGGACATCGTATTTTGTTTGTGCCTAGAACGAGAGAGATGGAGAACACAAGGGAACGACAGGAAATACGAAATACGGGCAGCAAGAATTTCATTTCAGCAATATGGAGGTAAAACTAAAAAGGAACCTTTCCTCGGAATTGTGTACTCCTCGTAAAATCTTCGAATCAAAGAGTGAGTCAAACTAAACCAAGAAATATATTGACTTCACATTCAATTTTTTCTAAATATTATTTGTTTTGTCATTAGATACATACACTAATAAAAAGTTAAGTATTTCTAAAGAAGATGTTTAAAATTAACGTTGGAACATTAGTTTTGAATGCACTGAAATTAACCTGGTCGTTGTGACGATTATGCTCCACGTAAAAGATAATCTACTTAAACTAAGCTACATATCTGAATGGAAAAACTACATGTTAGTTTAAAAAATTTCGTTTTGAACGCCTCATGCGTCAATTTAATTTTTAACAAAATTTCAAAATATGCCATGTTCTATTAATAAAACTCTTTCAAACGGAGCATTACACGCCTACGTAGTCTAATCTTAAATTAATTTTTCCATGCATTCAGGTGTGTGGAGCATGGAGCATAGCTTACAAACTAAAACCCAACATTTTCAAAATTTGTTTGGAAACTTAATTAGGGTAAACAGTAAGGGTTATTTTCCTTCGTCGCTCGGTTATGCACAGAGGCTTAAGGCGACGAAGTCCTTTAAAATTATATAGTGCGGGCCAAACGTCTTACGATTTGACAGTGGTGTATACATTTTCTCCCTCTTTTCTCGCCACTCCTCCAAAATTACTGTTAGTTTTGTTTGCTGATAGAGAAACGACTTTATTTTCTAAGTGAAGTTTCTCTATTACTGTCAAAATTTATGTTGAAATTTGCCAAGTGCGATTCGGCCCAAGGATCTAAAACATGTTCTGATTTTGTTCTTGCGCAAGCAAATTTGTTTTTATTTCCAAACTTTGTAATTAAATTACTTGAGCAATCCATGTAAAGAAAACTTTGGATGTAGTTAACAGTGTGGTATGCAAAGGTACCTTCTTGAATAGCTAAATTAAATTCTTCGCTGGAGGGAGCACTTTTTTAAAAGTAAAAATAAAAACGAAACCACTGAATTCACTGAATACGATGATGCTCTTGCCGATAAATCACTTTTATGTTTTGCAGTACGTTCATGCTTTTTATTGGTCGTTTTGCCACAACTGCCTATCGAAAACAAACTATTGCACATTGAAAACAATACTAGGGTGTCTCTGCTTTTGCTGGTATACGCACAATCTCCTCTTCTTGACTAGATTCCGTGCTAACTTTTAGCCGGCGGGCGGCGCTGCCCGGTTTAACCGGGTTCCCGTCGGAGGGTTGATTGTTTGAGTAGCCGCCGCTTCCGGTCGGCTCCAGTGATTACATCCGCTCATCGGCCGCGCCCAACCCTCCCTTTGACTCGTGTGGAACCCCCCCCCCCCCCCATCAACCGCCGGCTGGAGAAGTTAGTTGCTCGCAAACAAACCAGGGGCCGCGCCGGTCGGGCTGGGAGAGAGTTCATTAGCCTTGCTTGCCGCGGCCGACCTGAAGCCCCTCCCGTTACGTCATCAGCACGCCGCGGTGCTGACGTAGTCCCCAGGAGACGTCGTCAGTCGCGGCTTGTTGGAATCTGCCAAGGGGGCGTTGTTGTGGTGGCTTCGCGTCCCACGAGAGTGAAGACCAGCCCCTGAAGTGGCTGCCACCAGTGCTACGTGCATGTGTTGCGGGTGAGCAGGGCGCTGGAATGGCCGGTGCGCGACATCCAGTGACGACTCGGCGAGCGACGCCCGGGACAGGACGACGCACCGAGTGTTGAGGCGAGCGTCCGGCCGTATTGGACCCGCTACCACCAGGGGTCTACTAAATGTAAATATTCTTTGTGAGCCACGACTCCTAATCTACCCTGAAAGGGCGCACATTTGTAAGTAAATGTTGAGGGCGCCGACCTTCTGGTTGGAAAAAAAAAAACATTGGTTGTCTGTAAAGTCGGTTTACGGACCATAGTTTTAACGTGACAACGTCGTAACAAAACATTGATGAAATGATTGCACACTTTTATGAATAAAATTGAATCATTTTTATTGAATTATCACTATTTTGTATGGATACAAAGAAGGAGTGAAATTAAATCTATAATTTAATTTACTTTTATTTGCACTCATTAATTCAAATATGTTTATTACTTTAACGAAGAAATAATTTTAACTATAACTTTTATACGTTTTTGCTTTTTAACTTCTTCCAATCTGTGTTATTCTGTAAAGGATAGGACGATGATAGGAAAAGTAGGAAACGAATGGGAGTGTTTCAAGTTTAATGTGCCTCGAAAAAGTCAAATTCGGTGGTTGTTCCAATCGAGTGGAAGAGAGATAGATGCGGCGCAAGCGTACAATGAGCGTAACGGAACAATGTGCGTTACGGGACACTTTTTCGTGCGTGCAGCCGGCGTTCATCGATTTATTAGACGTCACGTCAAAAAGACGTCCGAAAGTACACTTGTCATTACTTAGTTCGCTCGATCTCGACAGACGACGGATTCTATGCGCACGCGTCCGAAACGACGTGCTAATGCGTCTGGTACGTGAGTCACACTGGAACAGAAAGGCCAGAGAGCGTCGGTTTTGATTGTTTGACACTGCCGCCGCCGCCTCCCCCCCCCCTCACAATCCAGCTCTTTCCGTGTCAAACTGGTCACGTCGGCGACGCAAGGGCGCGGCTGTCGCCCTATGCAGTATGTCATTTCATAGAGCATTCCTCTCATCCAGTAATCATCCGTTGCGATAGAGTTTCACAATCACCACATTCATCAACTCCTCTCTCGTAGGATTTTACTACTTATCTCATACATAATATCAACACAATTGATCATTAAAACCACGAACTGAAGTCGGCAACGAGCATACAAACCTGATCACGCAGCTGTAAGTGCTTCCACTGGGATTCGAAACGATGTTCCCGAATCTCATTGATTCATTTTCTCTCATTTTTTTTTTGTATATTTGACGTACGTATAACATTACAGCTCTCAGTAAACGGCATTTGGTAGGAATAATTTCATAAATGGACCGGAAATCGCATGTAACGCAAATATGTGACCACGAATCTGTGGTAAATGACGCAATCCAAAGGTATCAAAGCCAAGGGAAAACCTTATGGTATCAACTGTTTAATGAATTTGAACAAGATGGGCAGTAGGCCTATATTAATTTTCAAAAAAATATATTGTCAAAAATAAGGACCAAAGCCGTGGTTTAGTATTTTTTTTCAAGTCTTTTTCGCTTTTATGAAGCCTTTTTTATTATATGGTTTTAAATTTCGGCCTGCAAATGGAATGATTCAATAGTCTACGTAGTTGCTCCAGCAGCGAATTCTAGTGGCGGGTGCGGAAACTACGTGTGATTCGTGTCTAGAAATGTATATGAAAACATTATTTGCGTAAATTTATTACGCTCGGCTTTTTTAAAAAAAAATTTCTACGTTCAAATTCCGTGTCCCGTGTTTCGTATTGTAAGTGTATTTGCAAACATGAGAACACATAAATTTGCTCTGGCGAGTACTGAAAGCCTCGCTCACGGTTTTTTTTTTACGCCGGAGAGAGTAAAAACTTTTGGCGGAACATTTCAAAGCCTTGCCCTACCCAATGTTTTACCTCCAAGCTGCTCCCCAGGTAGATGGAGGGTTTAATTTTTCATAGTTCTTTGCACATTATCGTCAGCAAGTTGCGAAGCAAACGCAGAGCAGCTTTTCCTCTGTGAAATGTTTCACGTCCTCATAAAATTAATGGCTTTACTTAGCTCGTCATAAATTAAAAAACTTGCAAAAAAATTGTTAAAAGAATAAGAGAGTTTTCCTATTCTATCAAAATTACGACGTGTGGAAATAACAAGTGTGCAGACAAAATTTTCTAAACTTTTACAAAAGATTCCTTTGGAAACCAGTTGACAAGTAATAGTTCGTAATACTACAAGAAATATGTTGTAACTTTGTACAGCACATGGCTATGGTTATTTTTACAAATATAAAATATATTTATCGAGATAATACTGAGTATATCGTACGAAAACTGGAGCAAAATTTTATATTTTAATTGAGGTTTCATTCAAGCATAATGTTTTATCAAACCACGGATTGGAATCTATTTTCTTCTATAATGCTTACTAATGTGCGCCGTTAATACTGTAAAGCTATTCAGGGACCGGTTTACAAATAACTTTAACTATTGGAGGCACTGGGAAATACCAAGCATAAATGCTTGTGTGAGAATCCGAACCCAGTGTTACTGCGAACACTATTTTTTTAGTAATACAGTTGTTTTAATGTAATTGTACAAATACAAGAATATTTCTGTTCAATTTACAAAAACAAATTATCGATTCGAAGTAAAAAGAAACAATAAAAATCACTGCTAAATCTTGAGGTACCATAAATTAAGAAATTATCAGTAGGATTTATATACACTTATAAAATCATTTTCATAAATTTACAAAAGAAAAGTATCTAGACTTGAAGCAGTTTAACATATACATTTTCTTAAAGTGCGTAGCCAACAAGGGAGAGAATAGTTCGCACATGTATCATCGCCTCTACGTGCCTAGAACCTAAGCCGTAGTCTTCTCGTTGATAACGTGATTATGCTGGAATTTGAGTGACGTACGCTGCAATTTTAGGGCAGATTTTATGAAGGCAAATGTGGCCGGCTCCCGCATACACAGGGTATCTATCAGTACGCCGAATGTTTCACATCTTAAAACGTTCGTTTTATAAACTTTTAAGTTTACACTTACGATTCGTGCGCCAAGGCTTTAGCACACTAGGCGCATGGGTAAAATTACGTGCATATAAAAAAGGGGTCATTGGGTATGTAAACAAGGGACTAACTCAAGATACTTATTGTGATTCATTTTTTCAACTCATTCGGTGTGTTGAAGGCACGATCGTGGACATAGTAACGTTTTTTTCCTTAAAGGACTTACTTTCACAAAAATTGACAAATTAAATTTTTTGGCAATGTTAGCGCATGAGGTACAATTTTTAACGCCCTTATATTAGCTTCACTTGAAACTAACGAACTACGTAAACCAAACTTGGAAGTCGATTTTAACATACTTCTAATTGTATCAATTTGAAACTTTGCAAGTATATGTAATCCGGGCGTCAATACAATAATTTGGTACCATCGAACTGATCTGATGATGGAGCCAAGGGATGGATAGTGACACTCGCCAACTCGTCAATTTTTTAGTGTGTGACTGATATAAACGTGTTTTTTTTTAGTTTTTTAAACTATAGTTTTTATTATAGTTGTTTTTTAACTGGCTTGAAGTTAGTTTGCGACGACGTAATGTACGACGTTTTAATCAGCAAGACAACTGGGCCAGTAACCTATACATAGTGCGTTGGAACTCTTTCAGAAGAGGACTTAATATTAAAGATATCCTTATTAATGAAATTAAAAAAATACATCTTAAATTTTCTTAAGATATATAAAGTCTTTCGTTTAGAATTTTACGTATCGATTAAAGTTTTTGTTGTGCATAGCAAGGCGTTGTTTGCATGTTGTGCTCATTTAAATCTTTTATTATCTGAATTTTTGTCGGAGAAATTTATTTGTTTTAAGTGTATGCTAAATCTTGGAGAGTTAATGTGTTCGGATGGTATTTTGTAAGCTAAATTCTAAGATCATAAATCACAAATTATTGTGCAAATATTGCTGAGAAATTATAATCTAAGTAAGAGCATTATTTTGTGTTCTTTAATTATTCCTTCACTCTTTTTAAAAATATTTTAAATTGTATTACCTCAAAAAACTTTGTGATCGTTTCAGTTGGTCGTAATCGCGACGCAGCAATTATGGAGGTTTTGAACTATAAAGTTACCAATTCAAAATTTTGAGAGTTTCATAATTTTATAATTTGATGCCTCATAGCAGAGTGTCACAATTTCAGCTTCTATCCATGCTGGGGGGGGGGGGGGGGAGCAGTCTCATTGGTGTTGGAAAGTTTAAGTACGCGAGAGAAGAGAACGCGATGCCAGGTTCAGAGCTGGCTGGCGGCCTTGCACGGTCACGTACGGTCCGCTGACGTAAGGCATGCCACGTACGCCTGGCTGGATTACAAGGGTCGTCACTACCCCTTCCCCCCTCCACTCCCCGCGCGTTGTCCTGCCTCGGCGCCGTTATCTAACGCTGAGTGGCCTTGAGAACTCCGCGGGCCGCCGCGTGGATTGGCGATAATGGACGCCAGTCTTCTCGACTGTTCGGGCGTCGGGTCGGCCCGGGATGACACGACTCTCCACAGATGCTCTCGTCGGTTCGAGAAGGGCGCCACAGACTACTTACGCAGCGACGCCGGCCTCCGCGACAGTTTGGCGACAAAGTCCTGCGACGGTGAGGACCAGTGAGTGCCGCGAGTGTGGCGAGAGTTCCGAGCGGATTCCGAGCGAAGGTAATTGCGGCAAAGAACATTGGCAAAGAGGGGTGAGAGATATACCCCTCCCCCCCCCCCCCCCCCACCCCTTGAGAGTGGCGCGACGTGGAGTTCGACTGGATCGCGAGAGTGCGGCGACTGAGTGGTGCGAGACCCTGTGTGTGTGGACAGGTGCGAGGTAAGGGGCAAACTACTATTGAGCCTAGCTCCAGTGAGGAGTGCGAACTGTGGAACTTGACAGACATAGATTGACGTGAGAATAAACATTTTGAAATGCCAGTAATTTGTGATCAGACATTTTTTGGTACAATTATTTATTATAAATGTAAATATTAGTAATCAATAAAACTTCATTTGGCTATCCTTTACGAAACCAGTTCTCCCCACATTATAAATCTTAACAATATTTTATTTTAAAGAAAAAGCCGCTTTCAGGTTTGACTCCCTTTCGTTGTTAGCGTAGAGACACACGTTCGGAGCGCAGTTTTTTTTATTCTCCCTTCAATAAACGAGTTGGCTTTATCGATAGAACAAACCATTGCTTGCTAACAGGTCAGTTAATTTCCCCGCGAAATGGACAGCCGCGGGTTTTCGCCCGGGGCGCCTGAATAGCTCGCTGATCGCGGCCAGAAATCTGCGGTGAGCGTAATTAAAGTTTTCATTCTGCACCTCGTTCTCCCTGCCGCGATGATGACTCCAGGGGAAAAGCAGAGGCCGAAAGTAAATGGATCATCAGATGATCAAGAGCTGAGTGAAACCCACCCCAACCAAGGGAAGTGAAAATAATTCCCCGCGGGGGAAAAAAAAACAACATTACAACAAAACGGCTGTCAACTTGCTGTATCTCGTCACAAACTCCAGATAGTAAATATATAGACGTTGATAAGTTAGACCTAGGAGAAAAATAATTTTGGGAAACTCAAACAGAAATAAAGAAATCAAAAATGTAATGTTTGCTTCATTATTTTTATATTACTGTTGCCACTTCATTTTTTTTTTGTTTTGTTCTTAGGACAGGAAAACATTTAATCAACATCGGGCTGAAGTAATTTTTTCTATGATAATAATCGCACAATGTGACATGTACAAATATTAACCTTGAAATTTTAAACATAAAAAATGTTTTATGGAAAATATTTTAAAATGTTTTATGTTTTACAAAAATTGTGCAATATAGACTACGTAGAATTACTGACATTAACATTCCTTTGAAGACTTTTTATTAAACACAAAAGTTTAAAGATACAATGAAGTAAGAATGGATCTATTTGAAACAATTTAAAAGTATTCCATTTTATATTTGTAGCAACTAAAACAAACAAAAATAAGAGTATTAACGCTTTGAGGAAAATTACTCCCAATATATAATATGAAAACTTATAATACAGTATGTACCTAAAATACACTTCAGTGTTGTGGATACATATGTAGGACATGCCGGGTTAGTGAATATAGTTAGGGAAATACTTCTGTTTACCTCTTGGAGCCGTTACCATGAACTGTGAAATAAAATGGAGCCCTGTTAAGTGGAATGTTATATTGGCTAAGTACACAACTGGCCATACCGAAACCTGTATAATGAAAATATTTTAAATGAATTAATTGACTAAATTTTGAAGCACTGCATATTATTAGTTTGGTGCAACTCAGGAAAAAGGATTTCCATAATTACAGTTTATTTCACGAATGAGTGTCTGTGCTGAGATGTAGCAGCGACGGAATTCCGTGATGCGAGAAACGAGAGAGTGCTCTGAGAAAACCTACTGGCATACAGCAACGTCGGTCACGTCTCCCATTCGCATTGAACCGAGATAGCCTTTGTGGGCGCCGATTCACCTGACCAAACTGCAACACATGTCTCTAGAGAATTTATATGTCTGCATTTGCTAATGAGATGAGCTCATTGAATACCTACGAGTGCACAATGAAAATAATTAGTTGCGTCGAAATTCAGGCTCGCCGAGCGAAAATTATGGCAACCTCTCCCTATCTGTTTCTTCAGCACTTTGGCGGCCAGTTGGGGCCCACTGGCCACATTAACTCAGCCCACTTAAATATCTCCCAACAAAAATACTATCAGGTATTCTATTATGTAGTAGCCGTATTTTTTTGCATCTATGTAGAGTAAGTTGTTAGCAGACACTGTTAGAAATCAGCAATATTCTCAGAAAATCTACTGAAATATTTTATTTGATTTTTTCTCAGGTTTTAATGTTTTATTTATTTATTTTGTTGAATACCGTTTTTAAAAGAATTATTAATTTTTTATTCATCAGCACATTTCCACACAAAATGAAGTCCGCCCGCTTGGTCTAGCGGCCAGCGTGTCTGGCTGGTGGGCCAAGGGGCCCCGGGTTCGATTCTTGACCGAGGAGGAGATTTAACAAACCTTCTCCCCGGGTTCCAGACTGTGTGTTTGTTATGTCCCTTACACCTACGTCCCGCGGAAGGCAATGCCAAACCAGGGCGGAATAATCCTACCTCGGCAGATGCCTGTGTGCTCGCGACACCCACCAGTGGGTAAAAACGACTCGCCATCACACAAAATACTAATAGTGAATTTTTTAACAAAATTTTGCAAGGAAATCTAGCATTAATTCAGTTGTGCCGAAGGTTTACTTAATGTCTAGCGCTCAATGAGAGTCGCCGCGCCGGACACTCCCGGGAACTGACGTCAGCATTCCCGTGGTGCATTGCGCCTGCGCGGGGTCATGTAACGGAAAAGGGGAGGGGGGTGGGGTGTAGGTCGCGAAAAAGGGGAGGGGGTGGTTTAGGGGAAGGGGGTGTAGGTCGCGATGACTGGCTGAGCCAACCGCAGCACAGCAACACGGCACACACACACTCGCCCAGCGACGCGCCAACGGGTGCGTTCGACGCGTACAGAACGTACGACCGCGTGACGTATGCGTCCTTTTATTTTTATTTTTAAATGCCACACGTCACGGACACTCGTCGATGGCTTTCACTGCCACGTGAACCGCTTTTAAAAAAAAGTAATTGTTGACTGGGATTCAATCTCGTTCACCGGGGCAGTAATTGAAATCCTCGAGAACGCGGGGTCGTGATTTTGAATAGTTGGTGTACATTTGTGCATTTAAAAAAAACATATATAACATTTAACCAGACCGGTTGTTAGAGTACAATCGAGCCGTCATCCCTACGGTGACTTTTTCCTCCCAGCTTCTATTGAATATCGTAGCAAGATAAAGCTGCTGCTTAGATTCTGTTGTTATGGCATGATTATCCGACAGTAAAATACAGCGGAACGAAAATAAAAATAATTTTTTTTTCTTTTACACAAGTGTATTCACGCATTTAGCGATATAATATTTTTTCTAAGAGTTTTCCAGAAGTGTGTCAACTCGCGGACTCACGAATCTGTAGGATATACTGCACAGTCCTCTAGATTTTCGGGTAAAAGTCGTCTTTTCATTGACTTCTGACTTGTAAGATGTCTGATCTGGGTTGCCCGTGGTTATACACTTCGGCGACATCGGCCCGGTCTGTACGAGGGGTGGCTGGTGGGGTGGGGGTAGGTCCGGGCGCCACTTACTGGGATTAATTGGGGAGGGTTTTGTATCAGTGAATGCGACCCTTCAATCCCCATCGGTTCCTCACCCTTCGCCACCCCTCTGCATCCTTCGACTGTCCAGGCGGACCTCCCCCACCGCCCCCCTACCCACCCAAAACCTCTTTACTCCCGCGGGAAACCCACGATTCATTGACCCCCGATCAGTCCCGGACATTCCCGACGTTCGCTGTACTGCCCGCTCGGTCCGAGAGAAAAAAAACAACTCAAATTTCTCGATATTCCATACGTGCTTTCTCGCGGAAAGAGTTCCGGACCAGCTGCGTGTCGAAACTTTGCAAGCAGTGTCTGTTGTTTCGTGTTTTTGGCTGGGTTTGTTTCAGGCACATGTCTACTGTCAGGACACTGCAGAAGTAAAAAAAAAAAACCGTCCTGAATGGCCCGTCAAAATGGAGCAACGGCTTCTCTTTGCAGACGACCGCCAGTCGCAAGAGAACAATCGCCATCGCAGGCATAGGTACCTTGTTGCAGTCTAACGAGCGACCAGATTGTTTCCAGGAGCAAATACATGGCTCTATTCATACTTTTTCACGATTTTTTTAAAGATCTATTATCTAACCTAATCGACCCCTGTTACCTAAACAAGAGTAAAGCTAATTTTACGAAGGGGGGAAAAAAACGAAATACTTAATTTCCGTATATTTTTTGACACCAAAAATATAAAATCAAATAAAATGACAGATGCACGTGGATTATTTGGGTGTCTGACGTGAAGTCAATGAATAGTAAATGTACCTCCTCCCCTCTTTTCCAGCACAAAACACAGAGAGCGGTCGATCACAATCGTTGCGGAAGGGTTGAGGGTGGGAAAAGGAGGGGGGGGGGGTGTGGAGAGAGGAGGGCTTAACCAACCGGCCGAGATTGAATGGGACGCGCTCCGAGAGCGGCGACGCGTGGTGGTCGATCGGTCGAATCGCAGCGCGCGTTTGGAATGTTCGGGGCCGGTTTTCGCGAAATGAAGCCCCATTTAACTAATAGAGGGGGGGGAGAGGGGACATATGGCGGGCTGGGAAGCGGTAATGGAGAGGGGGGGAAGTTAGCACGTCGCGATCAGAATCGCCGGGCGGACGGGATGATGAAACATCCGAGAGCGCGCGTTCGGCCGAGAGCCCCATTTGATCGTCACTGGTTAAACAGCAAGAGCCACAGTTAGTTAATGTTCCCAATTCAAAACATTGTTATTAATTTTTTTTAACTTGAGCTAGTCTTTCAGTTCTCGCCAATAATGTGTAAAGAGCTAACCTCGATAACCAGCAAATAATTAGGGACCGGAAAAATTCGCGGGTTCAATGCCCTGTAGAATGAACTTCATAGTTATACGTACACTCGGTCAAATGTCACCCACTCATTGGGCTGTTGTCTTGTGAGACGTCCCAACGTAGCAGCCTGTGATTCGATAAAGCTTTGGTTTGGTGTTTCTAATTGGCCCAGAGTCATCCAGGTGAGTTGTGAAGCCAATAGCAGAGGCAGCACTGGGGTATAACTATTTGAATTTTAGCCTATCGCGAAATGAATTCGCAAATTTTTCCGGTCTCTACAAATAATGTGTTCTCATGTTGCAAGTACACTTATTAATTAGAGGCATGTATTTTTCGCGAAATAATCTGGACGCCCACTAGACTGCAACAAGGTATATCCGCACCAGCGGTTTCTCCCTTGTGATTGGCGGCCGTCTGCGAGAGAAGTCGTTGCCTTATTCGACCAGGCCACTCAGTACGCGTTTGCTACCCCACTGAATTACTGTGATTAGTGTTGTAACAATCGACATGTGCCTGGAAGAAACTTACCCAATCAAGAAACACAGACGATGCTACAGTGTTTTAACTTTCAGCTAGTCTCGGAATCTTTTCCAGAAATATGCATGCCCCTACGTTATTATACGAAACTCAGACAGCTCAGATACTTCTAAATATTATCTTAAACTTTGGTCCAAAATTTTTTTCAACAACCATTCGTTACTGTAAGGAGCGAAAAATAGTTTTTGTAGGAAAAAAATTATTAATAGATGTCTTAGTAGGCATTGTATGAAATGAGTTATAATTTATTGCAAACTGTTTTATTATAATCATATAACATTTTTGTTTCGAATAATTTTCGATACGACGAACCTTTAATGCAAAGGGTCGGAAAAATTGGCATTGAAGGTACCAAAAATAACGTCATAATTTGGTTAGTAGGCACATCATCAAATATGTTAAAATAAATGTGAAAATCTTATAAATATTACATAAATATTTATTCTGAAACTATTTTGTGAGCTGTAGCCCTTAGCACAAGGGGCGATATATTTTTTATTGCTTAAAGTTTGGGGCAGGATGAGTAGGTATGTTACACAGATGGAAGTTATTCACTAGAAGCACAGCAAAGAACCTACTTATCTGTGTCAGGCTCATAACCATGTAATTTTTATCGAGAATCCATACTAATATTATAAATGCGAAAGTAACTCTGTCTGTCTGTCTGTCTGTTTGTTACCTTTTCCCGGCTGAACGGCTGAACGGATCGTAATGAAATTTGGCAAGGAGATAGATTATATCCTGGGGATGGACATAGGCTATCTTTTGTCTAAAAAAAAAAATAAATTTTAAACGGGTTAAAAAAAATATATCATAATTTTATGTAACGTGTGTCATAGATATACAAACTGTTAGTGTCATTCCTCTATGTCTGCCGAGCAATAGCTTTCAAGCCATTACGTTACGTTTTTCTATTGTAAGGAACTAAGTAGAGAGTAAGAAAAAAATAAATATCTTGACAGTTTGTAGTGTCGCCATATTTGTTTCAGTTTTCAATACCGTTTTTGTATATTACAATTTAAATTATTTTTTTTACAGTACCTACTTATAACTTATTTGCAAGGAGTTTGGTTTAGTGTTTATAATTTATCTGCTGAGCGTCAAGAGTCTTAGGGCTACTGAGACCGAAGACCAGAAATATTTATCAATTATGTAATATATTGTTGAAAAATTTGAATTTTACTATTTCAGGTCGGTCGATTTTTTTTTATTAATTATAATCGTTACGTGTAATTGCCATCTTCCTTTATTTCATATTAAACATTATGTTTGGTTGAGTGTGAGATAATTTTATTTATGTATGCTTTAATTTCATTTATTTTCTTATATATATATATATATATATATATATATATATATATTCTTACCTACCTACTTCTATTAAATTTCAGGTGGATGTTAACATTGTCATTCCAGTTGAATAAATTTTTTTGACAAATTAGTTGTTATTTATACTTTTTGTTTCATTTTGGACTATTTTTTTTTTTACTTAATTCAAAGATTTGTGGTGTGTACAGGGAGTGATATCTCTATTAATTTCTATACTCCTTTGGATAAGCGGAATATGGCCACCACAGTTTTACATATCAACAAATCCTACAAATGTTTTAAACATTATGACAAATAAAAAATAGTTTCACAAACATCCTTAGCTTTTTTTTGGTGTGTATAGTTTGAAGTTTAATATTATGTATGTACGTAAATTCTTAAACATAGAGTTATTTTTTAATTTATTTAGAAAATTATTCATAGGTAGGAAATAAGCTTTCCTTTATATCTCTTTCGATTTGGAGTGTTTCCTCAAACTACCCTCCCCCCACAAGGAGTCAAAGACCCAATAATAAAAAAATTTCCCAAACTTTCGAAAACCTATTCTCTTTCGGTTTGGAGTGTTTACGAGCCATTCGGGGTCTTCAACATCACCCCCCCCCCCCCTTCTCAGGGGTCAAAGCCCCAAAATTTAGAAAATTTCAAAAATCATTCTCTTTCGATTTTTAGTGTTTCCCTGCCATTCAGGGTCCTCAAAATAACCCCTCCCCCTCTGGGGACAAAGCCCCAAAATCTCGAAAATTTCAGGATTTTCAAATATCATTTCTTTCGAGATGGAGTGTTGCGCACCATTCGAGGTCCTGAACCTCCACCCCCCCCCCCTTTTTTTTTCTCAAAAGTGAAAGCCACAAAATTTCGAAAAATTGGAGGAAATTGTATTAAAATTAAGTTATTACTAACTAAAGTGTCCGGGGGATGGCGGAACGTTTACCCAAAGACGTGTTCTCCAACAAATTTGTGGTAAGGGTATTGGGGGAATGCAAAACCCCAAAATTTCGAAAAATTTCTTAATTTAAGAATACTTTTTTTTACCATTTGGAGTGTTTCCGAGCCATTCGGGGTCCTCAAACTACCCTCCCCCCACAAGGAGTCAAAGACCCAATAATTAAAAAAATTCCCAAAATTTCCAAAAACCTATTCTTTTTAGATTTGGAGTGTTTACGAGCCATTCGGGGTCCTCAACATCACCCCCCCCCTCAGGGGTCAAAACCCCAAAATTTAAAAAATTTCAAATATCATTCTTTCGATTTTATTGTTTCCCAGCCATTCAGGGTCCTCAAAATCACCCCTCCCCCTCTGGGGACAAAGCCCCAAAATTTCGACAATTTCAGGAATTTCAAATATCATTTCTTTCGAGATGGAGTGTTCCAAACCATTCGAGGTCCTGAACATCCACTTTTCGCAAAAGTGAAAGCCCCAAAATTTCGAAATATAAGAATATATATAATTGGATTTTGGTATGTATGACGTCGATAAACTCTTACACCGTTTGACCGATCGCCATGAAAGTTGGCACAACGAAGTGTTTTTATCATCCATTTTTTTTGTAACTCGCCGCTAGATGGCGCTGTAGCGCATCAACTTCTTTCAACCGATCGCCCTGGGTAAACAGAAAATCATAGGTCACAGATACACAAACAGTAATTATGTGTCATTTCTTAATGTCTAACACACTGGACATATCGCTATCCATTTTGCTGTAACTCGCGGACAATATATCACCCGGTGTTCAGCCCGGGCAAAGCCGGGTACTGCAGCTAGTATTCTATAATTTCTACAAAAAATGTTGGATGGATTACCTAGAAAACATTTAAAAAATTCCAGTTGCCTGAAATATGCAAAAATGGTTTATGTAAATATAGTTTGGTATATTAAATAACGTGTGAAATGTTTTACATATTAAGTTTTCTAAATGTTCAATACGTTTCCAGAATGTTACAAACATGTATAGGAACATCGAAATCTGCGTTTGCCTGTAGGCTGTGCCGAAAGGGATTTTTATGTGTTGTGCTCGCTGTATTATCACGCTACCGGGCCAACAGTATAAATAAGAAATTGCTAGAACCACCGTGAATCGGTGGAATTTCACTGGAGTAACTGGGAAAACTGCTCCATTTTGAATCTGTAACGACTCGTTTTAACAGTATTTCAGTGAAATCCCAATGGTTTACAGTGGTTTTAACAGTTCCCTATTTAGAGTTTAAACCTTGTCTTGTAGTATCTCACGATCTTCTCAATTAATTCATTTCAGTATCGCTTTACGTTTCAAAGAAATTGGCCATAGTTTTCGTGATGAATATTTAACGCATTTTCCTGGAGTTATTTTGAAAGGAAAAAAATGGGCAGCTGAAATCAGGATGACTGTACCGGAGTATCAGTTCTCAAGCTGGTCAGAAACACGTGTATTTTTTTATCGGTTGTTTTTTTTTTTCTCTTCTAGCGGTTTATACATTACGTGCTCATAAGCATTCCTGATTCCTCTTTCATTCTTGATGTATTTATTTATTTATTCATCTTGTTTTTGAATGTGGCGAAGTTACGGCATTCACGCGCTTGTATTAAAATTAACCACTGATAAAAAAAACAATTGATTACTTTTACAAAACAACCCAAACCTAATAATATAAAACTAAAAATAGTTATCATTCTAGCACATGACCAAACCTAAGTTAAATAAATAATTAATAATTTTGTATCCATTTTTTAATGATGGACTTAATTATTATTGAAAAAAGAAAAACATTTTACAAAAACAAGACCTAAAACTATGATTTACAAAAAATATATTGTGTAAAATACAGTTAATTACTTTAGAAATTAATAACTTCTCAACATTAGCAATAATTTTAACATTATTTAAATTATCACAAAAAGGGTACACCACACACACGTACATAAATTTTCATTAAAAAAAGAAATTATCGTTCAAAAACACTACTCTTTAAAGTTACAATTGTTTTGAAATATTTCAAATTATACCTGTTGTAAGCTGATATGAAATTTCATGCCTTATTAGTTTTTCAAGCGCATTCCAAGCGCGCACTGCAGTTACATAGAATTATTTGGAACATGAGCTTGAGTGATACCTAGGAATTAACCAGGGAAAATTTCTCTTCGTGGTTTTAAGAAGTTGTTTCCTTCCTTGATATATATTTCCAAACAATTTCGAGGAGGGGGGAGGAGGTTGATTACAAAAATCCACAACTATTCAGAAGAAACCTACATGAAAACTTATACTAATGTATTTTTTTACTCTGTGGACGATAACATTAACTTAGGAATGCACAAAATGTGGACAATTATCCTCCTTCCCAAGAGCCACAGACGTGAACTATGTGTTACTTTTTTTTTAACCAGGGACGTACCATGCCTGGGAATCCATATCTATTTGCGGTACTAGCATTTTTATTGTGCTTGCCACCAACACATTTTGATTTTTCTTCCGATCAGACGATGTTCGATTTAATTTGATTTCCTGCAGGGAATTTTCTCTCGCACTTCCAAACGTGCGGTTTATTCGCCAAGGGAAGGGCAAACACATTCCTCTGCTGAAGTGTTTCATTTACGTGGAGCAGAAACTCAGCAATAAAACACAGTCTGAACGTCCTCCAATCTCAGCGTCGAATATCTTACACCCCGGCATTCGTCAGTCGTTTGACGGTCATGCTGTTTCTAACCTTAACACGTAAAACAATTCAAGGTGTTTGAAACATACAGAATGTCTTTCTTGACTTAGATACATACGTTGTATATTTTTTTATAGATGGAACATAAATGTTCATGTAAAATTACAGACTATTTTTAAATTTATACATTTACATGAAAACAACTATATCACTACTTGGTTCGGATTCTTACCCAGGATTGTCCCAGTGCCTCTAATAGTTAAAGTTATTTGTAATCAGTTCTCTGAATAGGTCTCCAGTATTAACTGCGCACATTAATAACCATAATAAAACACAATGTAGTCCAATTATATAATGTTCGATTATCATTTCATGGTTTAAAAAAATGGTTTAAATGAAACATTATTCATAATAAAATAATTATGCGTCAATTTTCGTAAAATAATACTTAGTATAATGTCGAAAAACGTATTTCATAAATGCAAATTAACCATAGCCATGTATTGTACAAATTTACAATATCTTTCTTGTACGAGTAGTATTACAAACTATTTCTTGACAACTGGTTTCCAAAGTAATCTTTTGAAAATGTACTGAATTTGGTTTCTGTGCATTGGACGTTTGGCTTCACCTAGTTAAGGTTCGGTCCGGGTTTTTCCCATCTGGGAACTTTGGACGTTGCCTTGAGTCAATAAGGTTTTCTCGGGGTACTCCCATTTCCTCAACCCTCCCATTCCATTAATGCTCTATTGTCATCTCATCGCTTCTCGACGTCCTTATTGGCCCAATGTTGAGAGTAACTAAAGCAGTAATTCATTCAATCGTTCATTACTCAGTTATCGAAATCGTTAATTTGATGTCCTAAGGCGGTATATTTGTAAGTAGGGCTTAGTCACGATTTTTAACTTTTTTTCTTTAGTAAATCTACTCTCACTTAAATTTCGCTCGTGTTAACGTGTTTACTAAAAAAATAATTCTGCTTCTAAAAACAAAGTCTATCACTGACTTCATTAGGAAGTTAAAAGTTGAAATCATTGCGATAAAAATAATAGAAACCATAACTGACTTTTTAACAGAAAAAAACTTTTAGCGGTGGCTTGTGAAAACTGGTGGTGTGAAATTTAATATAATCTAGGTAGATTATATGCTTATATAAACTTAAAACTTTTTTGATTTGTCTTTGACTAAGAGATGTGACTATAAAAATGAAAATTCACTTCATACAAATAAGTTGTGACACTCGAGCTCAAACATAAAAGTAATAAGCCCTTACAAAAGCTACTGCATGCCACACACGACAGAACAGTTCTGTGAAAGGTTTGCAAGGCAGCAGTAGCCAATCGTCAGTACCATTTATCTGTGTGCAGGTTATCCCAAGCAGTTTGTCCCCATGCACGAATTGCTGCGTGGATGCCGCGTGAAGCCACAATTTGTCCAGTAGACGGTATGAGCCATGTTTGCATGACACCGAAAACATTGGCTGGCGTGCAGTGTTTTCATTGTGGAAACAGTTTTAAAGTGCTGTGTTTCCTTGTGGCGACTATGTTTACGGGTGTATGTCTCGTTCCAGGTTATTATTTTAAATTTAAGTTAAACACAGTTAAACTTGTAGACTTTTTTAGTAGCCGAAATCCAACACTATGAAAAAAAAAATTAGTACATACGTTTTTGCATAATTAGTAGTTGGTGAATTTGAATTCTTAACATTTTTGTGTAGTATGGATAAGGGAAACCAAATGGAATAAGTAACTGAAAATATTTGGGTTTAAAGGCAATGCTGGACGCTATTGTGTTGTTTTGTTTAAATATATTTCCGAAAAAAAATTATTTAATTTTATATAAACATTTAAATCATTAAAACGCTGGGATTTTAAAAGGCTAGTAAATTTTAAAATGTGACTTTTCCAGCTAATTACGCTAAAAGTATGCTATATATATAATTTCGTGAAAGTTCAGCCACTCAGAAAGTCGGAATACATGTGGAACATAAATACAAAATAATGGCGTGGAACGGGTCATCCGCCCTTGTGACGGAAATGATAAAAAGTACTTATTAACCATCATCAGGGGTACTCAAACACCATTTTCGCAATATTTTGGGTGTTAAAATAATATGGCGGTAGTGAGGTGAAAAATAACTTCAACTGCGTCACAGCTTGCAATCTCCTGACGATTCCTAACTCTGCGATTTCAAACCATAGTTTATAATAGTTCAACGTGTTTCAGAAACAGTTATTTGGTACTGCTAAACCAACATACCTGTATGAACGAGAGTTTTGGTTCGTTCGGTAATATGATTTTCTCAGTTCAAAATCCATCGCTATCAAAAATTCTGTGCACCTGCATCCATTGTAAAATATGTTTGCGACTGACGGTGCGGCCAAAAGGAAAGGGATAACTCGTACCTGCCTGAACCCTGGAGGGTTATGACGCCTGGATTTATGGTCCCTCGCCCACGCCACCGCAAAGCCAGGCTAGACAATGGCGGCGGCATCTCCTCTGAGCCATGCGGGATTACGACGGTCCAGCCCTGGAGGGAAGAACTGGAGGCTGTGGAGGGAGAGAGAAACGCGACGATACTGAAGTTGGACCAGCAGTTATCTGTACCCAGACTACAACGAGAGTTTGTCTTGTTAATGGAGGATTACACATTTCTCGTTCTGTGGATCAACCGGAATTTTTTTTCCGGGCGAAAATAATTATTATCATACAACCATGTTGCTTTCATTTTTTTTTTTTCAATTCTTTAGCAGAAGAGACGTGTTTTGCTAATGAAAATAATACTTTTCCGTGAAGTAAGATATTTACAGAAACATTTACTGGCAACCTCTATCACAGTTTTTTTTTTAATTTTTAACAATTTTTTGATATTTGTTTCCTAGTTCATCACATTCCATTTGTACGATAAAATTAAAAAAATTTAAGACTGGGATTGTAATTTTTTAAAGATTTATTTAATAGCTAACTTTATCATTAAAGTAACTATAATATTATTAAACGTTAATATGTGCTGTTGTATTTTGAGCTACTGGAAAACAAACGCGGAAGAATATCGGTGACATTGCTGCTCCCCAATTTTTGTTGTGCTTCACGTGCGGACGGAAAAAAATCCGTCAAATATATTATTTGTTTAACCAGAAAATTATATACAAATATAACATAGCACGCTTATATTTATATTTGGTAGTTGATTACAGAGGTTCATTCGGTAGCGTCACAACTATTACAACCGCGGCGACCAAAATAAAAAAAAAAAAACACCCGCGGAGAGACTTGCAGTCGCCTGACCCTCAACTTTATTCGCCCCCACCCCCCCCCCTCGAGCATCAACCCTGTTTCGTTCGTTTGCGCTCCGAGACGACGACATCTCCCCGAACATTACAAACCGGCCGTGAAGAAGTTTCACTTCAGGAGATCGTCCGGCGAACAGCGGTCGAGCAGGTACATATGTCGGGCCCGCAGTCGAAGAAGACCTTAACCCGCACAAAAGGGCCCGGTAAACATGAGCGGGCCGCCAATTGGCCGCAGCGAGATGTAATTGGGTCAGAAACCCTATTCCCCCCCTCCCACACACACACTAGTCTCTTGCCAAAGAGCCGAGGATTAATTGGCGCAAACCGTCCGACGAGTCCGGGTGGGCGATGCTGATTGGCGGACTGTCGGGCGAGCAGGAGGAGGAGGGGGGGGGGGGTTGTTGGCCGAACTGGAGCGGTGACCCCGGGGGCCCTATGCTCGTTAAGCGCCGCGAGGGCTTAACCGTCGGCGGTTATCCCCGTCGATCATCCCCCGGCGGGGGGGAGGGGGGGTGTCCGCGGTGACGCGAACCGTCCGCTAGAACAATGCCGCGGCACGCGCTACGTGGGTTCCGTTCCCTGCGCTCGCTTCCGGCCACCGTGATCCGCGAAGCTCGTGCGGGCCTTCGACCCCGCGAGCACGAGCCTGCGACAGCTGCCGCCTGTCAGTGGATCAGAATACAAAAAAAAAAATTGGTTGTCTGTAAAGTCGGTTTACGGACGATAGTTTAACGTGACAAACGTCATAACAAAACATTGATGAAATGATTGCATGCTTTCATGAATAAAATTGAATCATTTTTTTTATTGAATTATCACTATTTTGAATGGATACAAAGGACGAGTGAAATGAAATCTACAATTTAATTGATCAATTTACATTTATTTGCACTCATTCATTCAAATATGTATATTACTTTAAAGAAGAGATTATTTTAATATAACTTTTATACATGTTTGGTATTTAACTTCTTTCAATCTGTGTTATTCTGTTAAGGATAGGACGATGATAGGAAAAGTAGGAAACGAATGGGAGTGTTTCAATTTTAATGCACCTCGAAAAAGTCAAATCGATGGTTGTTGCAATCGAGTGGAAGAGAGATAGATGCGGCGCAAGCGTACAATGAGCGTAACGGGACACATCGTAACGGGAAATGCGTTTTACGGGACTCTTTTTCGTGCGTGCAGCCGGCGTTCATCGATTAATTAGACGTCATGTCAAAAAACTACACAAAATATAAGTTATTACAGCTTGATGTCTAACGAGCTGTCCTGTACAGAAAAAAAGGTTTGTTTGAATCAAACAAATATTTGTTTCTATATGGCGAAATATTTAATCAGCGGAACAAAATATGTTGTTAGTTTTAACAAAACTCGGTAAGTAACAAAAAATAATTTGTTACACCTAACCAAATATACATTTGAGTTGACATAATCATTTTGTTGGGTGAAACAGAATCTTTCCTACTACAAAATATTTGTTCGAATTAACAAAATATATTTATTTCGCAATATATAAACAAATATTTTGTTGAGGCAAACAAAACCTTTATCTCAGTGTGGTTTCCGACGCTTCGCTCTGCTTCGCTGTGAAATGGAGTTGATCGTGTTAAAGCTGTCGTGGAGTGACCCTTCGCTGTTAAACCCGTCATTTTTTCTAGTTTTGTCGTGTCGTGTTCGTCGTGGCATTGCGACTCCAGCCTCGGGGAAACGCTCGAAAACTTTGTATCGTAACCACCGGCGTTCCAGTTTAAAAAAAATCGCAGCGTTTGTAAATATAATACTCCGAGAATTCATCGTGGCATTGAACTCGATGTAGTTTGAGAAGGCGGCGTTCGAAAAAAAAAAATAGATATGGCTGTGTCGTGGACACGGCCGTGTGTTGTACTTGAATACGTGAACGTAACAGGTAATATTTTCTATACAAAATATAAAATACGATATTTTTTATTTTAACACCATATATATTCATTGTAACTATTTTACACTAATGTTTTATACATGCAATCGATAGATTTTGACGAGAGCTGACGATTGAAATTCAAACGAACGTCGTAACTTCTCCGAGTCAAACGCTATACTAAATGGAAATCTCGAAACGCAGCAAAATGACCTCAATATGGCGCGCTATGCGTCACAGTCCTCACTTAGGGTAACGAATTATTTGATCCTTTAGCTATCCAGTAGTGTAATTAAATTTTGTATGGAGATGATAGATATGTAGCTGCCACACCAAACTGTATCCCCCGATTTTTTTATCATCATTCTTTTTTGAAGCAATTTTAAAGACGTCTTCACGTCAAAAAGCTCGAACGCGAGCACGTAAATGAGGGGTCTTTAGGAGTGGAGGAAGTTAAAGAGTCGGTGCCCCTTTATCGGCGCGGCGCCAGGCAGACAGCCCGCACAACCGCAGAGCAACGCAGAGTTGCCTAACTGCGAGCGCGCAGGCGCTTCGAGGGCAAACCGCGGAGGCTAACGAGAACCACTCTAGCCGGTCGCGTCGCTAAAGGGAGGGGCGTTTAACGTGTGTCCATTAGCAAAACTAAAATGGCATGGCGGCGGCCATGGCGAGAGAGAAGAGGGGGAAGACGACAAAGGTCGGTCATTTTGAGTGTGTTTTGTGGTCTGGTAGTTGGTAAAGGACCAGGGGCAAGGAGGCAAGCGGGGGTCAAGGGGTGGGACTGCAGAATGCAAAAGACACTTTTGTGGAATGGCTCCGAGGAATAAACGCAGCAACGTATTGTACTGGAAGTTCGCGCAGCCACCTAGAATTAGTTTCGTGCGTTTCCACGGAACCAAACTCCCGGCTAACGTTTGGTGTGAAAGGATAGAGGGGGGATGAGTTCGGATGTGGCCATTTAGGTTCCACAAAGCGAGCGCTGGAATTGCGTAAAGTTGTGCCTCTTCGAAAGCGTAGCGTTAAATTGGATTCTGGGAGAGCCATGCGTCCAGTACGGCCAGGATCAAGTATTCGTGCAGCCACGCACAGATGAACGTACCTACACGCATGCGTACGCGCAAACCATATCAGACCTCCAGGATTTGGAATCTGTGTGCTGCTTACAGAATAAAAGAACATTTATATTTTTGCCAGCCAGTAACCCGCGGCTTCGCTCTTGTTAATTTCAGGGTGTTACTGATATCTTACCATTGAAAGGAAAGTGTGTGATTAATTCCAAACATTTTTACTAATTAAATAGAACAACAAAGTGTCAGATGCTTAATTTGAACTCATAACAAAACTATTTAAGGATTATATTTCTTAAAGTGGTTTTATTTTCTGTATAAATTAGGTACCTATCTGATTTTATAACATACTTCTGGCCACGATTTCGTCTGCGTGGACTTCAGTATTGGACCCACAGGGAAACGAATAAAGATGGGGTGATAAAAATATAGATGAGAGTGATTTGTAATGCATTTTTTTTCGTGTCAGTGACACAGTAGAGTTGCGGAATTTATATTGCATCTCACTCTTAATTTAATGCAATGTATTACTGCAGACGCCATTGCATGATTTATCATTTTCCGCGCCGGTATGTCTAAGTTTCGGGCACTCGATTCTCTTGATAAATCAACATAGAGCTGACCATGCGAGAAGCACGGAGAGTCCGAAAATTAATTTCTTGCCACTTTCAATGTTTGGTCCTGGGACTCATTGTCATTGCAAATGCTAACTTTAGCAGGAATTGCAGCCTCTTAAATTGCAATGGCAAATTATTGGGAACTATTGGGGTGCGGGTAATCAACACGCTCTCTCCTTTAGCTGCTCCGGTGAGAACATGTTTCTCCCCAGCTCTGTGGTGCACAGTCTGGTTCCGTTGCGCACGACCTCGGTGCATCAAGGTCACGCGGCAGCAAAACCCCGGGTCGCCAGCCTTCAGCTCCAGTTTGTGGGAAGGCAGGTAACCCCTGGGCAAGACGTGACGGACGCACCAAACGACAGCGCGCTTCAAATTCAAGGCCACGCCGTCTATTGAGGAGTTCCAAATGTAAAGTGTTATTAGTGCCGTTTGTTCGCTGGCCGCTGCGAGCTTTTTGGGTCTGGCCATGGAGAAGGACAAGAAGTTGCCAGACATTACTATAAGACCGTGTGGCGGACATAGAGAAACACTGTATTTCACCTGTTTCAGCCATTTAGGGATGAAGAGATAATCCAGATCCATCCCTCAGGAACCGTGCATTTTTCCGGGATAAAATTAGCCACTGTCACTCTCCGGTCCACATACTATCTCAAACTTTCACATTTATAATATTAGTAGGGATTTATTTTCTATGGGCGTGTTTTAAAGTGTTAATTTTTAAAGTAAAAAAATAATGGACTGTGTTCATTGCTTGGACTGTCAGCATAATTGAAGTGAACAAAAAATTTAAACCATAAAAAAAATGTAACACAATTATAACTAAAATATTATGGTTTAAGTCGCATATAAATAAACGTTGTTAATTTTTTAGTTCGTATATTTCTCACATTTATTTCATATTTGTGGTGTTTTCTATAAAAATAATATTATGAATACTCGACACTTTCGTTGTTAGCTAAATTCAATTATTTATTTCAGTTTTTACTTACGGTAGGAACGTGAAACATGTCTTATCAAATTTGAGTCTAACAGTTATTTTGTACTTAAAGACCTCTGGCCGTCCTTTATTTTCCGTGGTGATTTATTTTATATGTGCAGATAACTGAGTCAATATAATGTATGTATTTAACTAATCAATGTTTAAATATAGTTACATTTTAATATAATTCCAAACAAGTGACCTGACTTGATTAATACGTGGTGATGACGGGGCCATAAGTCCAGTGACTGTATCGCACCTCAGCCATCACCCCAGGTACGACGACTATGTATTGACTAAGTACGCAGTAATAAATAATACAAAACATTTATTCACTCCACCGAGCTGGAGCAAATACAATATTTACGTAGGTTAACAGAATCTTGTTGTTAAAAATTGGCAAAGGGAGCCAGCTTAATTCACAGGAGAAACAAAAAATACTTTCTGAAACGACACATAACTTATCACAGATCAACTCTAAAAACATTGTCATCTTAAGTTTACGAAACATAACGGCTACAAATTAATTACACACAGCGATGCACGCGTACATTTGCGTGTACTGATGTTTACTCACTTCAACATTAGTTCGCCAGGAATAATCTTGGAGGGTTAATGAAATAAAGAAACTGAATACGCCTGTAGCCAAATAATACTTCTCTTCCTTCGCTTGCTTGTTTTCCATGTTTACATTGGAACAACGATCTCGGAGTCGGGGATCCAGCGCAGTCTGTACAAACATCTAGTTTCCCGAAACGACTGAGGAATCTCTGCGTTTATTTAAGGAAGCGCTCTACTAATAAAAGTTTGTACATTTACTGTAATCTGTACCTGTGTAAGCCTTTAAGAATCAACAGAAAAAAAATTTTTTTTTGTACTTTATAGCAAAAAATTCGTTTGGGAACCAGTTTTTTATTTTAAAAGAAAGATATCGTAAATTTTATAACACATGGCTATGGTTATTTTTGCAATTATGAAATAGGTTTTTTCCAGATACTACTGAGTATTTGTTACGAAAATTGGTTCATAATTTATATATTTTAAGAAATCGCAACTGTTTTATATTTTCGTGTAAGAATAAATAATTGTAGGAACAACGTTACAACAAATAATAATAGAGGTGTACATATTCACAAATTTTTTTCCGATATGCCGATATGCCTATGCAACTGCTGCCGATTCACCTATTCCGAACCGATACAGGAGAAAACACATTTTGTTAAAACAAATTTTTCAAAATTTTACTTGATTAACCAAAATAACTCATTCTAATAAAATCATGCAATACCTATGCACATGTATTTTAATTTATAAACTGAACAAAAACTCTCTTTTTAACGCGTATTTTTAGCTTGTTATCCTTTGTTTGTTCACAACAATTAGTTACTTATTTAAACATTAATTACTAAGTTCATGCCTCCACATTGTTACAGATGATTTTTCTTCTGCTGCATCATCAGACCCTCAGCAGTTCATGTGCAGAAGCAAGAAGCTAAATGTTTATTACAGCGCACTCTGGCGAGTTAACACCATAACACCTATCTAAGAACATTCGCCGATGAATCACAAACCTTTTATAGAAAACCGTTTCTAAATCGGTCAAAACATTTTGTAAATAATTGGGAACATTCGTTTTTGTACACACAAATAACCTCTCACCCTAAGCGCCTACTCCTTCTCAATTCCGTCGTGGGTAAAAAAAAAAAATTACGTTAGATTTTATTCATGGGACTAATTTCCTAAACGGAAAAATTTTGTAACGTTATAATAGGAAAATCACACACATACACCATAGTATTTATTTGTCTTGATGTACTACAAACAAAAATTTATGACCGGTTCAGACATGCCATTAACACCGACGCCATATTAATATCTCATGTATGCCATGCCAGAAAGTTTTGGACCCGATATATATTTAAAGCTTTTTCCCTCAAAGTATTTGCACTGTTTTGTTAGTTGCTTTCTGGTCACACGCTTTGCTTAGACGCGTACAATGATAAATATATATTCAACTAATAATAAAACCAAACGTAAATAGTATTTTTTTTAACTCACATTGCAAGCGATACAGCGTCAATAAGCGAACAGAATGACGTCAAATTGATGTAACCTGCTTCGCACAGACACTTCAAACTCAATCCAATTTTTGTTTTTAATTATTTTAAAAAATCTGTTGAATGTTTCAAGTGAGGGCTCTAATAAATGTGCACGACTAAAATTTCCAGCAAGGAAATAAAAAACGAAATGTTGTGTCCGGCTGACGCTGTGACTAGTTCCTCTTGGCCGTAAAAATTCATTACCTAGCTATGACTTACCAGTGATGTCATATCAAGGTCATGTATTCACGTGGTCTTATTAACTTTACTTACTGCTACTACAGCATGCCGGTGATGCGAACTCGCGAGATTTTACCCATCAAAAAAAGAGTCCAACACGCACATGATGCAGTCGAGCGCCGGGCGGTGCACTGCCTCGTGGCAGAGTTTAAGGGTAGGGACCGGAAAAATTCGCGGGTGAAATTACCTGTAGGATGAACTCCATAGTTCTATGTACACTCGGTCAAATGTCATCCACTCATTGGCTGCTGTCTTGTGAGACGTCCCAACGTAGCAGCCTGTGATTCGATACAGCTTTGGTTGGGTGTTTCTCATTGGCTCAGTTTCATCCAGGTGAGTTGTGAGCCAATAGCAGAGGCAGCACTGAAGTATAACTATTTGTATTTTAGCCTATCGCGAAATGAACTCGCGAATTTTTCCGGTCTCTATTTAAGGGACACGCACCGCCTGGGAAAGAACTTAATGCCGTCGATTACGATCGCCAGCAGCAAGGCCGTAACATTCGGAAGGTATGTCCCAGGCCGGGCGCGCCCAGGACACAAAGTTCACGTCGTCGTCGCATATTGAAGTCACGTGAACACGGGGCTCCCCCCCCGAAAAAAATTACCCCGCGTCGCAGACTCACGCGCAGTTCGTACAGCGAACTGAGCAGTGTCCTCAGGTCTGTGCGCTCGGCCGCCGATGGCATCTCGACGTCAGCGCAACCCTCTCCACGCATCAACGGGCCACTGCCATCTCAAACGAATCACAATGAATCACGTCCCACAACCAACCCAATGATTACACGCTACTTAGAATGAAGTTTACATGAAACAGCTACGAACAATTCCAGTCGAATAACCATTTTCTGCATGTGTCCCAGGATTCCCGGACACAACAGAAATATGGTTTTGAAGATAAAATCTTGTTACTGTAAATTTTGGTATAAACTCACATTGCAGGGTGCAATTCTCGTGCCGACGTTTTAAGATAATTTTGTTCTCAGTTGCAGGTTCTTTTTTTTTTTTGTGAGTGGGTTTCTGTGATTTCTTAAAAAAATATTTCAAGTGACAAATCTTGTACTTATACATAATTTTGTTTCTTTTTACTCAGTGCATTATATAATTTATTAGTGCAAAGTTGTACAACTATCAAGATAATAATTTTGATAATACAAGAAAATAATGGCAAAAATACCTACATGAAGATCAAAAATTACCATTTTAATCAATTTTAGTTGGTAAGACTGTTTTATAGTAGGATCGTAGCCTCTGGTGGGAAATTTTGGTTAACGCCACTCTTTCCAATACAACTCGAACATTGGTTATCCAGAGATCCAGTTGGTTCGATTGTAAACTTGGTGGAGAGCTCTCAAAGAGTGAAGGCATACTTGCTGAAATATGCCGTGGACGCAGTCAACAAACAGTACGTCTGCAGTTTTTCCGGAGTGATCACTCAAGCGTAGCGTGACCAGTTGGCGTGCGGGTTCAAGGAGGTTAACGTCTCGGTAACTGCTAACTGCCACGAAGGTTGTGAATGCTGTGCTTATCGAGTTCTTAAGGAATATGAAGGGTTTTTTTTGTGTGGTGTGTTAACATCTTAGCTCTCGGTTTACGGCATTTTGTGGGAGTAATTTCGAGAATGGAACGGAAGTAACGTGGAACGAAAACGAGTAGCCCCGGTGCTGCCATCTGTGGCGGATGGTGCGAACGAAAGTTCGCAAAGCCGAAAAAAAAACTTTACAGAATTAACTGTTTGATGAATTTTAACATTATGTGCGGTATTTTAATAAAATTCCTTGTCGTGAATATATGGTACCAAGCCGGATTTGAACTTTTTTCAAGCTATTTTTTTTTTCACTTTTTTTCCGGAGATGTTTCAATATAGTTCAAAATTTCGCTCTACGAACAGAATGATTTTATAGTTGATGTAGCTTTTCTGGCAGCGAATTCTAGCGGCGGGTCCGGAAACTACGCGTGATTCGCGTTCGGAAATGTAGTTAAAAACACAATTTGCGTAAATTTATAACGCTCTACGTTAAATTTTCGAGATCGAGCTTCGTATTATGAGTTTATTTGCAACATGAAGAACATGAGAACTCATGTATTTGCTCGTTACAGAGGTTATAGTTGTTACACATCTCTGACGAACACTGAAAGACTCACTCAGATTATTTATTGTTGCTAAACATATCGTCGAAAACGAGGTATTTGGAGACGGGCATACACCACAAAGGTTTAGGAAATCGGCAGGAATCGGTAGGGCAGACATTTTTTGCAAAAGAAAATATATCTGAACGTTCAAAAAGCATGACCGCGCCAGCGGTTTCTTCCTTTTAATTAACGGTCAACTGCAAGAAAAGCCAATTCCTTTCTTTATTTGCCTTACCATTTAGGACGCGTTTTATTCCCCACCAAAATTTTGTGATTTCGTGTGCTGGCGACAGCAGGCACGTATACTTAATCGAAACTCAACCAATATCGAAACACAGGTAACTAGTCTCGAGATCGTTTCGTTATAAAAATACATGCCTCCTAGAAATCGGCCTTGGTCTACTGTAAGTTGCTATCCTAGAATTTGCTTTAAGAAATTTCGGGGGGAAATAAAAAACACTCAGAATATTTTTTACAGCACATTAATACTTATTAACAGCACATGAAGTTGTATAAGATTAAATTATATATATGAATAACATACTAGTCTAAATTCAAAATTTAATTGTGATTTCTAACGAAATATTCAAATATATATACACACAATTATAACGAATTTTATACTCGTATTCCTCAATACCATAACATTAAATAAATGATAATTTGAATGTATTACACAACATATAATTTCGTATAAATTAAAAACTATTGCATTTAGACATATAACATCCAAATTGCATCAACTCAATATGGTTAATATCCTGGAGTAAGGTTGGACACATCGATAACAACAGTCCTTAAGTTAACGTTTAGGAGTTTTGATTAAGTTGTAACTTTAGTATTACCTAAAAAAAGAATTCCAAGTTTTAATAGTCCATCAGGGCAGCTAACTTATCAATGGGGCTTGATTCTTGGTCAAAGGAACTTCTGGTTTAGTGAAAGTACTGGAACTATGTTAACTGTCAGTTTTCATAAAATATTCCCATTTCTAAATCATAATGTCCAGCAATGAATTACGAAATTTCGGTAGTTCGTTAATGTATTTTATTTTTAATCAATAATTTATGTGACGTCGAATTTAAACACTTAAATTATCTTAAGTAGTGTGATACGCTAAGCAATTATAATCACATGTAGAAATTTACTGCGATAACACTTACTTGAATGATTAATATTATAAACTTCTTGTTAACAACGAAAATCATTAATAGAAGAAATATATATTTCTCTGTATGAATACCAAAAATTATTCTTGATTATTTACCTTCAACCAATTTTTTTTAACTTTAATTTTTCACTAGTCATTGTGAAATTGTAGTTGTGGTTGTTGATGTATGGTTGAGCGTGAGGAGACAATCAGGACACCACAAATTTCATCCATGTCTTACCCGGAGTTCGAACCCAGAGCCCCCACACTGAAGCCCGGTGCATTGCCGACTAGGCTACGGAGGCCAACCCACACTGAGCCACGCCACTGACTTACCAGTAATCTTAAACATATTCCTGAAACACTTTTCAACTTAACTAACAATTTCGGAAACAAATTAAGGCACTGGTACAAATTAGACATTTACCAAGCACCCAAACGAATATGGATGGGAAAAATTTCAAAAAACTGAGACGATATTAGGACTTATATCATAATTTATACGAAGCTCCCATTTAACACAATTTTAAATGATGGGTTAAACTACTACTAGCGCCGTTAGTTCACAGGCCGCCACGATCTCCACTAATCCGACAAGACATGCCAAGGCAAAGGATAGGAAATTGCCAGACCTGTCTATATGACAGTGACTTCGAATAACGCTAAACAAACATACCAATATAAAAAAATTGTATAAATAATAAACAATGGAAATATATGTAACGCAGTAGCAGTACAACGGGATTCGAACCCACATCATTCCGAATCCGAGTCAAGCAATTTACCGCAGTGCCGAGTTGCTTGATCGGACTTCAATGATTTATATAAAAATTGTATTTCCATCAAATGTAATTTTTTTTTTAGTATAATAAATGATTTTGGCTTCCATGGTCGAGCCGCGTACCGACGTTTCACTCTGCTTTTCAGCAGGCATCTTCAAGGATGAGAAGTCAAGATCGTTTATTAGAAAATGGCCGCGAAATCACGCAATCTAATTATATGTACTGTTTGTTCGACGTCATCTTTGCTGGGAGCAGGCGGAGCGATTAGTAACCATGCTCACGGCGTTTGGCGTCTGGCGTCTGGCGTCTGACGGACGCCACTGCCAGGCGTCCCTGGCGGTCGGGTGCGTGGCTGGACACGCCTGGTTTCTTTCCGGCTAGACCCCTCCCTTCCTCTCTCGCATCATGCAGGGTGACCCCGGCTGGAACAGACCGCGGAACAAGAAGTGGCGTTTTGTGCGGCGCGCTAAAACTCCATTAACTCCCTTTTATCACACTATCTCACTTTATCACTGTCTATCCCTTATCACTGTCTCTCCCTCTATTGTTTTCTCTCTATCACTGACTCTCCCTTATCACTGAATCTCCCTTATCACTGTCTCTCCATTATCACTGACTCTCCCTTATCACTGAATCTCCCTTATCACACTATCTCACTTTATCACTGTCTCTCCCTTATCACTGTCTCTCCCTCTATTGTTTTCTCTCTATCACTGTCTCTTCCTTTATCACTGTCTCTCCCTTATCACTGTCTCTCCATTATCACTGACTCTCCCTTATCACTGAATCTCCCTTATCACTGACTCTCCCTTATCACTGTCTCTCCCTTATCACTGTCTCTCCCTATATCACTGTCTCTCCCTTATCACTGTCTCTCCCTATATTACTGTCTCTCTCTATCACTGCCTCTCTCTATCACTGTCTTTCTATCATTGTCTCTCCCTATAACACTGTCTACCACTGTCTCTAGCACTGTATCTCTACCACTGTCTCTAGCAGTCTCTCTCTGTATCACTTTCTATCTCTGTATCTGCCTACATCACACTCTCTATCACTGTCTTTATATCACTGTCTCTCCCTCTCCCAACCCTCGCGATCCCCAACAATGTTATCCGTTGCGGCTTGCGTCTCATCTCATCTCTGACGGCGTGTCTCATTGTCCGTGGTGCGGGAAACCCCCGGCGCGAGCTGCGTCCGGCGGCCAGCCTCGCGCCTCCGTCGCGAACCCGCGGTTCTCCTCCCCCCCCCCCTTCCTTCTCTCTCTCTCTCTCTCTCCTGCGGTCCTACGGGCGTAGCTGCGCATCAACGGGATTAAAATTATTATTATTATCAATATTACGCTCGGCGTGGCGAGGGTTGAGAACTACGGCCGGCCCAGTGGGACGGGCAGGTAAACACGAGACGTGTGCCCGGGTCTCTGGCTCGCAGCGGCCAGCACTGCACTGCTCTCTCTCGGGGGTTGCAGGTGGAAGTCATGAACTAGTTTGGAATGTATCTTCTACTCCTGTTGTATTCTTCATCAAGATCATGCATGCAGCTTTTTTTTTTTTTCCTTCCTGATGTTGTGGATATCTGGCGCCGTTTTTTTATTTGTATTTGCGGCCTAGTGAACAAACACAACCGCCCATGAGGCGCCGCGCAAGCTAGTTGTTCCAGAGACAACGACCGACGCGACACCTGGAGGAAGGCAATGTCGGTCGAGCGCCCGATGCTGGTGAGGTAGTCGAGTCTCGTAGCTGGTGGCGCCGCGCCGACTACAGATGGCAGGACGTGTCCGCTGGGGAGGGGGGGGGGGGTGTTCTGCGAAGCCTTCTGACGTCACCGCGAGGTCTCTCTCTTCCTCCCTCCCACCCTCGTCTCCTCCCAGCCTCCAGGTCTCCGCGTTCCAGCGTCGGGGGCGACATCGGCGCGTCGCGCATGGCTGGCGTCGCCCGTCGAGCCTCACGTGAAGACGACGGGGGTGCGGGGTGCGGGGTGTTCGCCCCGCCGGCCTAGCCGCGGCGAGGTACAGTCCGCGCGCCAACCTCTCCACGCCAGGATCCGTGCGATTAGTCCACGAGTCGATCACAACCAGTCTTATTTGCGAATATGGCAACAACAACAAAGGAAAAATTGGTTGTCTGTAAAGTCGGTTTACGGACGATGGTTTAACGTGACAACGTCATAACAAAACATTGATGAAATGATTGCAAAATTTTATGAATAAAATTGAATCATTTTTATTTTAATAATAAAAGAATAAATACTTGAAATTATACTTACTAGTAATCAGATTTTTAAAATGCAAGAATAATTAAGCTTTATTGCCGAAATTGTTGTTGTAATAAGCAACGAAAACCACATTAACTTTTCGTTTAAATATAATTATGAACAAGTTTTCATATAAATAAACTGTAATCAAATATCTAACATAACCTATTATTTCTGCACTCGACGACAGATGCTACTTTTTTTAATAATAAAAGAATAAATACTTGAAATTATACTAGTAATCAGATTCATTTTCTTACGTACATTTGACGTAGAAATTATTTCATATTACACATTTATAAACAAAGTTTTAAGTTTTCACTTCTGTCGGTGCAGCGCAAGCGTACAATGAGCGTGACGGGACACAGCGTAACGGAACAATGAGCGTAACGGGACACTTTTTCGTGCGTGCAGCCGGCGTTCATCGATTTATAGACGTTGTCACGTCAAAAAAATCGCGATGTATCTATTAGTCGATGAGTCGATCACGGTCGGATTTATTTGCGAACATGGTAACAAAAATCGCGATGTATCGTTCGTCGTGATATCGTTGACACATTGCACGGCGCGATACTTGAAATGTTTGCGACCCCAATAGTTACTTTGCTTGCTATATTTAAGCAAGTTTTTGCTTATTACAGTCTCTAACAAAATGTGTTTTACTTGCATGTGGAAATTCTCGATGTTTACAATGAATACCGGATATCAGTGTTACAATTTGTGCCGTATATTTTAAGCAAGTTTTGTAATGTCAGACCTCTGTTTATTGATGAATAAACACTTTTTTCTTATAATAGTCACTTATTTTATTCCAAATCACCAAGGACACTTGTTCCGAAGACAATAACAAAAATTACTTCTTTTTTTTTTTTGGAACGTTGCATTTATTTTAGGCATTAGCATATATTGTTAATACGTCATTTCTGAGGTACTAGGAAATGTTACTACCTGCTGATAACCCAGTATTTTTCAGCATTCTCTTACATGTGTATAGGGTTTCGAAAATTACGTCAATGTTGTAAAAAGGTGTTTCTAAGACATTTATTTTTTCTGGTAAGGTATGGCCATAGAATAATTTACTTTTGCCTAAGCCAATACATATTTTAAATTTTGGAATGGTTTATTTTTTATTATTTTAAAAGTATGTGCATAATTTTTATGTTTTATGAATTTAATAATTAAAAAAAAATTAAAAAAATAAAAAAATAAACAAACAAGTGCCAGGTCCCCACCAGGTTGAAAGTACATACTTACGAAAAGTTACATGGATCTTTCAATTTTTATTTAGAAAAAAAGGTAGACTATTCAAACAATTAATTGTTCTTAAATCCATGCCACTTTGAAAGTTGTTTACCGTTGATGCTTAAGAGGCCACTCCAGTGTTTCAGGGGCACTACGCAACCCGCGTTAACATCATAAGATTCAATTCTATTTTCATTTTGCTTATAACTTATTAACTAATATAGATTTCGAAACGATGCTTGCTTGATATGTAAGACAACGATGCTCTTATCAAAGCCCCTTTCTTCAAAAACGTGCATAAATTATGGTTTTATTCTCATCTTTACTGTAATCTACTTATGTATATGTGTGTGGTGGTCTTTACTTAATCTCCACCTGGGTTGTCACTTTCTGTAAATACAGAAAGTATATGTAGTGTCTCAATCTAACACAGTTGTGTAAAAACAGATGAAGAAACATACATAAATATAAAATATGACATATTGTGTTATGTTGTTTCTTTGTATGGCTGCAGCTAGCTCTATGCCAATCGCATAGCTCTGCACCTAGCTCTATATCGATCAGCTGATCGGTCGCTCCCCTGCAACGTCTGTATTATTTTTAATTATGGGCGCCACTCTTATGTATATAATGTCAGGTGTTTATAAAGAATAAATAGGATTATACACATAAGAGAAAATTAGTAAAAGTTTCAGGACAAATGTTTAGACAGTTGAAACAAGGAGAATTGGGATATTTTACCATACATAAAACAGACAATAAATTACAAACGTAATTTCTAGGTCGTATTTAATAAAACAATAAATATTCAAATTAGTAACTTGACATATGGCAACTAAATATGTGTTTTATCATACTCAGGAATTAGGTTGCACACATGAATACATATACAAAAATCCGTTTTATCCCGTTTGTAAAGTTCGTTGTTTTCAATTTGGGTGCGGCGAAAAATGAATAATTTATCATATATATTTTCAAAGTTCACTTCAATTAAAATTGTACCTCGGCGTAGTTCATTATATGTGTCGGCAAAACACCGTGAGATCCTATCCCGTTTAACCTCTGGGTATAGGAATTGGATTGTGTATTTCAGAGTAAATTTAATTAAACACGTCTGTCTTTAGTGAGTTGACGTAATTTCACGTATTAATTAAATGTTTTACGTTTGTAGGGAAACAGATATGACTATTTTGTTTCGTAGGCACGGTCATTTGCGATGGAGGAAATCGAGTCAGATGTTACTCACGTATTTTCACTCCTAAGATCGCATCAGTTCTGATGCGCCCTATAATAATTACATACAATTACTGTAGACGTCGTTTAGAAACATCCTTTTTCTTGGATGACCTAAATAGCTTCGTCGAATTTCATATTATTAAGGGATCCAAACCCCGGCGATTTTGATGGTGACGCCACAATTTTATAACTCTCTATTCTTAATTTTAGTTCCAAACTCTTCATTATTGCAACTCGGCCTCTGATTGGCCGGAAAAAAATCACCGTTAACGTAATTTAACACTTTATAATAAAATTCGACTTCTCCAAAAACGTCTTAAAGTGTCAAAACGTCACAAATTTAAAATGTTATTTTTCAACAATAAACACTCTTTTATATAAAATCAGTGTCAAAAGCTGAAATCACCGTTAAAACCAATAAGGCCCTAGAGGGGTCTAGTCAAATGAAGCTTAATTGTCAACTGGAATTATGTCAAGAATTCCGACACACCTAGAGACGTTCAATTGCACAAAATAAATAGTTCAAACGGAAATATATAAACAAACGACGATAAATATAATAAAATGTTAGTAAATAAATAGTTTGTTTACATTCTGTGCGTGAAGTAGTCATAAATGTAACAGCACATTACTAATATGCATAAGTGTATTGTCTAGGTTTGAACCATAATTTATGCACGTTTTCGAAGAAAGGGGCTTTGATAAGTGCATCGTTGTCTTACATATCAAGCAAGCATCGTTTCGAAATCTATATTAGTTAATAAGTTATAAGCAAAATGAAAATAGCATTGAATCTTATGAGGTTAACGCGGGTTGCGTAGTGCCCCTGAAACACTGGAGTTGCCTCTTAAGCTTTCATTCAACCAATCACGATTTGACAACGAATAATATACTAAAAAAAATCGATAAGTTGCAAACAATATTACTGACAAAATAAAAACGCACTCATTAAACCACTCCTACGGAGTCTAAAATGAATGTAATGAATTTCGGATGCAAAGAGGAAAAATTCGCTTATGCCCACTTTTAAAATTTATGAGTTAGGAAATTGTGTGTATGTGTATACATATATATGTGTTTTTATCTTCAGTCGAATTATTTTTTTAATGCAACGGTCTGTTAATAACATTGGGTTGAATCGAAGCGCGCCTGCAGAATCTCGGTGGAGCCGGCGCGCCGACTGTGAAGGCGCGGTGTTGCACACGTGTCTCGCACACACCCCCCCTCCCCCTGCGACACATGTCTAGCACGCAGCTAACCCTCCTCCCCTCATCACCCGCCCTGGTTGCGTCAGGGATCCGTCAAAGGCACCATCCACACACCTCCACCCCCCCCCCCCCCCCCTGCGCAGGGGCGGAGGCTGGTTGAGCGAGCAACGACTTTTCGGTTCGCCGATCAAAAGCACACCCTCTCCTCTTCCCCTAACCGACTCCCTTCCCGGGTCATAAGGGGATACCTTTCGTCGCACCGGCAGTTGCAGGGCGCGGGGTGGGGGGGGGACGAGGTGCTAGGAGAACCAGGTCGATTACGTGGACACATCAGAACGGTGCTGGATGTTTCCCCCCCCCCCTCCCTTGACAACCGCCGCCCGTTGGTGGGGGGGGGGGGTTGAGACTAGAAGCTTTGAGCGGGCGGAAGAGAGGTCGTTCATAATTGCGACTCGTTAACGCATCGCCCGTCAAGGCCTCGCCGGCGATTTTCACCGGGGGATTCGGCTCGCGTGTTCTCTCATTTCAAATATCGATTCTTTTGTTATATTATTTTACAATTCTTGCCTTTAAAACTGAAATAGTTTTCAATTTGATTTCCCTGTCGTGTCTTAAGAAACCCATTTTCTTCGTCTGTGTTGCTGTCGTTGTGCATGGTCGGGGAGGGGGGGGGGGCCCTGGAATCAAGAAGCCTCCCTCACTGAGGGAGCTCGCTTGCGCTTGCGAAACCGTGGCTGTGAAACGGGAATGTTTTATGGAACATTTTTTGTATATTTAAAGGTTTTCTGCATATTGCAGAAGTGCATAGGCCAGAATAAGGGCAGTATACAACATTCGGGCACCTTATCCTTGTGACGGTTAAAACCCACGCGAAAAAACTCTCGGGTTCCCCCCTTCCCTTGTGAATTCTAAAGATCTGCGCCCCTGCCGTTGTTTCATCAGAATATTTATTCGTTTAATTTCATCGCTGTTTTCGAATGTGCACAGCTGTATTGTTGTCTGTCCAGGTTATTTATGTATGTTTTGAGTCATTTTTGGGTTCAAGGTTGTTGTTTGTCTGCATCTACTCTTCTTGACCCAACTTTCTCGTCATTTTTAACCCACTGAGCTCGTCTGTGCTGAGATATTATTCTGAATAATTCCTTCCGTTGAAACATCTGTGCCATCTGTGAAGTTAACATTTGACATCGCCTGATTTTGTCTTGGTTTTCTGTGCAGTTCGTTTGTCGTTCTTAAGATGTCCCCTATGACACACGGTGTCAACTAGCAGTGGCTTATTTCTAATATAATGATTCAAATTAAACTTCGCCATTGCAAAAACAAAAATATTCAAGGAACAAAATATTCTACGAACAAAAATACACTCGATAGGGTGGGGGAAAAAAATGTGAGCCAGTCTTTCAATACTCGCCAGACGTGTGTAACATCTAACGAGAAAATTCATATGTTCTAATGTTGCAAAGAAACTTATAATAAGAAGTTCAGAAATACAATTTAAAGTCGAGATCTTTTTAAATAATGCCGAGCGTGTTAAATATATACGGAAATTTTGTTTTTATTTAAATCAATTACCTGACATGAATAAAGCGTAATTTTCACACCCGTCGCTAGAATTTGCTGCCGTAGCAGCTACGTCGACTATTGAAATCATATGGTTAATAGACATAAATTTTAAACCATATAATAAAACGGCTCCGAATAAAGAGAAAAGGGATTGATAAATTACTGTACCTTGGCTTTAGGCCTGATATTCGATAAGGAATTGTATTAAAAATTTAACAATTGCTAAAATTCTTAGAACAGTTAATACTACAAAGTTTTTTTGTTATCTCCATGAACACTAGTTCGCAACATCTGCCACAGATGGCAGCACCGCGGTCATACATTTCCGTTCCATATGGCGGGCTGGCTGGCAGCCCGGTGGGAAACGACTAAAGTCGCCCCCGAAACAACCAGTGCCACCCAAACCAATGCGCAGAGCAATGTCCAAGCCCCCAACCCCCCGCATGGTAGACTCTTTTCTACTATGTCCAACTCTTCATCCAGATCCATCCTTCTGTTTCCCGTAAGCCTCCTGCTTGATATTAATGCATGAAATTTTGCATCCCGCATGTCAGAGCCCAGGGTTTTCCCTGTGTCTATACAGGTTTTACCTGGGCTCAAGTTTTAGTCTAGTATAGTCAGTGATAGTCAGTGAGGGGAGTTAGTAATGCCGCCAGTAGCTGCCATGGCTGGCCAGTCCCCCTCCTAGCACACGATACATGCTACCTCTCAAGCATGGCTAACACCCTGCATGATTAGAGCTTATGGGCTTCGGCCTGAGACGCACTTAGTCTCCCTCCCTAACCCGGAACCCTCCCCAACACACTTAGTTTTAATTTAGGTTAGGAAAATAATATCCATTCCATGTGACCGAATTTACTTCTACTGAATGCCGTTAAACCGAGAGCTCAGATGTTACGCATAAAAAAAAAACACGAATTTGTTGCAATGCGACAAAAAGTTATATACGTGCCAGGTAAAAAAAAAAAAAATGCAAGGTTGCCAACTAACGCAGAAAACATTCGACTTGCCCACCTGCAGCTGCCACCGTCGGGGACAAATCCCGTTCATTACCGGGCGCGCGGTGAACAGTCCTCGCTGCAGCTGGGGCCCCGCGTCCATGTTATCTCCTGCGCTCTTTTGGAGACGACTTCAACTAGAATAACGGTGCAGGATTACTTTCATGGAGGTTGGTCCCCGCCATCTTGTGCATTTTTTTCTAATATCTTTCGCCGTAAGTTTTAAGTGTTGATCGTTTACAATGTTCATCATAGGTAGTTTTAGGTACATTTCAAATACCTGTTTATTTTATATTGTAGTTTATGTAATGTAATTAAGTAATTTTTTTTTAAATGTGCGATATTTTTGATAGCAATTCCTAGGGACCTGCAAAATTCGCGGTTTCGATGGCCTTCAGGACAGACTGCACATACCCCTGTACACTCGGGCAAATAACGCAAGTTCATTGGCTGCCGACTTGTAAGTCGTCTCAGCTGGTTTGTCTGTTATTCATTCCTTCTTTGGTTGAGGGTTTATAACTGGTTGAGATTCGTCCAGATGAACAGTAAGCCAATAGCAAAATTATCTAAGAGGTATATGTGTTTGAATTCTAGCCTATCATCGAATGAATCCGCGAATTTTGCAGGTCTATAGCAATTACTGAATTTAAAGACTGCTGAAATATTTAAAAAGGTTTGTAATCTGTTTTTTTATACAAAATAAAGTATTTTTAATAAGTTTTTTTTAAATCGATTTTTTGGAGGGTAATAATAATTGATTTTCAAGATGGCGGCCAGAATAAAAAAAAAGCGGAATCAGTGTGTATGAAATAGATGCATTGTTATCAGTACTGAAAAAAGAGTATGTATAAATTCCAGCTCTCTGGTTCAAGCGGAAGTGGTTGGAATTTCATTCGTAATATTTGAAAGAACCAAGAAAACAAAAAACGCGAGGTTAAATAGAAGCTCGTGGAAGGGAATTCGGTGCTGGACTGCACTCGACGGGGCGACTGCGATCTGCGGGGGGGGGGGAGGGGGGGTTAATACTAGATGGATTGGGGGGCGGGATGGGGTGGCGGTGGCGAAGCAATGCAGAGCTGGCCTACTTTTACGGCCAGTTCGGCGATCGATTAGGAAAGATTGCAGGCGGGCGGGCGCCAATCAGCCACCGATAAGGGTGCCGAAGGGGAGGGATTGGGGGTTGAGAGGCGCCTGTGTGACGTCAAAGAGGCGCCTTCGTTCGACGGCGCGGTGGATGCCGACGCCCGCGGGAGCGCATCGAAGGTAGTGTCTGTCCCGAAAGCATTTGTCCTCAAGGACATTTACCTTCTAAATAATACAAACTACTTCAGGACAAACGCCTTTAGAACAAACAATTTTTTAAACCAAAATTTTTTTTTAGGGCAAATGACTATGAGACAAATGACATCTGGTAAAACGACATTTAAGACAAACGACTTTATAAAAAAAACTACACCTGGATTTTGTTTTCAGGATAAATGACTGCAAATTATTTTTCAGCGCCAATGTGTATTTTCAGTAAGTTTGACTGTCATTAAGTCTGGCTTATCTTCGTACGTGTTCAAGTCTTTTTTATATAATTTCATTCATCCTTAAGTCATTCGCCCTAAAATAGGTCGTAACAATTCCATTTATGGAAATACTTTTTTTGTCTTAAATTTATCTGTCCTAGTTTTAGTCAAGCTATTTTAAGACCATCGACGTGTTCCTGGTGAAACCGATAATTAGTTACAGGAAAGAAAATTGATTTAGAGTAATTTTTTTTTTTCACTTCTGAATACAGGTAAAATGCGAATGGTATATAATAACTCTGGGTACGAGTGTTTTTTCTCATTAGTCTACGACCGGCGATACAAAACGTGTGGTAATTATTAAAAATATTGCAGTAACTACAAGAATTAACATAAAATCTAATTTATGTTTTAAATTAAAGACATAAGTCTAATATTTTTCACATTACTCTAAAATACTAATAGTCTGTCATTTACCCAGGTTACCTCTATGCCCCTCACTTTAAATTGCGCAGTTTCTGTCATATTTTATCTGTCTGATGGTAACACAGAAAACCATAATCATTACTTACATATGTCTTTCCAGAAACTTGTTTTAAATAATAACTAGCTGACCCGACAGACGTTGTCCTGTCATTCAATTCAAACTGGAATACTATACTAACAATAATTATTTCTACTGTTGTATATTTTGGTATTGTATATGTTTGTAATTTTTTATTGTCTCTATAACATATTGTTTATTGTAATGCTTGTTGATACAAAACATTGTTATTTTTATTTCCTGGCGCATAAATAAATAATGAAGATGGTTTTCCGACATGGAAACAGGCGACATACAGTTGGCCATGTGAAAAACATGGATTTTCAAGATTAATGCCACAAACACATAACGACTGCTGTTGCGATTTATTAATTGACATTCCAAATGCAAGCCGTACTGGAAATTGTAACCGTTTAAAGTCGAATGGTATGTCGTTCGGAATCATAGGGATGCGTGGAATCAAAAGGTCTACGTCTTTATACTTCCCTTTCAAATTGTGGCTTCGATGACGTTGTTCATTAATTTCTTCACCGCAAGCCGAGTGCCATTACAAAGACGTGGCTGATTTATGTTTCGTAACATTATGATTACAGATCCGATTTTTAGTTGCAGATTATGAGGTGGTAATCCGGGCAATTCCAGGGTATTTTAAAATTCCGTTGGATAGTTGACAACATGATCTTGGTTAGAAACGGAATCAACCAATTTGTATGTCATCAATTCGCCAGCTATTTTACTTTGAATTTGAAATTTCATTTCGTTGACATCAACTTTTTTGCAGCCAATATAACACGTTCAATTAACCAAACATGATTTTTTGTAATTTTCAGCAATTATTGGGAAAACCATCTCAATGAGTTTGGTCTTTGATTCAGTAAAGTGACAAAAATTTGCAGGGAATTTAATGTATCCAGACGATGTGTCAACAGGAATTTTGCCATTACCAATATCGAGCAATTGTTTGGTAAATACTTCACCAGATTCGTCATTTTGCTATACAACTCGCATATTCATATTTAATTTTAGTGTCTTGACGTATTTCCATAAAATGGACGACTTCAAACATGCATTAAGTTCGTAAGGTGGTGTTGATCGAGACATTACTGGCAATGTTTGTCGAAAATCACCTGCCAATAGAATCATCGCACCACCAAACCGGTTTTGGTTATTTCGTAAATCTTTCATTGTGTGGTCTAATGCCTCCAAAGATTTTTTGTGTGCCATCGTGCATTAATCCCAAATGATTAATCTGCTTTGCTGCAACACTTTGGCCATCGCAGAATTCTTTGAAAGGTTGCAAGTTGGAGTTTCATTAACTTGCATGTTCAACGGCAATTTGAGTGCTGAATGAGCTGTTTGAACGACTTCCAAAGAGCAAAGAGTAAATAATGCTGGGTCTAAGGTTAGATTAAAAGAGTTTATAATAAAGGTAGTCGTTAAGTTTTCTTAAATTTTCTAAGTTTCTGCGCAATTTTATTAATTTTTTTTAATGTAAGAACCTTCTACCAACTATAAGAAAACATTAAAAAAAAAAGATGAATGAAATTGGTAAAGCTGTTCTCAAGTTATTGCATGAACAGGTGAAATAGGGGTTCATTTTTATATATATAGATTTATAAGATACATTTAATGAGCAGAAGAAGATAACCCGCGATTATTTCCTAACCAAAGATGGTTTCTGGAATTTCTTGTCTTGACGTGAACTCGTTTTTCTGTAGAAATATATATTTTTATTAACTAACAGCAGTAGTTAAAAATGATAGTTAGACTTCACTATAATAACCTTTATCCTATTAAGTTTTAAGTTGCTGTATCTCAGAAACTCAGCTGTGTTCCAAACTAGTTTAATATTAACTGCTAAATAATATACTAATCTCCTGTACGTTTATCTGATCTGTTGTTTTTTACAGGTCGGCATTCATAAAACAATAAAAATTTAATCTTCCAAAAACCTAGAAATTATAAATTTTCAGGTATTTGATAAAACTAAATGTTTATTTATTAACCACGCGATTTCTTACATCTAAGTCATGCTAGGATTGGCGTATGAAGTAATCGTTTAGTTTTCTCGAAGCCGTTAAAGAAACGCTTATTAAAATGATAGAACTCAATAAATGTTTAACCATGGATAAGTTATGAATTTATTCGAGATCGTAAGCTAAAACACGAAAAAAACATAGTAGATGGATAGTTTAAGGAAAAATTACCCGCTTTGAAAGTGATCACAAATTCCAGTACAATTGCCGGCGAACGAATACTTGCGCTGGGCGTGAACATCGTTTGGTCCAGGCGTGGAGGTTTCGACCTCTCGCCGGCTGGAGCGCTGCAGGTTGGTTCGTTACTGTCGACTCGCCTTCCCCCCCCCCCCCCCCCCCCCCCCCTAGTCCATCAAGTCCGGGGGCGTCAGGCGAACGAAACAGGAGCGAGTATTTCCGCCCCTCGGTAGCAAAAACGTCGGGTTTGAACGCACGTGTTCCTTCCAGAGGACTCCGGAGATTCCCGTCTGCCACGCGGTGTCGGGACATCGGCTCCGGAGGATAATGGCTCCTCTTCCGCCCTCGCATTTCCGCCATTATTAGTCCTTTTTGTTTGTTTGTTTGTTTGTTTCTGCCTCGTTCCTCTGCTTTCTCCTCTCGCGAGACGTGGCCCTATTTCCTTTTCTCCTCTCCACCCCCTCATTCTTGAGGCACGTAATTACCATCAGCGCGCCAGCCGCCCTAAGAGAAGACGCCAGCGGTGTCACGTGTTCAACAACAACAACAACAACAACAACAACAAAATTGCGAGCGGAGTCTTTGTCAGTGCTCGACAGTGGTGTTGTGCAACATCGGAACTCGGCAACGAGTAAGTTTACATACGTGTTCTCGAGTTGCAAACACACTTGTCATAAGAAACTCGGGACCCGGAACTCTTCGAAATTATTCCGGGCGTGATAACTACACGCAGATAATTGTTTTCTTTTTTTTTTCGACTGAATTTCTTGACGCGAATCGCACGTAGTTTCCGCACCCGCCGCTAGAATTCGCTGCCGAAGAAACTACGTTGACTAAAGAATCGTTTAATAAACAGATCGAAATGTTTAATTATATAATGAAACGGCTACGATAAAAGATTTAAAAAAATTACTCGAAAAAAATACTAAACCCCGGCTTTGAAACCTGATTTTCGCGACATGCAATTTTAGTAAAAAAAATCTGCCCATCCTGTTAGAATCCACTGAACAGTTAATACTATAAAGTTTGCCTTTGGCTTTGTGAACTTTGGTTCGTGCCATCCACCACAGATGGCAGCAAAGTGGTTACGCATTTCCGTTTCACACGACTTCCTTTCCATTCACGAAATCACCCCTACCCAATTCCGTATACTGTGAGCTAAGATGTTAAACATAAAAAATTAGATGCTCCATGTTTATTCTTCCTGTGCGGCAGACAGAGTTTTTGTTAGTCAGCTTGCTTTCTGTGTGTTTTGTCAATTACATGGTTCACATACTTTTATCTAGAAAACAACGTACAGGTCATGTTAAAAACAATAGTTTTTTTTCCCGTAGCAAACATGCTCTTACTGAAAAAAAAAACATTACTCTATTCCATTTCCATCGCTTTCCCTTGCAAAACAAAATTCTGGTTAGTTTGATGCTGGAAAGGAAGAATGCATGTATTTGTAGTTTACTTTTATTTAGAAATTTTTTTACAACGAGACCATTAAACAGGTGCTACTCGAAAACACACAGGGAGGATGTATTTCGCGAGTTGCGCCATTGAGAAAAAATTGGGTTGTGAAGGAGGGGGGGGGGGGGGCGGCGAAATAAGAAAAATAAATAAACACAAAATAAAAAAAAATCAGTTGTTATTAATTGCCCCTAAATTTCAATATTTTGCTTAGTATTTTAGTGTTGTAATTGAATTTTAAAAAATGATAATGAATGGTTAACTAATTTTCAAAGATTTTCTGTGATAGGACTCGCGGACTACCTGATTGGACACTATCAACAAAGTCATAGGTTGGTAACCTTTTTTTGGGGGGGGGGCGGGGGATTATTGGTTTAAGGGTGTTGGGGAAATGTGCCATCATCATTTGAGATGGTGCGGAAGAACGGGCACCGCTGACAACACAGCGTCGGTAAGGGCCTGTGCAGGAAGAAACCGTTACATATTTTTCCAGGGGGTGGCTTCGGTGTGGACCGCGGCGAGGGGGGAGGGAGGGGGGATGGCCGGGCCGGTGCTCGAACCCGGACCGTCTGGGACGCGACTCCGGTGTCCCGCCGAGCGGCCTCGCTCCGGTCGAACGGGGAGGGGGGAGGAACGCCCCCGCCGCCTCCGGGGGCGGCGCACAGCCGCCTCTCCACGTGGTTCGCCGCCCCACCATCTGGCGCTCGGACAGATTTCCCATTGCATTACAAAGTTTGCGTCTGAAACGTTCGGACTATATGGCCGCAATCCGGCAACAGCGCGCATCGAACCGAGGACGGGAAGCCTACAACTCACGTAGTTTCGGTTCCCTACCACGTTCGTGCAACTTCGGATCTCTCTCAAAAATTGAAATTTTAAAAAAAAAATCGAAGGGTCAGTCACAACATGATTGTTTTCATTGGAAACTTCTGATTTAGCGGCTGAAGTGGCGTTAACACCAAAACGCAAAACTTCGGAAATCTTCGGATATTCTTGCAGGGAACCGAAACTACGTGAGTTGTAGGCTTCCCAACCGAGGACAGCGCTAGCAGCAGAAATCACGCATTGGAAAGAGAAATTAAAGTCCCCATTTTTAAGCGTGCGCCAAATCTGCGCTATAACACGGACACTGATGCGCGAAGCCGCTTTTTTTTGTCCAGCCTGACTTTTCCGCGCCGTGTTTGGGGAACGTTAAAAAAAAAACACTGGGTCATGCGTACAGTGTGAATTTCGGGAAAAAGTGTTGAAAAATATTGTGTTTTTTTTTTTAACGATGAAAATTCTCATTCGTGCCTGTTAACCATCGTCAGACGATGTCAGGCACCATTCCAGCAGTGTTTTGGGTGTCGCAGTGTGACTAAGGCGTAGAGGCGTAGAGTGATTTCTATTGCGTCACAACATGGCGTCTCCTGACATTTTCCCAACTCCACTGTGAAAAATTTACCGTAGCAAAACCCACGCCGACAGCGAAGGAGTGACGACCGAGGTCGGAAAGGCGGCCACAGTGTCTATCTTTGCGGAAGGAAGGTTGGGGGGGGGGGGGGGAGGAAGAAAGTTCACGTGACGGAGACGAAAACCGCGGAGTGGGGAGCGCAGGAGTCAAGGGAGATCTCGTGACGCAGACAGAGATGTCTGGATCCCATCGCGTCGCAAGGAAACCCCTCTTCGGCGACGACGACGACGACGTAGGGTTCGCGGCGGCGAGTTCCGGCCAAGAGGCGCAAAAAACAACCCTGGCGCTCTCTCAACGGCCGACAATACGTCCAGCGGTGAAACAAAATGAATCCAGGTTGCGAGGTGGTGTAAATTCAACTAACAAGGTAACGGAAAGCAAATACAGTATTGTTATATATTCGATAATTTTTTTGATAGTGGTGTGAGATGTTTTAATGACATGCTGTGGACATTGAAATAATGTTTGCAATGATGTAAACAAATAAAAAATTACTTGATAATCAAAATCAAAATTTGTATTTGTTATAAAGTCTTTCGATATTTTTTTTTTTTTTAGAAATTTTTTGGTGGCAGTGTTTTTTTTTTTTTTTTTTTTATGTTTATAATAGAAATGTAAATGTATGGAGTGAAGAAGGAGAACGGGTGGACATAGTTTGCGCCCTAGGTTTACTTGCCAGTTGCCAGAGGTTGGTGGTGGTTGTTGTGGGTTGGTGGTGTGGGTGAAGGGAAGCCTACGATTCACTCTTCCTTCTGGACATACCCGAATGCTCACGTTGGCAAGCCTTCTTTTCACAGACGAGAGAGCCAAACCCGAAGTTCCCCGAAGTTCATGCTCGCTTTTTTTTTTCCGTGCCACAACAGGTGTATTTATTTGGGGGAAACCGTTTACATGATTTCACAGTATGTATCTTTAATGTAGCTATCCTAACCAAATCAACCGTCCACAATGTTTTAAAGTATTTATAATGTAGCTAACCTAACCTAATTGACCATTAGTTATCATGAATTGTATATTTATTTACAATGAACAAAAAAAACCGAAGATGCACGATCGGACGTTTGGCTCTCTCGTCTGTTGAAAGAAGGCTTGCCAACGTGAGTATTCGGGTATGTCCAGAAGGACGAGTGAATCGTAGGCTTCCCGAGGGGGGAAGCACTCCCTGCTGCCTCGCACCTGCCCGTCGGGGAAGATGGATCGTTGAAAGGTCGCCAGTTGTCGGCCCCGTGGTCCGCGGTCAGCGGGAGGTCGTCGGGAGGAACAGGAGGAGGGGAGGAGGAGGATTTGTCCGTCAGTTGGCCGATTGTTCGGGGGGGGGGGGAGGAAACCTCGCCGTCGCGTCGCTCCCACCCAACTCGACCGCGCTGCTCATTTGTTTCAGCGCGCGCAGCGATCGCCGGTTGGCAAAGGCCGCCTTGGGAACGAACCCTTCTCTATTTTTTTTTATTTTTTTTTTTTGTTGCCGTCCGCTGACGTCCGCCGAGCTCCTTCTTGTTGCAGCGCGCGGGCTCCATGGGCGGAGAGCAGTTTTTAATTGCCTTCATTTCTCCCGCGTGCGCACCACGTCGCGTCGGTCGGGATAAGAGGAACGAGACATGAAAACAACCTTACAAAAAAAAATATTTTTTTTTTAGCCAGTTTTACCGTGCGTTTTTTTGTGGGATTCAAAAAAAATTATGCTTCGAGTACGTTCACGGAACAACTTTTATTATTATTATTATTTTAATTCTACAGTTCAAGTAAAAGAACGACGCGATCACAATGATAGAACGACTGTGCCGTCAAAAAAAATATTTCGTAATGACCACATGTAATTAATATGTTAACTGATATTTGTAGGAATTAACTTCACGTCTTTTTTTACCTCGCAAAAATTAAAGTTTTAATTTTTTTTTATTTTTAGCGTTTTGGTTTTTGAGAAAATTGATACTTTTCACGATTCAGTTGGGATTTCGGGACAGATATTAAAATTATTGTCATAATTATATGGTAAAGTATACATATTAAATTATCAAAAAAAAATTTTTAATGTTGGAAAATATGGTTATAAGCCTACACCCATTTATAAAATATTTAAATAACTAACTGTGATAAGCTCACATGTGTTTAATAGTTTCAGGAGCAAACCGTTACAATTATTGGTCGGAACAACACATAAAAAAGTAAAAAAGAGTGGCTCGGTATCAATTTCTTCATGGATTGCATAATTTTCTTTAGCTTCCAGGAATGCATGTTCTTGACGTAAGTTTCTAACCAAGGCAGTCTGATTGAGACTCAAGCCCTGTCTTCCATACGTATGTTTTTGTTGGCCGGTGTAAATACATAATTCTACGATGTGACATATATTTACAGAGACCTGCATAAATTCACGTTATTTTTCTGGTACCAGGATAAACACGCGTACATAAATTAGTTGGTGTCAATTGTCTCGTTGGCTGCTGTAACACTTTTCTTTTAGTCCGGATTGCATGCAATCGGGTCGTTCGAAATTTGTAAACATGTTATTGGTTTCTGGGCCTTCAGAACGTGACAAAACTGCCCATGATCCAACGAAAACTTATGTTAAAAGTATGATGTATGCACCCTCTAACCTCCAAATAAGAACGCGAAATTTGCAGGTATTCATATATTAGTCCTAAATGTTAAAGAGATTATCTAATTATTATCGTATTAAAACCAACGTGTGAAATAATAGCTTATTTTCTCCAGCAATTACAGACACTAGTTTTTTTCAATGAAATATGGGAATTTTACAAGGTATACAACTATGGGAAGATATTGTTCATACCATAACACGAAAAAAAATTCTGGATGAATAATTTGATGAATATATAAAAAAAATGGCAGTGACTTATCCACTTAAGTTATTTTTGTTTGTAAGATGTGTTATTTGTACGTTTATTTTTTTTTTGTTGAACGGAAATATGAATTCTAAATTTTTTCTTGCTATATTAATCTGTGGTACACATGTTACGACCTCAAAACTGTATAATTTATTTTGCCCTTCTTTAAAGAAAACTGCCACAAAAAGCTTTATAGTTGAAGCTTGAGAATACCAGCACGCAGAATAGCGGGGTTATCTTTATGCCTGTCGGGAAGTAAGCCTTGCATGTTTAAGATCCTCTTTAAAAGCACGGGGAGATGGCGAAATTGTTGTGAAATATTGTGACATTAGGGAGTTTAGAAGGCGTAACATAAAAAGTGTGTTTTGCAAAGTAATGTGCCGTGTCGTGTTGAAAAATTTTACGTCGGTTCTTATCTGGCAGGACAGTGTATGTGTGTGTGTGCCCGTAGTTGGGAGATGATGTAATGTTTGTGTTCGCTAACGTTAAACATACTAATGTGTAAGAAAAAATATCAACTTTTAAAACGTTTATATCTTAGTACGCGTGGGAAATTTTAGCAGTGAAACTTTGTACAAAGGAAATAATTTTAATTTTTTCTTTTAAAAATAAGGTTCATCTATCTAATCTAATAACTGTCCCGTTTTTTGTTTTTAATTTTACGATTTGTTTAATGTTCTAAATATATTTTGTGTCTACATAGATATACATTTCCGATGCAAACATTTGTAAAAATTTATATGAATCACTTTCTATAACTGCTTAGTACCATTAAATACTATGTTAAAATCACCTCACATTATGTGATTATATATACGTATAAATGCTTGGTATGAATAAAAATTTCGAATCTAAGTTATTACTATGAAAAATACTGACCACAATATTTGAAAAACAGGAAATTAAGTGAATAAACAAATATTTATTGCGCTTGATGGAATCCAAACCACATCAATGGCCGAAATAAGTAAAACAGATAGTTATTACATTGTGAATATCGCGTTATTTTTAAGCATTATTTGAGTGAAAATGAGTTAAGAGCCTTTATGTGTCACGGTCTCGGAACAGAGAACTTTACTGGAAATCTTTCAACGTACGCGGGTAATTAGCGAAATGGCATCACTAATTTGATCGATTATTTTAAGAAATCGATGGACAGGTCTTCCTAGTGATCGAATATCATTAGATCCATACTGTTTTCACACATTCAATTTTGTAACTGAACGGGATTTTCGGGCATCCGTTCCGTACAGTATGCATTGGTAATTTGAAAGTTATAGATATTTTATCATTATAAACTTACTCCATAGAAGAGAACAGTACTGATTAAATGTTCATTTATAATCGATTGCCCACAACTTTAAATTTTGCACACTCCAAAAAATGTGTGTTCCTCCCTATTTAATGATCAAATATATTCTCGGTGGCGCTACGTCTAAAAGCATAGTTAAAAATCCCTTGCAAAAAGATGTAAAAAAACGCAACATTATCCATAATCTGAGAGGTTGACACAGTCTCTTTGATACAACCAAAGATAAGCGATAAAATATTCATTAAAATATATAAACGACTGCGAGTTTTTTTAAAAGAGAAGTACATAAAAAAATCACTGTGACTTCAAAAGCTACAAGTAATAATGTGATATCTTCCTCGAAGTAATTGACTCGACTCATGATGACTCTGATGAGTCATGTAGCTGCCGTGGCGTTTTGGGTCAAAGGATAGAAAGCTTCAGAGAAAGAGAGCTATGGAAAATGTTTCATGTTACGTATGGAGAAAAACTGCTTTACAGGTGAAAGTATGTGGAAAAAATGCTTCTACGGAAGCACAGAAATGGCTGTAATGTTTTTCACTTAGTGCCAGAATACTAAGAGGGCTGGGTTTTTAACTTTTATACTACGATGTAGCCCTCGTGTGCTAAATTTAAAACATTTGTATAATCCTACCTCATTGCTGATTTTCACAGTATGTCACAGAGAAACCAACATACTCTTGGTTTCTCTGTGACATACAGTGTAAACCAGTAACTACAATGCTAGTATTAGCCTGACCTGTATGTATGAAAGAATGGATTATGTAATATAATCTTTCCAAACATTTTTTTTTTTGCTTGGCTGTCGAAATCCTTAGAAATCTGAGAATTTTTGAAATGTCAGGTAAAATTAAATAATATTTCCTGAAAGAAGTTCTAAACAGCGTGTTGTGTTTATATTGTCATTTTGTGAAAGTTAAACAATTTAAAAAGTCTACAAGATGACCAGTGATTACTGTAAATATAAAATCATAATCTGGAACGGGACATACACTCTTATTACACGAATCATTCGAAGAACCCCGTGTGGTAACCATTTCACCAACGGAATAACATATTTGTAAGCCAACACGCATATGTCAGTATGGGGTAAGAAATTAATTTGAACATATTAGTTCACATTAGACATAAACACGTAGATTTCTTTACAAAATCTAGCTTCACGAAATATAGCAGTTACTGTATTTACTGATTTCCAATTTCCAGTTCCTATAATATTGCTGGTGTGAGTAGCAGTATGATTCTCGTGCATATTATGAAAAATAGTTTATTTTTTTACTAATCTCCGTATATGTTTGACAGCAAAATCGATCATGAGATAAGTGATGGTTGATAAAGCTGTCAATCCATTCTGTAAAGTGGATCCATTATAAGACGAGAAGCACCGTTATCACGTAATTTTGACATGCATGTGCCAATTTTTTTTAATAATGTAAGCGGGATCATAATTATCTACTATCTCTAAGTATTTTGCAATAATGATTTACCTTGAACCTTGACGATAATTTGCCGACTTATTGAGTACGTTACCTGGAACGAATTCATGTTTTGCATTTGGTTTATGCAGGATATCAGCTTTTCTGTCGCAGGCATGTAGTTTTTCATTGAGAAAAAAAAGTGATCACAAAAAAAATCCCTATGTGTCGAAATATAAATTCAATCTGTCAACGACGGATACGAAAATTAATTTACAAATAAGGGTGTATTGTAGTTACTAACGTTTTGACTCTTTCATCGATTTTTAATTCCAGAATTACTGTGATTGTCACCAATAAATTTAAATAAAAAACGTTGTATCTATGTTTGTGAAAGTTTTGGTTATCCTTTTTATAGCACGATACCTACAACGAAAATATTATATGTACAGTATATTATCTAAGGTATAGTGCAAATGAAAAATAATTTGCAGGAATACAATATAGCAATTTTATCAGTTTTTTTACGACAGTTCAATATTGCCAACTTTTTAAAAGTATTCACTGTTTCGTTATAGTTTGCTTCGAGCTTTGCATAGTGTTTCAATGCACTCAAATTGCTGCTATCACTTGAAATTGCTGGAATTTTTTTTTTTAATTTTTTTGAAATTTTTTTCCAAATTTTTAATTTTAAAATTGTGGATTTTCAATAAGAAGGGCAAATTTCAATATGGCGGATGCTCTTACAATAAATTAATGCTGCACTCTAGCGGCAAAAAATTAAACTAATATGGCAGCAGCGCACTCTGGCAACGAAAACAATATGTCAGCAGCGACCTCCAGCAGAAGAAAACAAGAGGGCCACCATGACATCATACTGGCTGACATAATATCTGCCTTGACATTAGTGGTGTGAGGTCAGTCTGTCGGTGGCTTCTGTGGAGGAAGGATCCATCCTCATTTTTAATTGATTGCCCTCGCCGGGTTTGAACTGAGTACTCCATGATATTTTTATTAAAATTTAATTAAGAAATTTTTATGAATTTTAAATTTTTCCCATTAAATTCGTATAATAACTAAGGATTTTCACGTTGGCGGCCGTAGCGAAAATTGCAAAATTCTGGGATTGGAGTGCTCGGTTCAAGATGGTTAAATTCAAGATGGCTTCTGAGGTCAGAATTCGAGGTCATGATAATATCAAGATAAAATGTTAAGGTCAAGGTCAAATATCAAGTTCAAGAACAAAGGTCAAGGTCAAATATCAAGTTCAAGAACAAAGGTCAAGGTCAAATAATAAGTCTATGTCAAAGGTCGATTACAAGGTCTAATGTCAAGTTCAATGTCGAATCTTAAAGATCAAGGTCAATTTTAAAGGTCAAATTTTAAGGTCACCTGATAAATTAATAAAATTATATTTTTGTAAGTTTTAAAAAAAATACGTTAACATAGTATAATGATTACGGATTATCAAGAAGGTGGAGGTTTTTATATTAATATAAAATTATTTTTTATATAATTTATTTAAATTTTACCGTGAAAATCGGATAATATTTACGGATTTTCAATATGGTGGTCGTAACGAACAGTGCCCGATGGTGGTTGAGGTCAAGGTCAAAGGTCCCCGCCAGAGGCTTATTGGAGGCTTGTCCATGGGAAATTTAACCCTCAATGGGGACATTTCAAGCATCTGGCATTTTTAGGGAATAAAATGGGAAATTTTACCTCAAAACGGGTATATCTCCCTCAAAATAAGGAAATTTCTAGGAATTTTGATTAAATTTGACACCAAAATGGCAGCTGTGACTTCACAAAGATGGCGGACTTCGGCTCAAGCTCCGGACCCAGGACCTAACTGCAGAAATATTTTTATATACTACTAGTGAGGTGGGATGATAAATGCGACATGCATAATGCAACCATGAGATTTGAGCGGTAACCACAACATTATTGGGCTTGAAAATGAAGATAAAAGTGTAATGACAGTATATTGTGTGCTTTTGAGAACCTGCACCGAGTGTTTCATTCAAAAACATAATTCTGTAAATACCCCTTTGAAACTCTTCTGATAATACAGTTTAAATACGAAACACGGAAACAGAGCTACTAATCCGCCCTCATGAATGCTTTCCGTAAACACAGAACACTCTGATATCTCGAGCAGTTTTTTTCAAATCGCGTGATTATGTCTTCTGGAGCTCTGCATGGGGTGCGTGTGTCCAGTTAGGCGGAGCCCTTACTCGATTAAATGTACGTGAGGGTGAAAATGTGAATGATTTGGCAAAAAGGGGGGGGGGCGGGGGGAGTGGAGAATTTCGGTGCATCATGTCATGCGCAGATGATGCAAGGACGTGGGAAACGTCACCGCTGACGGCGATGACGTGTGAGTGACATGCGGGGCGTTGGACAACACTCACTAAACGCCCCCCTCCCCTTTTTCCCTCAGGGGGCGGGGGAAGAAGTGAAGCATACCAGGCTTCGGACCCCAACTAACACCCATTTCGTTGATATTTAGGCCCCGCGAAAGAAGCTAAACGCGCCTCGCGGCTGTATTACGCATATGGTTTGTACAGTAATAATTCCTTTTTTTCCTTCATCTTTTAGTTACATTAATTTTAATAATAATACTAAACGCTTTATGACACAGGAAAAAACATTCTAAGTTGTAAACGTATGTGTGCTACCAGTATACCTTGTGTTTACTTATAGTTCTCAGGGCCGTATTTACGCGCAGGCTATCTAGGCTGTATCCTATGGGCCCGCATCACAAATGGGGGCCCGCACCACACGACACGAAAAAAAAAATTATGCTGCAATTTGGATCTTCTTATATTCTTAAAATACGCGTCGATATAGTGTCCAGTTGTTTTGTGTGGATTAATTTCGCCGAACTAAACTCTTCTGCATAAATAATTTTCGATTATTTTCATTGGTTTTGGTGTCACTTAATTCCTTAACCTGTAAATACTGTTTGGTTAAATTGTCTAGTTAAATAATAAACTAATTTTTTCAAAATAGAAAATTGATCAAAAATATGAGTTTTGTAGGTCAATTAAAATAAACTACCCACCCATACCCAGGCAAGAGGCACCCACTGTTTCACTGGAAGGGGATACTCAATATACCCCCCCCCCCCCCCTTTTTCTTCTTAGAGAGAACTCTCACAACAGACTCAGCCTAGGGGCCCACAGGCAGTAAATCCGGCCCTGATAGTTCTTTATATATGTACTAATAAAATAAGTAAACAATAGCCCAAAATACTTGTAATAATTTTTTTTTAATTTGAAACGTATGAATAAAATTATTACATTTATGTATTGCTTAGTAGTGTAGTGCTTGAAAAAGAACATGTAATTATTATTTTTTCAATAAAACTGAAACTTACGTGAGCGGTAATTGACGTTATTGCGGTTATGGGCTAAAGCCCACTTTAGTGAGAAAAAAGTATCCCAAAATAGAATGCTTCAAAATTTATTCTTTTTTCATCTCACAAAGAACAATGCCTTTAAGATGAAATTTTAAATGCTCATATGTGTGTATGTAAAGCTGGGAACTCTACCCAACTACGAACATTTAGACTTCATTGTATTTAAAGGCCATTTCATTAAATTATCAAAACTATATCTCGCCCGTAGTTAAAATTGAATAACTGTTTGGCTGTATCAGAATTATAAAAGATTAAAAAAACTAAGGGATGTATTATCTATGCCATATGGAGTCACTGGTTTTCTTTACATTATGGTTTATTTTACAGCTGATAATTTTATTTTCTTCAGTTATTATAGAATCAATCAGGTAGTAACTCATCACCGTAAAAAAAACACATTTAACAAACAATATTATTAAATAATAATTTATTTTTTACTAATATTTGTTATTTATTTCATACATTTGATTCAACCATTTACATTTAAATTAGTATTCAATTATAGGTGTTGAAGCTTTGTATGAATTTACAAAAAAAAAAAAAAAAATCTAGCTATATATAGTGGTGCTATCTATCGTGTCGGTTTTAAACACGGGCTGTTCGAGTGTCCACCCGCTGGCACGAACCTCAGGACGCGACCCGAGTCCAGGGAGTGCAACCTGGTGCGCGCCGCCAAGAGTACTTGAGTCCGTTCTTGCGCGAGGCCTCGCCGTCCTGCCGCCGACGGGAATGTCCTCTCGTCCCCTTGCGGGAGAGAGAGAGAGAGAGAGAGAGAGAGAGAGAGAGAGAGAGAGAGAGGCTTGAAGGATGGGGCGACAGGATATAATATGCGCGCGCCTGATCAGGCGTCGCAGGACCTGTCCCCACCCCCTCCCCTCCCACAAGTACCACCCCCCCCCCCTCTCCCGCCAACCCTCCCCGCAACACGCCAACCAACCCTTCGACTCTCTTTCACGTCACAAACAACCCCTTCAACCCCTACACCCTCCCCCCCCCCCCTTCTCCCGCGAAAAACAAGGCGATCGATCAGCCGACGTCAGACCTGCGCCTAGAATGTTGTGGACGGCGGGGGGGGGGGGGGGGGGGAGACGCCAGCGAGCCGACAGCTGACGAACGATATTCTAGTCGAGTTCCTTCACGAAGAGGTCGGAGTTCCGTTAAATAAGCCGCACTGTAATTTTTTTTTTTTTTTTTTTTTTTTTTTGTAAATTGAACAGAAATAGTCATGTAACATTTCAGCTATGAATCTTCCTCGGTCATTTATGCTTTGTGTTGTCCCAGTAAATCCAATAAAGTTATTTGCAAACAGTTCTCTGGATAACTTTCCAGTATTAACTGCAACCATTAACAAACATAATGAAACGGAATAAGGTCCAATTATTGAATTTTTTTATCATCGTTTCTGTTGTTGAAAAAAAAAAATTATTGAATGAAACATCAATTTTTAATTTTTAAAACTTATGTGCCAATTTTCGTAAGATATAGTATTATCTGGAAAAACGCATTTCATATATCCAAAAATAATCATAGCCATGTGTTGTACAAAGTTGAAATATATTTTCTTGTAGTATTATAAACTATTTCATGGCAATAGGTTAGTTGACAAACTGAGCGGAAAAAATTATCTCCACCCACCCGACATCCGCACTATTGAAACTAGAGTCAGTAAACGCGCGACTTCTGTTTGTACCGTGAGCCACCCTTAATCTTAAAAGCAGCACACTCGCGATCCGTCGGAATATCCAGTGATTCGAACAGAGGGACGGGGTCGCAATCTTGTGCTGACTTTTCACACTGCGAATTATGGGAACGATAAGTTCCTGATGTCGCAGTCACACGTGCCCGGCCGAGAATACATAGACACGGTGATCAAGTGATGATTATTACGAATACTTGCGTGCCTTTCTTCGCACTTGAATATCTGTTGAAAATATTTTTGGCAGGGTACGAATAAACTATGATTAAAAAAAAAATTAAAAATAAATACTATAACTAAAAATATCAGAACTAAAAAATAATATAAACAATAATAAAAATAAATATAATAAAAACTAATGATTGCACAATTATTAATCTATTAAATTTAAATGAATAATTTCCTTTAAACTAGTCTTGATAAACTTTCCAGTACATCTATGTACTTTGTTACGACTTACCTGAAATAAATTGTGAGTGACGGGCGATAAACAACAAATGCAAGGAAGGAAACGAGTTAAAAATTTATCAATTGCTTTTAAATAAAATTTATGATGAAAAAACTAAAAAAAAAATTCTTCAACATGGCGTATGAGACCGAGCCATAAGCCCAAATCTCTAAACGGTAAAGAACTAAGTCGCTATTCGCTTCTGTCTGTCAGTTCGCTTACTTCTTCTAAACCACACAATGGATTTTGTTGCGGTTTCCACTAACTTTTAGAGAATTTTTTTTTTTTTTTCCTGAAGGTTGATGTGTGTAATAAATTCATATTTAATCCTATACATAGTTACTCTCTTCACCGACTTAATGAACGCCGTGAGACAGCGCCTGCCTGCAGAATGGCAGCGTGCGACGGGAAGTAGCCCACCAGGGGTCTGAGGCCGGCACTCTGCAGGTAGCCGCACTTGCTGTTTCTACACACAGCAACTCTTTCATATTCTTTAATATCTCTTAAGAAGAGCATTTATTTATCTTCACCTAAAGATGGCGTTAGAAGTTAAAGAAGAGCTTTTATTTTTAGTTAATTTGTGGTATTTTAATCATTCTTTTTTTTTTACTTTTCTAATTTCAACAATTAACTTCGCAAATTAAGTAAATATGCAGTTTATCGCTGAAATCAATTTTGATTGCGTGAGTGTTTCGTTATAATTCATTAAATTATTTCATAAAACGATTCACACGCAATGTAGTTATTCAAGAGGTTCTTCAATAAAAACAATTTTATGTCAAATACTTTTTTATTCTTATATATAATAAATAATTTTATTTGCACAATATTAAAATTAATTGAAAATTTAATAAATATTTCGTGTACATTAAATTGTTTGTTATATCCATAATTGTTCACGGGCGCCTTAGGGCGCCTTACAACGACTAGTTTAAAGATAGTAGATCAATCTCGATGTCTTGTAATCAAGTAGTAAAAAGACGCTTTTAGGGCGCATACATGGCTTACCTACACTAACTTGTATGTAACTGATACATCTAATTAATGGATTACAAAATTATAGGTCGTCAAATAGCCTACAGAAAAGTCCACAATACCATACGTCTATCTTCTAAGGATGACCCACAGTAACCATTTTTATCTTTCAAAATCGGTTAAAAAATATATATGAGTTATTTGAGAAGCAATTTTGACCAATATATGTTGAAATATGTTAGCCACCGTAGGCATTTGATTTAGATCAAAATTGACCTGTTCACCTATCATTTAAATTAATATTTTTAGTAGATATCGCATAAGTAGGAAACCGGAAAAAATCGCGGATACGTTTTGTTTCATGCTAAAGTTAAAATTATTATACCTTTGCGGTGCTTCTTCTGTTGGTTCACTTTCAATCTGGAGGACTACATGCCAGTTATAGACCCTCAATCAAAGAAGAATCGAGTCACAAATCACCCAGTAACATACGCCTCGCAAAGACAGCAGGTGATGAACAGGTGACGTTTTCCCGAGAGCGTGCAGAGTATCTTGGAGTCTATCCTGTCCCTACGCATTGGTAGATCGCATTGGTGCAAAGCCGTGGCGGGTCGATTGTAATATATAGAAATAATAATTGACGGGCGTCGATGACGTCTCTCTCTCTCTCTCTCTCTCTCTCTCTCTCTCTCTCTCTCTCTATCTATCTCTCTCTTCCCGCAGGGGTAGCCGGACCTTCAAAACCGCGTGGTGTCCGGGTGTGGGGGGAGGGGGAGATGTGTCATCCCCGTGGTGCGTCACGATGAAGCTGTCACTGCGCGATAACGACCTGAGTAGTCTTCCCCCTGTCACCGGGTGACATGCGGTCCCCGCCGCGTCACCGCTCACCACGATGTCATCGCCTGTCGGATCACCGCACAGTCCACGGTTTAGTTCATTCAAGCGGAACGTCTTTCCACGTCATCACGTCGTAACTGAAAAAAGCGGCGCTCATAACAGTTACCAAAAAAAAAAAGAGACGATTACTGCACGGTTACGTGGCGCCATGCTCGTTACGATTAAGCTGGACTCACAATGAATCCGTCCGCATCCATTTCATCCGCCAATCAGATGGACCGAAAATTCCATCCGTACGTCCGTAAAACCTTTGCCGAGCTTTTTAACATCGACGGACGGACGGAATTATAACATCAAAAAATGTCTGGAAAGAATTATCGTTATTTTAAAAGAAGTTATTTTTAGCTTGTGTATTTGTTAAGCTGCTTACGTATTACGTTCCTAACTTTCCGGTGAACACTTTTTGAGGTTGCTATTTGAAACAATGATTGTCTGAGTCACAAAAAGTAGTTAATAATGCACGTTAACTCGTAAATTTAGTTAAATGGATATTTTAGAGTTTGTTTAATAATTTTTAAGTGCTTAGCGTACATTATCGTCAAGCTGGTAAACCTTTACGCTATCTGCAGCGCCGTTAGTTGAGCTGACATAGAACTATAACCAGTATGTGAAGTTTCACTTATAGTGCTCGTAGCGGTAAGGGGTGGTTACAATTTTTTCCGCTCACTTTTATAAATGAATATTAGACATTTCACGATGCACCAAAATAGTATGAATTAATAACAAATATTAAAAATATCTCAAGCTATATTCTCTTTCGTCGAACTACAGCCATCTCTGCAGTTATCGTAACATGTAATCGACTTTGTAAACCTTTCCCTGATTAGCTTTACAGTGTTAACTGTGCACATAATAAGCATGGTACAAAAAAATTCAAATTGTTGAATATTCAATTACCTTTCCCATGTGTTTAAAAAAAATTTTGCTTGACTAAAAAAAATCATTTAAAATATAAAATATGAGTCAATATTTATAGAAATACTTAGTATTGTCTCGAAAGAACATTGTTCATATGTACAAAAATAACCATAGCCCTGTGTTGATAAGTTACATCTTTCTTGTAGTATTACAAACTATTCTTGGCAACTGCTTTTTGTAAAAGTACATAAATGTTTTTTTCTGTGTATGTTTAACATGAATTGTCCAATATGTATTTGCACAAATTTGATAGAATATATATATATTCAACAAACTAAACTTAAAAAACAAATAGTTACCAAAAATCGTTAATCACATAATTACTTTAAAAAATTCTAACTACATTTTTGTGGACTTAATATTTAACAAATACGTTAGTGTGTGGCAGAGAGGCCGACCTCCGTAGCGTAGTATGTAGGATGCACACTCACTTACGGTGCGAGGGGTTCTGGATTCGAGTCACGGGCAAGACATGGGTGTAAATTTGTGTCGACATTAGTCACTAATTATCGAATTCAATGAAACTGTCACACGAAATTGTCAAACAATAAGTAAATAAGGGGGGGGGGGGGGGGGGTTGTTTGGCTGGCTTGTGATGGAAATCACGGGTCAGCCAAACATTTAAATATATAAAAAAATATAAAGAAGTCAGACACTCGTCTCCCGCCAAAGTGTCCCGTGTTGAATTCCCGGCGGGGTTCAGCCCGCGAGTGGGAAACACGGCGGACGTTGCGGTGGCATGCGGGGTTTGCTCGGGTTACTCTCGTTTCTCCCACGCGCTATCCCGGCTGGCAGGAGCGACAGGTCTGTCCCTCGGGTAGAACAGGGTGTCAATCCCATTCCGTTAATTTGGACCCTGCCTCAGGCGGAAAACCACATGTCGATTTTCATTAATTTTTTTCAACGTTTCTAATGAATATTTATAAATTCAAAGAAATGGGGAAAAAAAATACTTTCGTCTAGTTAGCTAACGTTATTAGCTGAAAATTAAAGTTTGAAAAATATTTTTGGGACATACAATTTGAAGAAATAAGTTTATTACAGAAATTATTATTATTTTTTTTTGTTAAAATTCAATGCAACTGGTAACATTATGATTAATAAACATAGATATTTTAGGTATTTTTATTTAATTTCATCAACTGTGGGAATTCTCAGAAATGATGAACCCCCTAAGAAGACGAAATTCCTCGGAGAAAGACTGTTATTTATTGTAACGACTTATATCCGAGAAATTTCAATTTTAGAGAGAAATTGGAGGCCAAAAAAATACTTTCTTTAAAAAAAAAATAGCGTATGTCGTTAAAGATTTTTTTGGTAACTATTTGTTTTTTAAGTTTAGTTTGTTGAATGTAATATATATTTTTATATCAAGATTGTATAAAGACATATAGGATAATTCATGTTAAACATACACAGAAAAAACATTTCTGTACTTTTACAAAAAAAAAACAGATGCCAAGAAATATTTTTGTAATACTACAAGAAAGGTGTTTTAACTTGTCAACACAGATCTATGGTTATTTTTTAATATATGCAGGGGCGCAACAAAAGGGGGGGGGGGGGCAAGGGTATTTGCCCCCCCCCCCTCCCTCTGAAACCTTGAAGTGGTGGCAAACGGGGGCAAAGAAAGTGCTGTGTAATCAATTTTTAGATAATAAAACTGCTTAAATAGCACTATTTTCCACCTTGAAATACAAATTTTCCCGGCCGCTTCAATAGGGGGGATCGATGATTCTTTATTAAAAGGTTTTTTTGCCCCCCCCCCCCCCCCCCCCCTTTTTGGAAACTTAGTTGTTGCGCCCCTGAATATATGAAATATGTTTTTCGAGATAATTCTAAGTAATTTTTTTTTTTTTTTTTTTTTTTTGCTGCCCACCGTTGTCCAGGCGACGGCGCAGTAGACGCCACGCAAAACAGAGAAATGGAAATGCAAATCGCAGGACGGCGACGACTCGACCGCCGGGGGCAGGATCCGCGGAAAACGCGCAGGTGGAAGTGGAAAAAAGGGTTTTCCCGGAACCCGGAACCCGAGTAGCTGCCCTCGGGGGGGGGGGGGGGGGGCTCATTGTTGTAGTTCTGCTCGTGAACATCTCTCTCTCTCTCTCTCTCTCTCTCTCTCTCTCTCTCTCTCTCCAGACGTGAAAGTATTTACAAGCGGATGGTTAACCCGCCCAAGGCACACGATTTCACAGAACGCATCTTCATTAAACAGCATGAAACAAACAAAAAGGCTTTGTTTGATACTTCTCCCAAACCGCAAGACGGATTTTGATTCTGTTTCCACCATCATTTAGAGAATTTCTTCCCTGAAGATTCGCGTTTATAATACATTCATGTTAAATTTGAACAGAGTACAGAAATCTCGTTGTATTGTAATCAAGATGTTAAGAGACGCTTTTACATGGCTTACGATGACATACATGACTAATAGTTCAAAACAACGTACTACAGAATTATACAGCTTAAAAAAGGCCCCGGTAGCAATTGTCTATCTTCTAAGGATGACTCACGGTAAACTTTTTTTTTTAGATATTGAAAGTTAATATTGGTTTAGATATGGGCAATACGTGTTAGTACGTGTTAGTATGCCTATAATTTTTTTAAAAAAACACTGGACACTTACGATGAATTGATATTTATAATTACATACTTATTCAATCTGAATGACCCCACATAGCAGATCTCATCCGTGCATACCCGGAGACGGTTGCTAGTTAATTATAATTAAAAAGACTCCTTATTTCCATAGATATATGGAAGAGTTTTTGATGCTCTGTTCGTACAAAACAGACTAGGTTCGTCTGTGGCAATGGTGATGTTTTACCGTAATGTAAATTATCTGGGTAATCTATCAAAATCCTGGAAGTGGGAAAATTTCAGCTTCTCTACATTGTATCGAGGGTGCTTTATAGTTGATATTTCCCAATTAAATGATGCTTTTTTTGTGACAATAATGATACCTACCTGCCCTTTCTTCATAGAAACTGGACGTGCTCTTGTTAAAATTTTAAAATCTGCATTTAAGACAGAACAGGAGCACTATTTAATTTTTTTCTGTTATTCCAACTTCAGTCAAAAATAGATAGTTGTGACATAATTTGTATTAAAAATTTCTACCTTTAGGTCTGGTGTATTTTGTGAGGTAATATGTTATGAAAAATTTAATTTATTGGTCATTACTGTATTAAATGTGAATCAATACGCAGATACGGACAGACGTTTTACGTATACGAAGTTTAGGACTTCAGGCGAGGAGATCGACACAAAATTTAAAGAAAGTCAAAACTTAGAACCCTGAAAAAAATTCTCATAACTTAGAACAGCCATAAGTTAAAATGATAACAACTTACAAAATACAACTTTTAACTGTTACAAGTGAGGAACACGTAACTTAAAAAAAATACCATAACTTTAAACCTCAAAATACTAAACTTATATTGCAACAATAATAGCTTAGGAACACATAACTTAGAAATGTTGTTAGTTATAGACACGTAACTTGGAAACAGAAAATTCTGAACCACATAACTTAGAACACTAAAACTTACCTTCAATCACACACAACCTATAACTGCCATAACTGAGAAAAACGCAACTCAGTAAAACGCCACGCCAATCCACACAAATTATAAAAGCCATAACTTAGAAAACGGTTGTTTAGAACTACCATGACCAACAAACAAACAATTTATGGCTGAAATAACTTAAAATCACAAGTTCGGAATATCACAAGCTAGAAACACATAATTGAAATAATTTAGAAAATTATATCTTGTGGGGTTTCTAGGCCATGTGTTTTTTTTTAAGTTGTGTTTATAAGTTACGAAAGCAATCCGCAGGCAGGTAGAGTTATGTTACGGTCACCTAAATTCGGTGCTATCTTCTGGGACCGGTCTGCAGTTTTCCTGTGGTTTGTGTATCATGATGGACATACGCCACTTTCGCCCGGTCTAGGAGAGCTCACGTAATATCCCTTGGACAAGGGTTGCAGCGGGTAGGGAGAGCGCTTTGGGACGTGAGGACGAGAGAGGGAGAGAGAGAGAGAGAGAGATAGGGAGGGAGGGTGGTAAGGAGGGAGGGAGGGTGGGTCGTTCAAAAAACTGAAATAAGGTTATGGCGGAAATCCCAATAACTGGGACCACAGCGCGCCCGAGCCGTGTTAAAGAAAGAGCACTCCAGAGATCCTGTCGTCCGAGCTGCGAGTTACTATAAAGTATGTCCCCTTCGTGGGGCCTCCTCTACTTAGCAACCAACACGCGCGCGCGCATTCGCCCAAAGGCTGGTTGAAACGTTTTGTGGTATAACATTATATCTTCACCGCATTTTAAAAATATTTCTTTTATTGTAATCTTACTCACTGCACGGAAAAAAAAAAATAATTCTGTACTTTTACAAGTGATTTCTTTGGAAAACAGTTGCCAAGAAATAGTTTGTAATACTACAAGAAATATACTATAAAATTTTTAAACAAATGTCTACGGTCGTTGTTGCATGTATAAAATTACGTTGTTTTTTTTTTTTTTTTCGAGATAATGCTGAGTAGCTCTTACGAAAATTTGCGCAAAATTTTATATTTCGGAGAAGAAGAAAAGTCTACCCCCATTCCCCTAAATGAAGTCTGTTCGTTCTGCGTGAAGCCCGTGCAAAGCCCGGTTCCTCACATAAACAGTAACCTTATGTAGACTTTTATGAAGACTTTCATGATTATTTTAAACAAAGTTCAAAGAAAAATTTATTTAAACCTCTACTGAAAAACATCAGGAAAAACAATCATGAGTCCACTCAGAAAATTGTATGTTTCAGATTCAGAACCTATTTGAAGAAATTATAACCATGTAGTATTTATAAATATATATTACGTGTTTTCACATATTTAAAAATGGGGACAAAATGATCCTAGTCCCCAATCATTAAACTAAAGGTAGCTATTACAAGCCGTGAGATCAATGAAAGTTTTTTTTTCTCCTAACCATTGTTTCAGTCAACGTGTTGAGGCACAGTTAATCAATTTGAAATCCTGGAACAACAAAAGTGAAGAATTATCATTTCAATTTAAAAAATAATTAATTAAGTCCCAGTCTCGTCCCTCCAAAATAAATTCGAAAAGGTTATTAATTATTACGTCATTTATGGATGGGGTGGAAACAAAAAAAAACTGACCGCACAAAATAACAACCCCGATGACTCCCCCCTTCTTTTTAACTAAAATACAAAGCCGGGTCTCTCAAAAATCCTAGCTGCCTTGACAGCAGTCGTAACAATGCGCGCCCCAGCCACTGTCACAACATAGCTCTGAAATATTTTAATAAGGTTGGCAACAGTGGGCGTTTCCTACCCCTTCCCCTCCATAAACCAATCTCGCATATCCGAGTTCGACCGACGGGTATTTTGAGCGCGGACACTAGCGTGTGGAAGATCCGAAGGCGTTACGAAGGGCAATGGGAAATGGTATATGGGGTTCCCTTGCTGAATCTGTGGCTTCCAACTCAAGCCTTTCAAAGTCGGAGGTTTAGGTGCTAAGCTAGTACACTTTTCAACTCAAAAAATAATAATTTATTGCACGGAGACAAGTTCGCTCCGTATATGATAGTTTCTTAAGGCTTGGGTTCTCTCACCATGCTGTTTTATTTAATTTCGCATATTTATGAAGAAATATTTCTAAAATATTACTTTAAAAAAATTAACTTTCTTTGAGTGATTCATTGCAATTGCACATGTATGTCATAGAAAAAACACGAATAACACGCGGAAAATAAGTAAAAATCAGCCGATGTAAAAAAGTCAAATGTAAACACAGCACAGAGAATTCCGTCGAAAGAATTAGTCAGAAAAAAAATTACAGCACAGATGAACACATTGACTCAGCTGTTTTGTCTTGGGAAGCCTGCTGTGTTCACATGTGCGTCGCTGTTTTGTCGGTGTGTTTTCTAGATCATCTGTGCAATATGATCGTTGGGTTCCTCTGCGTTGTCTCAAATTGTTACTTGTCTGTATTTACTGTTTTTGTTGCAACTTTCTCGTCCTCGTCATCTCGCTGTGTTCGTCTGTGCTGTTGTGATAAAGTTCTAATTACTCTCACGGTATTAGCTTTACATTTTATATATGACATCGGCTGAATTTGAATTGTTTTCTGTTGTGTTTGTGTATTCATCTTTCTTCGTCCGTTCTTCTGGTTTTCTCAATGACATTTACAGTGTGAACTAGCAATCGCGTATGTAAAAAAAATAATGTTTTGAATATAAACGAAAATGTGTCCGCATTTTCCACTTGTGGTAATACAGGCAAATTTTAGTGAGTAACCATGATGCAATAGTCAGGAGGAAAATTATTTACTGGCCTTTTTTTGTGCGAATATGTTTTCGTACAGTGCTTTAAAATCTAACGCGTGTAATTCACGTGCAAGCTCAAAATCTCAACGAAAGGTACATTATTTTTTATGTATGACACAGCTTATCGCGAATTATTTCAACCATAATTCAGTGCGTCTATATTTTTGTAAGTCGTGTACGTTCAGACTAAATCAATCATGTAGCTTCAAGTTCTTGCATATGTATTTGTAAAAATGCAATTTCGGAGATGCATTTCGCTGTACGAAACTTGAAAAGGGTTTTTTGCATTATACTTAATAAATTTTATTTATTTATGAATATTGCCTGAGGTTTTTTTTAAACTATTAGATAATATGCAAGACACAATGACTATCTCAACGGAGTAGTTTCTACTGCTTAAAAAAATTAATTCACAGTATTTTTTTTTAAACAGCGGAACAAATAACCGAAGGTGCACGAACGTGGATTATTATTATTCGGGATCCGGTGAGCGGCGGGTGGTCCAGATGTCGCGAGTACGTGTGGGATGTGGCGGTGCCGATACGGGACCGATCAGCTCCGCCAATCCGAGGCCTCCGCGAGGCCTAATCGGGGCCTAATCCGGCGGCGCGCACCCGGGGATCCGCCTGAAAGCGATTATCGTCCGGCGGCGCGACGCACCGACGACGCCATTGGAGTCGCCACAGGGTTGAACCCTCTCCTTCGGGAACAATGACGATCCCCCTTCTCTCTCCGCCAGCCTCTCGCCGTGTCCTCGTGTCCCGTCGCGGCATCGCAGGAGGCTGTCCTATGCTCGGGCTCGGACAACGCCATGACACGAGACACGCGAGGTTACTGTATCTAGCTGGGTTCTCAGCCCGATGGTTACCTCACAGCAATATATTTTTTTTTACGTTCGTTTCACAATCAGATTGTCTCATGCGTTTCATGCAATGCACTGTGCGTTGATATATTTTTTTTTGTCATTATCATTATTTCGGAACTTTATTTCACCTCTTCTGGTGGTCTTGGAATTTCGTGTGCATTCCATTAAATAATTGTCTTGGCCCTGCTATATAAGGAGCGTTCGCAGATAAACAGAACCTCTTTGCCTGATGTTTGCTTTCAAAGTCTCTTTTTTTTTTGGTAATAATGATAGATTTGTATATATTTCTTATTTTTAAAAGAGGGGGGGGGGGATGTATCATCCTATATTCCGGTCCACCACTAATCATTACACCATCTAAGGAAAAACTAATATTTTCGACAGGGGGTTGCCACGTTTGCACTGATACATGGCAACCGGGGGAAACCGTTAATTTTTCCAGCCCATGGCCTGAGTCATATCGGTTAGACGCCCAAAACACAGCTGAAGTGTAGTGTTTGCATTGTGGAAATATTCAAAATACGGTACTTTATGCGTTTAAAGAAGGAGATTCTAATTCATAATTGCTCATCATCAGACGTGGTCAAGCACCATTGTCGAAATATTTTGGGTGAGACAATGTGGTGATAGCGAGCTTAAAAAAAAAAAAAAAAAAAATGACTTCAACTACTTCATACTATTCAATCTCCTGAAAATTCCTTAACTCCAGGAATTTGGGATTAGATTATGTAATGACATTCGAGCATGGTTACTAAATGGTTTATTCTTTTTGTTTATTAGGCCTACTTCTATGTAATTATTTATTTTTAAAATTACACATTCGCTTTTAGTAGTATATAGACTGAGGATCTGGCGCTGGCTCCTGGTTGTGGTGCTGACCGACATCTGAAGTCACGGCGGCAATCTTGGATGACCTTGACATTCGACCTTAACATTCAAAATTTTACAGTACAATGTAAGTCGAGTGTATTATATTTACCTTTCGATGTAATTCAGTAAAATACGAACAAATAAATAAGTTTAAAAATTTTTTGTAAAATATGATATCGTGGGCTTAGTGGAAAAAGTTGGTAAGTCCACTTTTTTGTGAAAATTAGTTAACTTCACAGACGAAGTTGTCGGGGCAATATCTTCGCCAAGAAAACTTTTGGAAGTCCAAATAATGAATGATTGTGGACGTTTTCTTCTAGCTTTATTTCGGCAAGTCCATCATAACGCTATTCTAGGCAAGCAAAACTTGGTAAGTGAACTAACAGTCTTTTTTTTTTTTCCAGAAATTGGACTTACCGACTTTTTCCACTAAGCCCACGATATGAAGTTCGTGCATCTTCAGCGATGCAGGGTACTGCAGTTGCACGGTGGCGCCACGTGGAGGTTTCCCGTGGCGGGAAGTGGAACTACTCGAGGGCGGCTGCTGGGTCTGCGAGCTACTGACATCTCGCGGCCACCTCGTTATTGACGACCTGCGAGAGCTGTTCCTCCCCCCCCCCCCCTTCCCCCCCCCAAAAAAAGTCATTATTCGCGGGCTTTTGTTCCAGGCCAGGTCTTTAACGTTCCACAAACTGTGGTCTCCTTATCCTTCTCCGCGGGCCCGGGATGAACAATGCTGCTCCATCTGTGTGGCAAAAAGTAGCCGGCAAGACCGTCAAAAAAAAAAAGTACTCGCCAGTAATTGTATTTTACCTGGGTACTTGAAATTCAAACTCACGCCGTAAAACCACTCGGCTGAATCGGCATATCACGTATTATGGAAAATGTTGGGTTATCGGTAATAATAATTCCAGGATTTGAAAACAAATTTTTAAACTTGCGATTGTATTTTTTTTACTTTTTAAGTTATATAAAATGTGTTCCAGAATAGTTTTGCTGTTACGGAGATTTATTTTACACACCGACGCACTTGTTCACGTTTCCGCATACATACAGGTTAATACTACCACACGTGGTCGGCTGTCTGGATGACTTCGAAATGCGGGTGCAGCATAGATGCGCTGAAATAGGTATTTACTTTAAAAAATATGAGTTACCTTTGTCTGGCCATGGAATAGAGAGAAAAATCAACCAACAGTAAAGCATTCAACATTATTTTATGTCCTCAAAATACGTTTAAACACTCAAAAAGGTAAATGCACCTTCATCTCTGATTCTTTTTATCAACATACAAGACATAAAACTAGGTTTATGCGGGTAAACAAGTTTTAAATAAACGCGTTAAATGCATGAAACTAACATCATATAGTATCTGTATCATTGTTTTTATACAGACCACAGCTGCCAAGTTTATTAATTAATCTCATTAAAGCATTTCCGTTATTAGATACAAATTAATATCTTACGAATATGTTTTATTTTAAACCGGGATTGGATCAAAATCAAATTATTTCCTAACTATTATCTACGTGTTGTATTTTATTGAGCCGTTATAAACATGCTCGTTAAAATTTTACAAACTCATCCATGATTCGTATGAACTCGCACAAAATAAGATCACCAGTACACAAGAATGCCCATTTATAATTCTCACGTATTAACAGACACGCAAGTTTTATTTTTATTTTTTCAAGCGAACGAATTTAATCCGAGTAACATTAGCATATTAATATTTACCTTACACCGCAACACATTAAGCTCGCGGCAATGATGCCTACGCGGTTAAAAATTCAGAAAAAGGAGATTTGCATTTTAATTCCTTGGGTGGAAAACAAACACAGGTTTGCGGACTAATTAATCGTTTTAATTAACCAACCACTCTATTCTAAGAGACGCAGAGGTGTGTTATGCAGTATGGGCGCTATGATACTGCTGTACATACGTTAAATGCACAGGAGTGGAAAACATATACCTTGTAGCATTTTGCAAGGTAAATTTAACACAGCTGAATGCGAATACAACGAAACAAACACAAGAGCATAAAAAAAAAACACCTTGCTATAACTGGCCACATCGTATCAGGCAGCTGGTTTACTGAACCACACTAACAATATTGTTTGAGAAGACGGGTATAGAAAGAAGACTGCAATAAGAGACTCCCAGGAATATACGTCACTTTAAGTAACTATTGAGTTGCAATCACTAGACTGGATACCTCGCCCCTTCCATAACGAAATATTTTTACGTTCCCACACATGTTATCTACTTCCACTGTTACTCGTCAGTGCATCCACTCGTTACGAACAAACTTGCTCGATGTAATCACACTGGCTCGCCCATTCGCAGATCTCTGCAGTAGAGCGAGTACCCCATGTGCATGCTGGTATACGCTTAGTGGAGATCAGATTACAAACAGACGTATTCCAGAAACACTTTCCTGCGATAGGATTCGTACCAGTGACCTCTAGACCACTGAGGATAGCTTTAAACATTTTTAAAAAAATGTGAAAACCTCATACTGATATTACTTTTTTATTTTTTAGCTTAATATATCGTTGAAAGCGAAGTCATTATAAAATGTAACTCGCAACAACACAGGGGCAGGATTCAATCATGGCCTATGGTAAGGAACCATCCCTACATTTTCCTAGAGTGGTTTTGTAAAACATTAAAAAAAAACGAAATGTGGATGTTATTATCATTTATTTCCTTTTTATACGTCATTTTCACAATCATTCCAGGTTATTCAGAAGATAGAAGGCTCGCAAAAGCAAGCTTTTGCATTGAGTGTAACTAGTCTATTTATTCTACGTGCAGTAATTTAACTTCTCCCAGCTTCCTCTCTCTCGTCCTCCAATCCCCCTCCTTCACATTCCTCTCCTCCTCACGATTAATTTGATTACCCACGTCAATAATCTTTCTCCACTTTAAATTTTCAACTACCCATCCATTACTAATTTTATATAGCCTATTTACTTCTCTGTTCCTCAATTGACTCGGTGGTCGAACGTACAAAGTGCTCGCTTCACAACAGCGAGATCACAGGAGTGATCATGGATCGAGTCTCAGCCATCGCACTCAGATGTTTACAAAGTATAAAATATAAAAATATAACCCAGTGGCTGTGTGGCTCAGTGTACATTTGCTCCATATAGGTTATAATAATTTATAGCAACCGGACTCAAAAAGGTTCTCTTAAATAAGAATTCGGTGTCTTACGCTGTGATATCTCACTCCATGTAATGATTTCAACAATAATATTAATAAAACTAATGTATTTCATTGATTTATTACTGGCAAACGAGCTAAAACTATCGGTTGTATAATTACTACGTAGAGATTAGAAATAAAACATAATTTTAGAGCTGAACTTATCAATTGCCCTCCAGAACGTTGTACACAAGTGACCCACATTTTCCCTCAATAACCACTTCGTGTTTAACATTGATTGTATAGTAATTGTACATTTTTGTATAAGTGTACAGGGATCTGATACACGCCGCACAGTACGGTTACCGCATCCCGCATCTAATTAATTTGGCGCTAATGGGTCATCCGGTTTGATAAAATCGTGGCGGCGCAACTGGCCTTTGACCAATCAAAGTGCTGGATTAAATTAAAAACGCGGCCAATACCCTGCTAAAGCACGACCTTTCAACCCACGCACATGATGTTAGTGGAGGTCGAATCCTCGTTTCTCTGGCTTGGTATTTCGAACTCAATCAACTTAATGGCATTTCCACCACCCAGTTTTTTCGTGTCAAACAGCGACATAATAAAAGAGAATATTATGAACTACAACACATGTGAGCGAATTCAATCAGTTAGGTACCTTTTTCTCTGATTTTGTTAAAAAAAAAAAAAACTCCTGACCAACGAATCAGTGGTTAGTGCAGTGAAAAACCTCATAAAACTACGTAATTCATGGCAGGCATAAATCAGTAAAAACCACAGTTATATTATTGAAATCCATCAAATTAAATAATCATTGAACTGTCTGTGATTACAGTTCTGAAAAGTTTTTACAATTGTTAATGATAAACATATTAATTTAACAATTATTGTTGTAATAACTTAACAATGTTTTTTTAATTGTTGTAATACAATAAGTAATAATGTACCTTTTACAATTATAATACAATAATCAATATAATTATATTATTTACTATTTTTTTACACTTGTACATGATACAAATATTAACTTACATATATGGCTCCATTTATATTATTTTTGCTTTAAATTTAGCCTCGAATGATGTTTAATTTCTTGACAGAGCACTTAGAATACGGACATGTTATGTGTTGATATCCATTGTTGTAGTTAAGAAAGCTCATTGCACGATGAATGTAATTTAGATATTTACTTTAGGTAATAATTTTTGACGAAAGTTATAATACCAAGCGTAAGCAAATGCGTGTGAAGTTGTCTATTTGAGGTTATTTTTGAAAGTTATAATACTGCTAGAACCACAAGCCAAAAAAAAATCAAATCATGTACGAAAAAGCCCGCGCACCTAGCCACTATTCATGATTAACTTTGCATGCTGTAGTTTTACTAAAAACATAACCTGATAGATAATTCAAAATACTTTTTTTTTGTTTCCTTCATTGTTAGTCTCCACTTCTGTTTTTTTCCTTTATTTGGAGACATAAAGTTAAATAATGATAGGCTACAAGTTTTATTATTTAGGTTAGTTGAAAGCACTTAGCCAGTATGAATATACGTTATTTTTATTCCCAACCTCAACGAATAATCAACGAATATTAAACGCGGAAGATAGCTTGAGATTTTTCAGGCTGATTTTAAAGTATGGTATTCTATAGTATAAAGTATAGTATTTGTCAAAGACTAAAATCATTCCACCTCTTATAAGTCTATGGGGTCGTCCTCGATTATTTCATCTGGACGCCTATAATATTTCGACAGCCAATTCTTATGTTGATTGTGTGGCGAACTAACGTCTTTCAATGCCAACCTATGTGGTACATTGGCAGATTTATAACTTGTCTTTAATAATCATTGCTAGAATATAATGACTTCTTTTTTTTCTGTAAATTTAACACCATAGTGTTGTGAGCTGTCAAACATGTATAATAATTAATATATTTTTTAAATGCTAGTAACACGGGAAACAAGAGGCCTATGATTCAGAGCAGCTATGGCTCCATGGTATGTAAACAGTCTGTTAGTACGGACGGACGGACAACAGAGTGATTTCAGTGCAAATAAGATGATTCGGTAGTTTACTTGGACGGGCCAAATTGAGCGACCCCAGCAACGCAGTAGGAAAACAAAACGTTGGGTAAGCTTTTGTGTAACCACGGAAGGTTCTGTGTCAGACTCTGTAAACGAGTTTCCAGAAGGAACAATTGGCCTGAGACGTAGCAGAAACAGATATATAGTGACTCACAAGCTGCTTCTTCTTTGGTTCAGGGACGTCAGTTAGTATGTAGAGTCCGCGAGAGACACAGGGGACCACCCTGTGCCAGTGATCTGTACTACGAGTTGTAAGACTGACTAAGACAAGAATAAATTGTAATCATGCTGTAGAGTAACTTGTATTCGAATGTAGCCAGTTGTATGCCTCATTCGTATTAAGTGAAATAAACAGAGTAGAATATTTCTGTGAGCAGTAGTTAGGTAATTTCCTTTCACTCTCCTACCTACCCTCTCAGCGAAAGAGGTATCCAGTCCGCTCGCGGATACGACAATAGCAAATATTTAATTTTGTTGTGTCACTAATATTTTCAACAGGCATAAACTGATGATGAGTCGTTCTACCCATTACTGTATGTCGCGAGCACAGATGTCACGCTGGTTGACGTCCCTATGCTCGCCGAGGTAGGATGATTCTGCGGTGGTTTGCCGTTGCCTTCCGCCTGATGATTGTGTAAGGGACATAACAATCACCCAGTCCTGAACCTAGGGAGAAGGTCTGAACAATCCACTCCCCGGTCAGGAGTCTAACCCGGGCCCCTTGGCCCACCAGCCGGACACGCTGGCCACTAGACCAAGTGGAACGACTTAAGTGTAAAATAACAAGGTTAAAAAAAAGTTGCACATGTGTTTTTGCAATAGTTATCACTAACGCGAAATTACATTACACTTAGTAAACATCCGTTGAAAGTATTTGTGTCAGAATAATATAACAATAAATGCAAGAGAAGTATAGTAGTTGTTTAATTTGCAGAAATAGCTATTTACTAATAGCACTATAAAATGATGCGACCGCAAAATTCCGCGATGTTGTAAACATTCTGTTTTCACCCGAACGACCAAAAAATGACGATTATACATATATAAACTGTTTTTGTCCATTACACGTGCACTACACATATGACAGTTAAAGTTCTCCTAGTATTTTTTTTTTTTTTAATGTTCAAGTTTGAGGGAAATACGTTCAATACAATTTTTACGTTCATCCGGAGAAAACTTTTGAAAGGTTTTTAAAGATTTCACAGATAAATTTATTTAACAAAACATTTTAAAATAAACGAATGATAACATTACCAATGCAGCAGTCCACCCACCATTCTAAAACAAAATCCTGACATGCATCACTGCACCGTGGCGCACGCGACTAGGCGGGATTAGAAACTATTTCTAATCGGCAAGTCTGTCGCACCCCGCGAAATTTTTGTCCGACGTTACAGATGTGTCGAACCAGAGAATGGCTAGGGAATTGTTTTATTCGCGTCGCGATAATGTGATTCCACATAAGGAAAATGGAGGCGGTTCCTCGGGAGATATATGACTGTTTACCACGAACCAAAAGAAAGTTCGCCTACCGATTCCACCAATCACCGTAAGCAGTGGAACTTCATTCAGCAATATCTTTCATGCTCGATGATCGATTTACCCATTTGTTTTTCTCTGCTTTGGTGTACACGTGGTTACGTAATACTTCCGTATCATTTATTTCGTGTATCAGAATGCGTGTATTGTAATTAAAAATTATTTGTTATGGTTTTATATATGTATGCAATCATACGCAATTAATGATATGCAGCTTTTATGCACCTTAAGTAGGAACCGGAAAAATTCGCGGGTTCAATGACCTGCAGTATGAACTCCATAGTTCTACGTACACTCGGTCAAATGTCACCAACTCATTGGCTGCTGTCTTGTGAGACGTCCCAACGTAGTAGCCTGTGATTCGATAAAGCTTTGGTCAGGCGTTTCTCATTGGCCCAGAGTCATCTAGGTGAGTTGTGAGCCAATAGCAGAGGCAGCACTGAGGTATAACTATTTGTATTTTAGCCTATCACGAAATGAATTCACGAATTTTTCCGGTCTCTAACCTTAAGTTGACGTGTAAGCCAGGTAAAATATTTCCGCTAGTAGAAGCAAACGAAAAACTACTTCATTGCCTCCATCTCTCTCCTATTTTTTTTTCACCAGCGAAATTTAAACTGCGTTATTCAAGCGTAAGAAGATTTACAAAGGTGAAGTTCTAAACCCATTAAATTGACTTCCTTCTGCGCGAGAAATAAAACTTTTTATTTTATTTTACGACGGTGTTAAACACGGATGACGTCACTCGCTGAACAGATTTAAACTTGGAGAGAAGGCGAGTGACAGCACATTAATCAAAACTCTCTCTTTCTCAAAACACTCGGACCGGAACAGGCGATACAAAAGTTCTGCTGCAAGACTAGCTGGAGCTTAATCGTTCGCAAGTTCGCTAGTTCGTGAGTTCTTGAGATCTTCAGATCTCTTTGAATGTCACAATTTTTTCATGCCAACTTTTAATGGCAAAATATTTTCTTCAGAATAAGCACCTTTCAAACTTATACTCCTTTGTCAGTTTAATTGAAAACAGTTTATAAAATATTATTAAAAATTTTATGTTCTATAGCTTTTCTTAGAATTTAATAATTGAAATTTAATTGAATAGGTGTTTCCCACTGTACTACAAGACGCATAATTCAGGTTTCAACCACATCATCCAACTCACTGCATAGCTACATATTTTTTTTCATCGGAAAAAATAAATCAGCGAACCCCTTCGCCACAATTCGTGGGCGTTTCATTGAAAGGAAACATTCCCAGTTAACGGTTGTGTAAGGTTGTTAATATATCTGTATAATTTTGATATTGTTTAGCATATCAAATGTGCTCAGATATTGTGTCCAATATTTATACAAAAATTAGTAACAGAAACACTGAACGTATTTAATGATGAAAACGTTTACATTTGGTGATTTTTTCTTTTGTTTCAGTTTCTAAGTTCCAATTCATCCTGCCCACGCAAGACTCATCATCTCTTCTTGCGAAGTTCGTTTTGGTTTGCCTATTAGAGTGAGTAATGGAATTAACTCTATCTGACATCAACGTGAGCATGTAATTCCTAATTAGATAGTTAGTAATATCAATTTTCCTTAAATGTGGTGCGTGGCAGTATCGGGTGTGAAGTCGCGTGCACTTTAGAATACACTGAGTGTCCTTAATGGATTACCTGAATTTAAGTATAAGAAGTTATCAAAATCCAATCATAATAACAATTACAAAACTGCACATCCACGCAAATATTTATAGATGCACTCTATATATTTTATAGTGAGCATCTAAAATGCACGTCAAAACTATGTCCACATGCAGGAGGATATGACGTTTAGAGGAGGCAGAAGCTTCGGAGAACATAGTCCGCAATGCTTCCTTTTTTATTGCTGAAGCCATAGCCGTGTACAAAGAGATACACTGGATCACTGTTATGAGGAATTCCATATCAGCAAGACACGTGAATAACAATGCGTACAGTCTGTTGTGTTCCTTACATTCAGAGAAATAACCAAATTGGGACTCCTTGGTTAAGTCCATTTTAGTTCATTGTGACTTAAGAAAAGTGGTTTATTTACGAGTAGTCAACTGTATGTGTGTTGATTTCAGCGGCCATACATCAAACGCATGTTTAAGGCATTGCAGATAGCAGTTGCTCCAGATGAGTTCTTTTGGTTTTGACGTCATTGAGATACAACTATTAAATGGTCTAATTTTAATATTCAAATGCGAGTTCTGCTAATTAATAATAAATAACACTATTCCAAGTACCTATTTATACCAATGAGTTACCAGTCAGGAGCAGTTTTACTAATATAATATCTAATGCCATTCATATGACTGATCTCGGTAATACATTTTCTTCACGGCTCTGGAATTACACTCTGGAGGGTTTTTGAAATGAATACACCTTTTACAGACAACCGAAGTCTGTTTACGCACTAGAAAAGACACCTCGAATCTGATAGACACAAATGTAAAGCTCTTCAACACACTTGAAATGATTCCGTTCACATTTTAATATCTCTGAAAAACTTCCAAACGAAACTGCCCAAATTGTACTGCACATAGGTCATTTTTACTCTCTTTACAACGATAAAATTGCATAGTCGCCACCGGAAGTCTCATGGTTGCAAGCAAAGGCTACACGCCCGCTCGCTGGCTTGCACCTAGGGGCGACTGGGCATTTGAAATGTGTGCCAGAGTCACCCTTAGCGCTGTTTTGGCATTTAGTAGCTCGTTCTCTGAATGATTCTTGCAATGTATAAGATTGATTTAAAGCAAATTAATATATGTACACTATTGCTGATTTGCACTGGTTGCCACAGATAGAAACCTTAAGCAAGGCCAACAAAGCTGAATACTTGAACACATGGCTGTAAATGACAGTAAATTTACGGACTTTTCAAAGAAGAATTTAACTCCAATAAACGAAGAGTTCTTCAAAATTTCAAATAACTGGATCTGCTTAGAAGCTACGCCGTATTTTGACTTCTCCGTTGTGTATTTCTTTGTAAACAAAGGTAAACACGGTAAACACACGAGTAGACAAAAGAAGAGTGTTCTTGCTGTGGACTCAACCAGTTTTTAAATGTTTTGCTGATATACCAAGAATATTATTATTTTCATGTTCAAAGTAAGATAACTCAGTTTCTGTAAATTTTCGCAGATCCCTGGATAATTTGTAACCAGGGTTCTTCGTAAATCGAATACATTAAAAATTTTAATAAAATGGAGCATTAAAATTCCATTTTTAGTGCGTTTTCGCCGCCTAACGAAAACAATAGTCAACCGAATTACAGACATCAAACTTCTCAGGATAAAATCCAATGTTACTGGCCACTCCATTACATAATTATTATTCATACTAGCTAAATTTATTAACTTTATTGAGGTGTCAAATTTTCCAAATATTTCACTAATTTTGACCCCATAATAAGGTTACGTAAATTTATTTTCAGAAATTTAAAATCATGACATGAATAGAAAGAGCATTGGCTTTTAACCTGGGAAATTTCAATTCTGTGATCTATTTTCTTTTTATTTTGGATAGGCAGCCAGAATTTTAAAAATGACGAAATGTTTGTGACATGCAGAATTTCCCATAACTCAACGTCAAGCCGAGAACATTTTGGAAGACTTAAGTAGCAAAAAAATCGGGTAAATTTGACTATTCATACTGTAAAAACAAATACTTTGATACCGTTACTTAGCAAGTTGAATTATAATATGGCTTTTTAAAGCAAATAATTTGCTAAGATAGCAAAGTAATTTTTTTACAGTGTGAATAGTCAAATTTTCGTGAATGAACATTGTTGACGTAAAAGTCGTGCGAAGAATTGTTTTACACAAAAATATAATACGTTTGCGTTTATTTTGAATTGTTATTAGTAGTAGGGTTATTTAAAATTGCGTAGAAAAAATCTTGTCATAGTATCTAATATCTTGGTGCAGGGTGAGGATTTAAATATTTTCAATAAATTCTTATAACTTGAAAACTAGTAAAACAATTTTTTTAATTTTTGATTCAGAACCGTTATTAATTGGACTATCAACAGTTCTCAGCTTGATGTTGAGTTATGGAACATACTTTGTATTAATGTTATGAAAATGACAACTCTACAGGTGAAGCAATGATTCACTTAAATAAAACAGGGTATCTAACAATACACGGTGAACAATTTTCAGGATGTTTTGTTGTTACATAACTTTGATTTAAATTTTATTCACTGATTATATTGCAGGGTCACTACAAATACATAAGCAAAATTAAACATAATACACGAAATAGATTTACTATTCGCAGGAACATGCCGATTGTTACGTTGGGAAGCTAAAACCTTTTCAGAGATGATTCACACATGATTTAAGTGGAAATTATACAACTACATTTGAACATGCGACTATAGACTGAAGCAGGCGCCCAAATAGGCTGCTTCAAATTAAACTGCCAGCACAGTTACTATTTATTTCGGGAAATTTTCGTGAATGTCGGGACTTTAGTTACTTTGTCAAATAATGATCTCCTCAAGAATAAAAATGGTCTATGCTTTAACAAAATATTCCATTGTAAACCATTTTCCACGAAATAGTTTGCTATACTACAAGAAAGGTATTGTAACTTTGTACATACATGGATTTGGTTAATTTGCATACATGGAAAATACTTTTTTTTTTTCAAGACAATACTTAGTATTTATTACGAAAAGTGATGCAATATTTTATATTTGAATTGAAGTATCATTCGAGCATTATGTTTAAAAAAACATGGAACAGATAAACGAATAATCAACAATTTGACTTAATTTTGTTTTCCCGTGCTTATTTCCGAAAGTTAATACTGGAAATCTATCCATGGAATTGGTTTACAAATGACTTTAACCGTGGGAAGTACTGGGACGACACGAAGCCCGGGTAATAATCCGAACCCAGTAGTATTTCTGCGGGGTAACTGGTACCCTACGTAGTGATATTTTCTTTTACAGCTAAATGTGTAAATATTAAAAAAATGTCTGTAAGTTTTTCGTGAATGTTTCTGTTACATTGACGAAAATATTTACAGTGAAGGTTAAAAAAAAGTCTTTAGAGATTCGTTTTATCTTTAAAAAAAAAAAATCAAGGCAGTCATGAGGACTGCCGACAGAAGTGAAAACTTGAAACTATAAACAATCAGTTGTTATTTTTGGATATCCAAATTAATTGTTTGATATTAAATTAAAACTTGCAAATCAAAGTAACTATTATTAATATTAATAATATAATTAAGAAAATACGAAAATAATTTGAAATAAGAAATACTAACTTTGTAAAATATAATTATGTAACATAAGAAAATATTATTTGATAAAAATCAGAGTTTTTTTCGCATTTTTACGAAAAAAAAAATTATCACACAACAAATTTGTTTTATCACATTAAATTACTATAAAATACGCATTGCATAGTAATTGTAGGTATTAAAAATATAAATAATGATGTTCTTAATTTTTAGGTTACATTGTTACAAAGACTCCGTTTTCTTCGTTATTCAAACTATATGTCTATATGATAATATTAATATATTTTATACTCACTTTTTACTGCACAGTAATCGTATACTTAAGATTTATAATAAAAATTGAACAAAAACACAATTTGAACACTAATAGTAACAGATATAGTGTTATCGTTAACACGTCACGTAACCATGTCGATGACGACTTACATGAATTGACTCCCTATCCAAACCTTCACATAGATGTTTTCACTTCAAAAAAATTGGTTGTCTGTAAAGTCGGTTTACGGGCGATAGTTTAACGTGACAACGTCATAACAAAACATTTATGAAATTATTGCATACTTCTATGAATAAAATTGAATCATTTTTATTGAATTATCTATATTTTGTATGGATACAAACAAGGAGTGAAATGAAATCTACAATTTAATTGATAAATTTACTGTTATTTGCACTCATTAATTCAAATATGTTTATTACTTTAACGAAGAGATTATTTTTAACCATAACTTTTGTACATGTTTGCTATTTAACTTCTTCCAATCTGTGTTATTCCGTTAAGGATAGGACGATGATAGGAAAAGTAGGAAACGAATGGGAGCGTTTCAAGTTTAACGTGCTTCGAAAAAGTCAAATCGATGGTTGTTCCAATCGAGTAGAAGAGAGATAGATGCGGCGCAAGCGTACAATGAGCGTAACGGGACAGTGTGCGTAACGGGACACTTTTTTCCGTGCGTGCAGCCGGCGTTCATCGATTTGTCAGACGTTGTCACGTCAAAAATGATTGGATAACTACCAGGGAGCCGAGAGAGAGAGAGAGAGAGAGAGAGAGAGAGAGAGAGAGACAGCAGCGAGGCGGATCACATGGTCCCGGGGAGGAGAAAGACGGCTCTCTTCGTAGTCCCGGAGACATGCCGCGGGATTCCGCCGACCCGGTGACCCGCGACGCCCCGACACGAGAAGAAGGAACAACGGCGTCGACGCCGGTTGCGCGAGGACCTAACTCCCGCGTGCCTCGCTTTCGCCGCGCCGCGCCGCGCCGGCGATTATCGGAGCGGCGGTCTAACCCCGATCCGAGCACCGCTACTACCGTCTCCCGACTCCAACCCCCCCCCCCCCCCCCCCCCCCCCCCCCCACCGTCGGCGGCGGCGAACTTCCCGAGTGTCTCGTCGTCCGCGTCGAATTAAACGAGAGCTTCTTCGCGCGTGACTCACCTTTGAAGATCGTCTGTCTTCGGTTCTCTCCCTCCCCCTCCCGCCACCCCTCTCACCACCAAAAACCCCTTGCCCAGCTTCAAAACCCCTTCTTCCTTCCAACTCCGGCACTTTGAGTTCCATCCCTCCCACGACAAACACTTTCAGGACGAGACCAACCCTTTCACCCCCGGGGTCGCCTCCAGGATGCGGATTCCGCTCCGGGAGTGTGTTCGCCCTTGCGATTAATCACGCTCGCTTTCCCTTCACGCTCTTCAAGTTTTATACCCACTTAGTTCAGACTTTAACATCTATCCCTTCCGAAAGGATTAAATTCTTCCAGCAAATATGTCAACTCTGAGGATATATTTTAGGTAGTTTTTTTTTTTAATTTTTTAATATGCTGTAACTGGAGTCTATATAAATAGAATATTTAATGTGTTCGTTCAAAATCTTAAATCTCTAAAAAGTTCTTCACCGATTGCTTTGGAATTTCGACACAAAGTTGCACTCGATTACGCGCGTGTTTTTAATATACCTATGACACACCTGTGACAGGTAAAATATAGATAAAAATATAGATAGGTAAAAACATAGTATTTTCATTGCTTCCGAGTGACATATATATAGTTATATAGAGGAGAGATATAGTGACATATTGAGGGAAGATAAACATATATAGATATATATAGAGAACTACATAGAGAGAGAGAGTTAGAGAATTAGAGAGATGGATAGAGAAATGTTTTGTATAGGTGTACCTACTTCAAATAAATAAATATGTATCTATTATAAATATATATCGAGGCATTGCAACGCAATTAGCTTGAAATTTTTTATCAAAATAAACATACATTCGAATTTTTATTTCTAAACAGGAGATTGTGCATTTTAAGATGGTTTATAAACGTCTCGGGCTCAATAATAATACACGTGCATCATTGACAAATGATTATTGAAAGAGCTATTGAAATTACTTCTGAAACCTTGATTGAAAATCAATCGAGTAGTTTTCAAAACCTTTACCTTTTTATTTTACTTTCGGAATAATTCTGAATTTTTTCTAGTTCGCCTATAGGTCTACTTAAAGTAAGTGTACTCGGAATGTGAAATATATTATTACAGTATTAAGATACATTCCACTGAAAAAATTGCCAAATATTTTCGTAATCTAATATTTCAACCGAAAATGGGGGAGGGGATCATCCTTTTCCTCGTTTGTTTCACTAGATCTCTTACTTCAGATGTTAAAAATCTAAATATTTTTCTCCCCCACAAAAAATTCTAATTTTTGTGGAAACATTGTAATGGGGACATTAAATTAAGAGAAAGAAATTGTTATCTTAAACATTTCGCTGATGAGTTTTCAATCGTAATTTAAAAAAATTACTAATTAACTAAAATAATATTCCGTTGTAATTATATTTAAAAATAAATTCATTTTTTATTTTGTTGCAAATATATATATATTTTTTTTTAAGTTTCTAATTATCTAAGACCATATAGGTGCACAAGTTAATGACGTGTTTGTCTTATTAACTCCATGGATTATCGAATTAATTCTCAGCTACCAAAAAAAGTTTTATTTTATGACATTTCACATAATTTAACAATCCTTTAAATCGATATTTTACAATTGATTTACGATTTGCCTATTCTTTTTTTTAACATTACATTATATAACTACGATTGGGACGCCGTTTCAAATTCTGAGAATTTTTTTAAAACATTTCATGTGTTGCATGATGTATCATGAACCTACACACCCTTATTGAAGAAATGTTGAAGTGTTGGCAATTAAAACCGCTTTATTTGTTAAAGCGGAGTTATTCCATCGACTGAGGGACATTACGTAGCAAATACCATTTATGTATTTTTACCTGCAATCCATTAGCACACAATATCAGGTATATTAAACCCAAAGAGGCAGACACCATCTTGCAGTGACAGTTTTACCCAAAAATAAAATAAGGATGTTATTCTTGCCTTATTTCATCTGGCCAAAACTATTGCCATATTTTAATTTAACTCTCTGATCATCATATTGTAAATAAATCTGTCCTTAAACATAATTCCAAATTTAAACAAAAAAAGCTATAAAATCAATTAAATCAACTTGTTCTCCTCGAAGGCGAACATTTTCACACTAATTTTAGTATAATTAATATAAAAGAAGCAGAATAGGGTGTATTTTAAAGTACAAATAGAGCGATGAAAATTTTACAGATATCTACTTAAGTCATCAGCTCGAATCCAGGTTCAAAACTTTTTCTTGGGCGTTCTGTAGGTCAGAAGTTCAGAACAACCTTTGGGAATGTAAGCCCTCAGGCCTCCAGAGACTTTGGGAATGCAATCCCTCGGAGACTTTGGGCATGTAAGCCCTCAGAGACTTTGGCAAAGCTGTTTAGATGATGTACTCTCGGGATACAAACCGTATTATTTAATGCTAATGCATTATCCCGCTATCTGCGTTATGCCGCCCTTTCACAGCACGCAGGCTCTTGTTTGCCCGCGCTGCAGCTAGGGGTAGGTCACCAGAAGCTATGCGGTAGCTTGGCGCGGAGGGGGTTTCGACCTTTTTATCGCGTTGTCGAATAAACCGAGCTCGCTCGCAGCGATTCCCTCGCCGGGACCAGCGTTAATTATGCCTAATGGCCTCCGGAGCTGATCAGCTGATGGCGTCGGCTGCACACACACACACACACACACACACGTGTGTACCGCGAGCGCGCAAACATCGCTGGCTTGTGTTCGCGGAGCGACTACGAACTCGCGGGAAGTCTGCGATTCACGAATCCTTTCGTACACACACACACACACGCGTGCGTATAATTGCTTTCGTGTAACTCAGGATTTTTTTTTTTTTAAGTTGAACAAAAAACGCTCGGGTTTTTAAAGCACGGCGTGAAGGTATCAAGTGACGTAGCAGGGATACACCAAGCCATTAATAACCGAGGGGATAAAAAAAAATGATTTGAAACATTGCAGCAAATACGTTGGTTAACGTCACTCGGTAAGTTCTCCTGCCGTTTATTTAGGCGAGATGTTTTGCGATCGCGGTAGGGATACTCGCACACGGCGGCGCCCGAAAGATCCCCGAAGTTACACGGAGACAAGTAAGTACGTACGAAAGGATTTGTGTACTGCATGTTTTCCCGCGGGTCGAGACCGCGATTCAGGCCCACCAACTTCACCGGCAGGCGAGGGCCTAGCCAGGGCACAGAGGAGATAAGAACCAGAGGCGAAATCAGCTGTGCACACCTGAACTCGCCGTGTTGACACATCGTAGGCTAGCCGCCATTTTTGTGGCAAGTAAGTATAGTTCTGGCGTTGGTATAGCGTTTTAAACTTTGGGATGCTGCAGAGATCAGTTTTATGAATATCAATGAGTTTCGTAAACGTTTTGGAGCCACTTGGTACTCGGCACCAAACTGTTCAAACAACAGTGGTCAACCTGAAAAGAGGAGCTTCTTCAGATTTCCTATAGATGAAATACTGTAAGTAAAAATAACGTGTCAACATAGTACCTATAAGTTCTGCAATGTTGATTCCACAACTTGCAAAATATGGCTGTTACTTTCCTTCTTCTATTTGTTATCTTAATTATCAGTAATATTTTAGAGTGTAATGTGGGTTTGTTAACTTATGCAGTAAACGAATATAGGAATTATCGCGATTAAAATTGGCCTAGCGTGTTAAAATAAAATAGCTGCTTATAGACCTATAAGTGTTCGAGTAAAACCATCAGAGTGCTTTAAAACATATGTGATGGGCTAAAATTTTCATTTATATGTACTTTTTTCATGTGGGTACATAGTGTTGAGTAATGATTTCATAACATTGAAACATAATCAGTTCTTACCTAATCTAAGGTAAACCTAACCAAACATAATTGTAACCTAATAAACCTTATCCCAATGTAATCTAACCTTATCATACTTAACAAAAGAGGGTAAAAATGTTCCGTATTGCGTATCCAGGTGTATCCAGATATACCTTTGATCCTGATGGCATGATCCTGTACAACTGAACCTGTGGTACATGAATCTTTTTTTTTTTAGCAGTGGGGATAAGTGTAGCGCCGACGCATTTTATAGCGTGAAAGCTGATATAAAAAAATAATTATTTGTAAGATAAATTACATCAGGTTTCGCGCTACGCCTCAGCGCTACATGTCTCTCCCACTGCTAAAAAAAAAAAAAAAAAAAAACATTATGTACCACAGGGTCAGCTGTACAAGACCGTGCCATCAGAATCGTACCATCAGGACCACAGGTTTAACTTGGATACGCAATACGGAACTTACACCCAAATGAGATTAAGTTAGTTCTTTAGTAAAAACAGGGATTTTTTTTCAAGACTTTTGCACGAGAAGCTATTCCTGATATTTACTATATAATTTGAATTTATTGCTACAGGTTGACTACCTACTGTCCTAGAACTAGGCCTAATACTTTCCATGCTTTACTCACTTAGGTAAGTACCAAAAGAAAGGAATGATTAGTGTGCACGTCATTTGTGTTTTTTTTTTTTTTTTTAATATTTCTGGAGGATCAAATGCAACCAATTTGATATAGGTATTCCCACTATTTTTTTCTTGTATGCAGATATGGTCATGTATTGTGTGCTGTATAACCTCTGATTTCACGCAAATAAAATATTTCGTAAGTTGCCTATGCAAACACGCCGTCACACACGGACAAATAGGCTCGTCACTTAATTAAACACGCTCTAACACAACAAAAAATCACCGTCTCATAATACTTCACCACTAGCCAATCTACGCATGAATCGTAACTGAATGCATTCGTTAAGTATGGTCCACGCATTAAACCTCAATGGCAAATTGAATTTAATTATGTGTCGAGTATAAATTTTACGGAATAATGATCCATACTTCAGGAAAACGTAGCATTCAACATGTGTTTATGAGCAGCGCACACGCCACAAACATGGCGGCCAACTTTTCGACTGTCTGCTGTCGAGTTCGCCCAGATCAAAGAGACCGCGCCTCTATTTCGTCTCTGGTTCACTTATATACTCTGTGGCCAGGGAGTGACCAGGGCTCCCTCCAACGGAACTCACCAACCAGCTTGAAACAACGAATGTTCGGATCAGTTTATGGAAAAGTCCGCGATAGCATATGTCTTTATTCTAAGGATAACCCACTGTAACCATTATCTTTATGAATTAATTGAAAAAATGATGAAGAAAAAAGCTGTCAACATTGTTTACAAAGTAATTCTTTAGTTAAGAGCAGTATGAGTTGTTGTGTATCCAAATTGTTTTTAAACGTCAGACACTTACGAGAACTTTATGCTTAAAAGTACCTACTTAATAAATCTAAATTACGCCGCATTTAGTGGATGGCATCCGTGCGAAGCCGGATTGGGTCGCTGTTTATTGTTCTGGTAGCATAGAAGGACTCAAGTAAAAAAAAAAAAAACTGGAGAGTCGTTGCAAAGCACGCCCGGTCTCTTATAACTCGATAAATATTCGGTTGATATTTTTCCCTTTAAGCTAAATGAAAACGCATACTTTTTATTTTATTTTAAATAATTCAAAAGAGGACTGGAGCAGGACTCACCGTTGATGCAAAGTGGGTTTGCTGCTTCACTGAGCAGGAAAATTCCTGTTTTAAATAAACTCCCAATTTTCCGTGTCGGCGCTTCCTTCTGTCACGCCCCGATCCGCCCTTGCATCCTCTGAGTTTCGTGTCCCTTTTTCTCTCTCTCTGTCTCTCTCTCTCTCTCTCTCTCTCTCTCTCTCTCTCTCTCTCTCTCCCCCCCCCCTTCGTGCGCTCGACCTTTGTCTTGAAAAACCCGGGACCTGAATTCCTTCCATCGGCAGTACTACCAAAAACCGTTCGAGCGTATGAATTAGAGCAACTATTTACATCCAACAACTTGTTTTAAGTTACGATGTCACTTCTTTCACTCTAACGTGTCAATATAAACACTGGAGCTTGTGTGAGTAAAAAAAAAGATCCTTTATTGTAACCTTGAGTCATTTTTCGTTTACAATCTTAAAGTTAATACATAGAACCAATTTCACGACACCACGTGATATAAGTATTTTTTTATTCAATAGTGAAATTTTCTGATTTAATTATGGCTTGGGATGCCATTTTCTTTTGTATTTAGTGGTCTTTGTAACATATTTTCTGAAAGTTTATTCAATTTAATTTACATATGTACTGGTTTTCCTAATTCCTAAAAAAATATATGTAGGCTACACACAGAAAATAAAATTAAAATAGTGTGAACTTTCGGTGAAAATTAGATGAATTAAAAGGGATATTGCTGAGAGAGTCACCGCACATATAGATGTAGTACGTACTTACCTACGCTCGTTTCTGAACAAAATCAAGCAGAGAATAATTATGACGTTTGCTCACCACAGACAAAACGTTGCAGACTGCCGAAATTTGTTCATAAAATTACGAAACTGGACTGCCAACCAGTGCCGAAGAAATGGATGGGCAGTGTTGGAGGGTAGGGGGGGGGGAAACAAAATTTCTGGGGCCTGTACACCCCGGTTGATTTTCGAGATGTTTTGAATGCTTGGATTTATCATGAATGGACGAAAATTACAAGTCTGTTGTTAATAGAGTTCACATAAAACCTATCATGTCACCCTGTCAGAGGGTGAGGGGAAGTAGGGCGGGGAATGTAAAGTTGTCACGAAGAAGGGGGGTGTGGAGGGAGTGAGGGAGATGGACTGCCGTCAACAGGGTGTGCGCGGTTGTAATCTAGCGAATTCCTTTTGTGTACGCAACTCGTTTCCAGACGGAATCAATACGGCACCATCGCGGGTTATTAACTGACCAGCCAAACAACGCTGCCATCGCGTTGTGGACTTTGCTGCAGCAATCCGTGCGACGCACAGCCACAGCGAAGCGAGTCAAACAAGGCTCTCGGTCGAACGAGTGCACACTCTGCATTTGATCCGAACAGAAGGCCCGATGCGAAAGCTTCCCGCCCGCTGTCATGCCCCTTCCCTCTCCCAGATGAGCTGGTCCATTCCCAGATGCAGGATGAGAGCAAACAGTGTCCTGAGTGAATGGGGAAAATCAGGAGTTGTTTCGCCATCTTGCCCAGGTGGCGCTGCAAGCGAGAGAAAAAAAAATCGCGCATGCGCTTATCTAAAACTGTCAGAGTTACTCTTTAATTGTGGCATTGAACCAAAACTCTACAACACTTACAGTTTATAGTATTAAAATTTATAACTGCGACATTCTTTTATGGACATACTGTATTGTAGAGACATGGAATTACACCCCTATATTGTCCTCTTACACTTTTTTTTTTCTTCCGTAGATTACGCGTCCCTCATACTGCCAACACATGTCCCTTCTGCAACTTCTCGTTCTGGTTGCAGTTTTTCAATGTCCATTAAATGTTCAAGAACATTGTCCAAAATATTTTTAGAGTTTACGAAGCCTTGAGAAGATGGCAACTTCTGTTCTGGTTGCAAGTTTTTAACCTTCCATACATGGTTAGGAACATTATCTAACACATTTGTAGTGCTTACGAACCACTGAGAAGATGGCAACTTCTGTTCTGGTTGCAAGTTTTAAACGTACATTACATGTCTAGGAACATTGTCTAAAACAATTGTAGTGGTTACGAACCCCTGAGCAGATGGCAACTTATGTTCTGGTTGCAAGTTCGTGTCCATGCTCCCGCCCTGTCCTCGCCAGGAAAGAGTGCTTCCCTCCTGCTCGTCTCCACGCCCTACGAGTCCTCTCGAGCTGATTCCAAGCAGATCCTGACGAGCAGGACGCGTGTTCGACATTGTTGAAGTCTCGGAGCTCTGCGGCGGGAGATACGTACATATCGACAGGCGCGTGGACGACAAGAAACGACGGATGTCGCATCCAGTTGGGTGAATGTTCAGAAATTACAGGAATTTTCAATTCAACTACTCCGTACCCTTCTCTCCTCCCCCCCCCCATCCCCACCAGCCCCATCCCTTTATCCCTCGCGAAATTTAACCCATGAAGACAAGTTTCATTGCCAGATTTTCGTGAAAGAGGAGAAATTCAATTACATTTTTTTTTACATTTACACTGTCTACAATTTACAGGTGAATTGTCACCCGGAAAATAGCGAATTCCTGGGACTTTGCAGCTTTTATGATCAAAATGTTAACACTATAACCAAAAAAATTTATATTGTGTGTTCATAAAAATTACCTGAAATTTTGGAAAAGTAATTATAAACTCGCAAAGCAATTACCAGGCCGTCATTAGTTTTCAACATCGCATGCGACATTTTACCATTTTCTTTCTTAAAATTTTGCTTGCGTGAAACCAGGGGGGTCTGAAATTGGGCAAAGCACGCATTATCGTCAAACTGAAATACTTTGCAAGAGAGAGGAAGTTTTTTTAAAGCTCGGCTTCGCCCTCAAAGTTAGATAATTAGAATTCTCAGGCCATTATATTTTCTTTTTCGGATAATTTCTACGAAGGTTTAACTGTATGCAAGTATTGCAAACTATGTTTCGTTGCGAATTTTTGTCAGTAAATGTGACTGTGGTACAGGCTATCTGCTGTTTGAAATAAATCAGGCAAAGTTTACTAATCACGTTATGGCCACACTCTGTGTTTCTACGGCAGTGGGGAAAAGATTGAAATTTAAATTCTGTAGCATTTTTTTAAAAAATCTTATTCATGTAAAAAGTTAGCAAAGATAAAAATACACTAAAAATTCAATAATGGCAGGTGAACCAAGTTCGAGCTGCGATTCACAAAGGCAACTTCTTTGCCAAGTTGCCGCTCAGCTTTTGTTGCACGTGACTTTGCAGCGGGGAGTTGACTCGGAGCACACTGTCAGCCTGATTCCGAAATCGGATGAAACGTGCGCTGTAAGAAATCACAGAAAATTTACGGACTTCCTCAACGAAGAATGCGTCTGACTTTTTCCATATTTTTGGTATAATTCTAATCTTGAACAACTTACTCATCCCAATTTTTTGGCATGTCAAGGCATAAATCATCTCTCCCAGACCTTCCACACCTTGTTGCAACCACACATTTACTGACAGGCTCTAGTCTGTAAGCAATACGGGGAAATAACTTATCGTTTCGCGTGAGGTGACCTGCAACTGTCACGAAAATCACACCAGATCACAAGCGTTGACTTCGAGCACGTTAGCCAACTCTCCAATGATAAACATCAAAACATTTAATTTTTTGAATTTATAATTTATTGAAATCCCACGTGCTTGGAAACAAATATTGACAGCATACTCACATGTGTATTAAAGTAAAAAATGTTCCCTGAAGCAGTAATGAAAAATGGAAATCGACGTATAGTTCCCCGCCTGAGGCAGGGTCTGCATGGATGGACTCACAGGAGCCGGCATCTCTACCCGAGGGACAGACCTGTAGCTCCAGCCAGCCTGGAGATTGCGTGAGGCGAGATGGGGTATAGAGCAGAGAACGAATGAATTTGGGGGGAGAGAGAGAGAGAGAGAGAGAGAGAGAGAGAGAGAGAGAGAGAGAGAACGGGACTCCCCAAGAAAACCCACCGGTTGAATTTCGCTGGGAATCGAACCCGGATCGCCTTGCTTTGGGGGGGGGGGGGGGGGTTTTGAGTGTTCTGACCTCTCTTCCCCTAGAGCGGTAATTTATCATAATTAATTATACTCCCATTTACATGTGCACGGCATTCATATATCACTCTGATAGAACAAACCGCGCACCCAGGAAAGCCGAAATGTTCCGTGTCAAACTCTCTCACATAAGAAAATCCGTTCCACTTCCTAAACCCTAGTGGAATAAACCTCAGATGGTGTATCGGCGAGATTCACCCGTATATATTGCTTTCGTGAACATCGCACGACATACCCAGACTATAGGTATTAGAAATAAAACTTTATAACAGTAAAACTATTCTGCCACGCTTTTTGTCATCATTCGCGGTCACAAAAATTACATACTGCTAACATAAACAATACGTTAGAACGCCGGCATTTAAATTAAGATGATCATGCAGCTAACGTGAAATGCAAGGGAGATCGCATCATTCATTTTGCATTTTACACGGTAGGGACTAAAGAAAATAATGTTACATTTATTATACTCCCGTGTTGAACGAATGAAGTTGTATTGTTTTTACTGTTAGATCTTAAATGCTGAATCAGCTCAAACTGTAGTGGGATAAACCTCAGCCCCGGGTGATGCAACTTCAATGAGCTGGAGCTTCGCCGTGGAAGTCCTGTCCGGAGGACCAGCAGAGAGGCGCTAGCTTCAGGGAACCAGCCGCCCGCGGAGTTTGGAGAGACGGCCAGAGCCGGAGCACTCGCGACAACTCGTTGGAGCGACCTCGGCCGAGACTCCAGATGTCGCCGAGTGCCGACTATTCAAACGCCGCCTCCCTGCCCCATATATATATAATTTCCTCCCCCCCCCCCCCCCCACCGCAACCGCTCTCAACTTCCGCCAAGCCACCAATGGCACCGCTACCGCCAACAAATCTCGTTTTGGTCTTCAGTCACAGTGCTCTTTGCACATCACACGCGAGGTTTAATATTATTGCATATGTTATATGTCATATATGTAGTAATAATATGTTTGTATATAGTGCGAGTGGCACCGCTCCTGACAACAAATCCAATTTTGGGTACAGTACCTTTGCACGTTACATGCGTGATTCTATACATATATAATAAATAGCTAATGTCGGCATGCGTTCCTATGCCTCTTTTTTTTTGTTGTAATTTGTTTGAAGTAGGTACACATACATAAAGCATCTCTATCTCCCTACCTCTATGTATGTCCCTCTATATATCTCACTATTTCTATATATATAATCTATGTGCATATCTACATATCACTCTAGCCCTCTATAACTATGAATTTATATTTCTACCTTTATCTCAATCTAAATCCCTACATATCCCTCTAATCTGTCTATAGCTAAATACATCCCTCGCTCTCTCTATATATCCATATATCTCTGTATGTCTATCTTCCTATCTATATTTTATGTTTACAAAACAAAATACGAACACATCAACATTCATATAAGCCTCATAATTGCGTATAAGAAGCTTACAAATTTTTTCAATAACACTCGCCGCACCTAATTTGTATCACGTGTTGTTATACGTAGCTTCACTCGTCTATATTTTGATTACTGCATCGGCATGTATTTACGCGTGTTTGTGAAGTCCTTTGGTAAACAATATACTTCATCCATCCCCATACGCATTAAGCTGTTCAATCAAAGGCATTTACAACCTGTCGAATTACTCCGTCATTATTGGAAATAGACCCATAATTACATGTCAATTTTCTCCAAATGATGTACGGAATAAGGCCTGTGCGTGGCGGTAACTCATCGATAATCATTGGGAACAAACCTCACTGGCCATAACTAATAAATTTGTTGCTTGATGTGTCCAGGATCCTTCAAACGAGTTGAGATGTTCTGATGATGCTGTGTGTATTAAGGTGTGTGTGTGTTTGGGGGAAGACAAATGCGTTTTTAAAGTAGAATCACAGCAGCTGCTTATGATTTTTTTCACGTTTTACTATAATATTTTATCTGTAATTTCCCGGAAGTTTTGCCATGTGGGTTTACATACCAGGCGTTCAGATTAAACCCGAGGCGTTATTTCGAATATTGAATAAAAAGTAACATAAAAAGCGCGCTATTTGCATTAGATGTGAAACTTTGGTAGGCTTATACGATTTCATTTAACCCTCCGCATTCTCCTTAATTTAAATTGAAACTGAAAGTATCTTTGTTCGTCGAGCTATACAAAGGACGTCGGAACAAAAAAATATATATATATGAGAGAAAAAAGAGAGAGAAAGAGAGAGAGTAGGAAACACGCTTAAGAAAATTTACGTCCTCTGGATAAACAAGAAATGGGTTAAAGCCAAAAGGAAAAACACAAGTTATTAAGAGAGGACAAAAGAAATGAAATTTCTAAAACAGGTTTGCGTTATGGAAACTTAGCACCTCTTACGGGGCCCCTAGCCCTGGGAGATTGTCGCTTGGAAGGTCCGTGAGGTTTCACCCGCATGAATATTTCATCGCGCCGGCGACAAAAAGGGGGTTGGAAGTTGCATCTTGTAGGGTTTTGAAAAGCTTAAAAACGTTGCCACCAGAGCGCACAGACGTCCACATCTTCCCCCACTCACGGCTTCCCAGACCCAGTGCAAGAGCAGGTTACGTCTGCCTAATAAATTGATTCCATTCTTACTCGAAGCTAGTCGTAATGAACAAATGGGGAAATAAGGCAGATCGTGATTAGCTGGAAATACGAAAATTGTTCGCACACTACCATTTTTGTCTACATTATAAAATTACTGGAGCTATTAAATAAAAACAAGTGAGCGAATGTTCCGGTACACGTCAAAGTGTAACATCTAACTTCGGTAACGAGCAAATTCATTTCTCATGTTGCAGGTACACTTATAAAATAAAAACAAAATTATATCGTGAAATTTAACTAATAATTCTTTAAAATAATGCCGAGCGTAATAAATACGCAAATCGTATTTTCAGCATCATTTCTTGACGCGAATTCCACGTACTTTCCACACCCGCCACTAGAATTCGTTGTCTGAGCATCTACAGCGACTATTCATCCGATGAACAGACCTAAATTTAAACTATATAATGAAACGGCTCCGATGAAAGAGAGGCGGATTTTAAAAAAATACTCTACCACTGCTTTGGACCTGATATGGTAAAGAATTTTTATATATACCTACTGCACATTTTATTAAAATACATTTAACAGTTCATATAAAGTTTCCATTTGGCTTTGTGAACTTTGACTCGCACCTTCCGCCACAGATGGCAGCACCGTGGTTACGAATTTCAGTTCCATGCGACTTCTGTACCATTCACGAAATTCCTCTTACAAAATGCCGTTTACCGAGAGCTAAAAAAGGTCAAATCAATATTTTAATCGCCTAACTGTACATATGACTGTTGGTTCAAATAATTTTAGGGGAAGAAAAAATAAAATATCTGGTGTGCTTTCTTCCACCTTCTCTTTTTGAATAGTGATAGTTCATTATAGTGTTACGACAGAAATGTCAAGAGTTCGCTGCTAGAGCTTGGAAGCTAGTTGTAGCCAAGAATTTCGAGGAGTCCTAGTTGTCACGTGTAGAGTGAAGCAAAAGTGTACATTGCCGTCTGTTCTTCCTCGAGTATGCCGAGATCACAATACCACGTCATACACGATGAGACAAAAAAAATGTGTCATTGTATACATGATTAAATCTCGCAACAAAAAGTAACAGATTTAAAAAAAAAAGTATATTCCCATTAAAGCCGATCCTCACGAAAGGTTTTCAGCAATAATCAACGTACACAGTCAGAAAATAACACAGCCATTAGCATTATAGTCATGGGATTTGTTACTTTGATCAGTTTTTCAATCTTTTTTTATTAAAACTCAAACGTTCGAAACATGCCAGTAAACGATGTTCAAGATGGTGTATGCACTGGCTGCTGAAGAGAAACCAATTTGCGAGATTACTTAAATAGTAAGAATTGTGCCGATAAGCGCAGTGACTTGCGTGTTAACGTCTGTTAGTACACATTTACTACTAATAGCGACTCGACACTAGGAACGGCAAGGTTACAGGAACGAGGAAATCAAATTTTTCCGCGAGAGGCCGACAAACGTTATGGTTCTTTGCAACTGGCAGGAGCTACAAGGACTTTGAAATGCGGTGATTAGGTCTATACAATATACTAGTAGATTAATTCCTTAAACACGTGCAGTATCTGACAATGTTCTACGCAAGTATTACTTGGTGTTTGACACGCATCTCCCTCATTGTATTTTTCTACCAATACTTCGTATGCCTGCCCTTACTAAACCCTATCACTGCTTTTAGCACGCCACAAAGTAACAGTTCAATGAACTGTATCAAAAACTCGAGAGCCATCTCAGTGGCGTAGCGTGCCATCTCGGCGCCTGGGGCGGGAGACCCATTTTGCCGCCCCCATTCTATAGGTGCTTAGTTAAAATTAAATTTCACATGCAATGAGGTACCTTTTATTGTAGTTAAAATAGGATGAGCGGTTTTACAAGCGGATTCTACGGGCCTTATGAGCAGCGAAGTCAGAAATAACTTTGTCAAAATCAATATTAGCAGCCAATTCTTGTTCAATCGACAATATAGCCAAGTTTGATAGTCTAGCGGAGCTCATAGTAGATCTGAGGTAATTTTTTATTAGCTTCAACTTCGAAAAACTTCACTCACAACTTGCAACACTAATCGCCAAAGTCAAATATGTACGAATCAAGATGACTATATTTGGAACCGAAATTCCGAGATTCAGTTTTTGAATGAACTGGAGGAGCTCCAGTGGTCCTTTACCACTTATATCTTCCTCTGATTCAGAACAGGCAACAACAACAAACTGCTGAAGACGCTTCCGCTCCATCTGAAACTCGTCCTTGTCGATGTCTTCTAATACATGGGAAAGATCACACTCGAACTTGCTGTCCAAAAGTTTCGCTGGCATAAAAAATCCGAACTTGTCCGATATTTCTTGAATTTTCTGGAATCGAGTCGTCATTTCTTGAATGATCTTGTCGAATGATGCGATAATCTCTCGACGGATTTCCTGTTCGTGAGACAAAGCTGCATCTTCAGAAGATTCATCGCCATGCATGCGTTTTTCCCTGCGAATTCTTCTCGTTTTGAGTTCGATTCCGAGTTTTTCGCAGAGAGTCTTAGCAAAGTCAATTGCTTCTTGCACGAAACGGTCTCTACTTTCCACTAAGAGGGTTTTCAAAGCGCAGAGTTTCTGAGCACACTTATCCACACTTAGTCCTCGTTGCTGCAGGTAAATCTGTGCGTCATCTACTTCAGGTAGCACTGCAGCCCAAAAGCCAAGAAAAGTTAGGAAGTTAATGACTGCATGGCTGTCAGGAGAAGACTGGCTCCCGATCTTGTTTCGGAAGTTTGAGATGAATCTGTTGATTGTTCCAGTACCTCAAGAACTACCTCAAACTTATTTTTAAGCATCTTGACAGCTACATGTCTAGCGCTCCAGCGCGTTTCAGTGACTCGTTTTACTGCTTGACCTGTGATGGCAACCAAAGCGTTCCATCGAACAGTTGATGCGGAAAAGAAGGCAAACAGCTTCTCCAGAGTTCCAAAAAACGTCACGGAATCCACTGATTCAGAAGCAGCGTGTGCCCCAGCCAAGTTTAGTGAGTGGTTTGTGCATGCACCGAATATAGCTTTCGGATTCAGTGCTTTAATCCGGGCTTGAACTCCATTGTGGATCCCTGACATTGTGGCAGCATTGTCATAAGCCTGTCCTCTCAGATTCTGTATGTCCAGTCCGTCTGATGTTATCTTCGCGATTATATCGTTGCTGAGATCTTCTGCATTTTTTCCTTTTGGTTCGAAGAAGTCAATGAAAGATTCTACCACGGCGACTTTTTCTCCTTCGATATGTATGTATCGCAGAACTTGGCTCATTTGGTCATTGTGGGAGATGTCTGGTGTACTGTCGAAGATTACGCAATAATATTTAGCTTCTTGAATACGACGGATGATGGTGGATCGAACTTGCTGTCCCAGTAAGTTTATAAATTCATTCTGGGTTTCTGGAGGTAGATACGAAACTGAGACTCTTGCTCCCAGCTATATCTTTGTCAGGTGTTCTATTAGAAGAGGGTCGTATTTAGCTAGGAGGTGCACTAACTCCAGAAAGTTCCCGCGATTGCCACTATCATCTCCTCGAATGTCTTCTCGATGTCCTCTGAAGGCCAGATTCTGTTTGGCTAAGAACTGGATAATATTCAGCAACCTGTACAGTACATCCCTCCACTTCTTTTCCTCACTTTCGAAAACTTCTTGTTGTTTCTGATCGATGGTTGCTTTACAGTTCAGGCGCTTCCAACTCCTTCCATTTCAAGAAGCTCTGTTCATGGCCCAGGCTATTTTCATGGTCTCCTATTCTTGGATTTAGCTTCCACCATTTGTTGAATTCTTCTTCAGATGCGAAGTTAGAGCCGGAATTGCCAAACAGCTTGCAAGAAAAACAATACAAGGATTGCTTCAAAGGCAAGTACGCCATCCATGTTCGGAGAACCTTTTCGCCGTTAGATAATGGTTTGTAGAACCACTCTTTGGTTAGTTTTCGGGTACCGCCTTTCGTTGAAGTCCCTGAGCGAACAACATCGGCAAATTTGGAATCGATGTGCTGTACTGAGTCAGATCCGCGATGTACTAGAAGCGTTCTTACTTCGTCGGTCATAGGAGAAGGCCAGCAACCTACATCGTCGAGATTCACATCTTTGATTTTGGCAGGAGCAGAAGGCACGATTTCAATTATGTCTTCTTTGGCAACATTCACTTTTTCTGCAGGCTTATGACTAGATGCTTGAGGTACTTTTGATGAGTCGACTTCGTCTTGACCCTGCTCTGTGGTGGGACCAGAACTATTTCCAACTGCGACGGCAGGTACGTCTTCTTCTTGTACCTGTAAAATAAGTTATGTATTCCCATGAATATTGGCCGGAGGACACGTTCGAATTTCAAATAAGTATTTTATCTATCACAAAACAAAAGTGATTTTGGTGACGGCGCGGTTTGCCGGGCTTATAGGAAAATTTACAAACAAAATTGATTTTGTATGGAAGCCACCTTTTTTTAGAGTTTCCCGGTAAAAACTGACTGAGTAAGCCATGTTATAGATGTTATTAAAAGATAAAATGACGAGAAATTTGAGAAAAATTGTTGGCGCCATTTTTGAGCTAAATGAAAAATTATGTTTTCTTTGTATGGCAGGTACCATAAATAATCAAGTTATCCAAAAACAAAACAAAAATATTCCTAGACTACTACTAGATTTACAAAAGTTTGAAGTTTTAAATTCAAGTAGCAGGACAAAATTCAGTCGTAAACTTAAAAAGATGTACCTTAACTCAATATAATTTATGTTAATATACTCCATACTTTTTAAACAATAATCAATGTTCAAACAGCTATTAGAGCAATTTTAAGTGTATTATAAAATAAGATTTAATGAACGAGTGTGATTCCGTACTCGCAGACAAACCTAGGTGAATAGGTTTTGCGAGACTAATGTAAGAAATATTGTAACTTTTCTAAACAATAAATAATAATAATAAATAACTGGAGTAATTCTAGGCCATGCATGATTCTAGATGGAGGAATCATACCTACTTACACTGGAATCACTTCCGCTGCTGCAGGATGCCACCGAAGACGTTAACGTGGCTTTCGAACCAGAACTGGAACTAAAATATTTCAGTAATGCACCTTGAGACTTCTTCGCATCTGCTTCTTTCTTAGCCTTTTTTTTTTTTTTGCGGAATTCCGCACCGCTTTCTTTGACTCTCTTCATTTTAAAAAACTAGTTCAAAGATTGGGTAAAGTTCTAAATGTTTAGTTTTAGAAGATTCAACAGTATTTAAAAGATCGAAACACAATCAAAATGACTTTCGTTCCGTATCCTAAACTCTCGCGAAACAAACATACGAGTAAAGCGTGATTGTGTAACGGTACTTCACGATGCACTAAAACAAACAAAGATCAGTACTGTAGCATGTGTGCTACAGCTGCTACCTTTGATAATGTTTATGTTGGCAGAAATGGTTAACGTATTTTATTCATCTTTCGGATGCCCTGGTAATACGAGTTATTTTGGATTTAAGTTTGTTATATGTTGTTTTAGAAAAGAAATTTGTAATTCTTGTTTAGTCTTATTATTTTTAAGTTTAAGATTTTAAGTTATTAAATTGGTCTGGAAAGTTCGAGGACACTACCGAATATGTTGGTAATCGCTGCGCTAGACGGCGCGCGAGCAGAACAGCTGATTGTGTGACGTCAGGTGAGACGGGCGAGCGGAGTCGCCTGGTAGGCCCAGGCGGGCGCGCACGTGAAGTAAAACGCGGGTTGGCCATGGTGATGGTTCCACATCGAAGTAACTGTATACGAGTGTTCCTTTTTTAATATGAACGGGGTTCATTATATAATTTAGAACGCTTTGGTACGATGAACGCGAGTGGTTGGTGAGGCGTGTGTGAATATCGCGAGGATTTTCCAAGGATGAATTATGTGCGCCGAAATAAACTCCAAGACGGTATGGCGAAGGATTCGTCATATCCGTACAATTACCTGCAGCTACGGTAACGTATAATGGCAAGGGTTTGCCATTAAAAACACTTGTGAGCAAACGAGTGTATTTGGTGATCGGACATCAAGACGTCAAAAAGCAAGTAAGTGCCAGCCGTGCCACTGCCCCGTTGACCCCTTTGACCCCTGGTGCGAAACTATAATTTGTGGATTTTTGGGATTTAAATTAACGGATTAATAAAACTGAAACTGGGATTTTACGTTCAGCGTGTTTCACCCAATCCCTGCCAGACCTAGAAGAAAAAAGGCGTCGACCGTTAGAAAATGACTTAACTGAGAAGGGCTTGTAAACCCATAATTTGTAATTTGCTAAATGTTTGGTATATTTATTTGTATGTTAACGTGTGTCAATTTTTTTGCTAGATTTTGCCTATGTTAATTGGTATTTACAGCGGTGATACGCCCGGTGCGTATCTATATTTGTATTAATATGTTCTTATATATTTTTAATGCCTTTTTGGTAATTATATTTAATTTTCGGAGCTCCGAAGTATATGATCAAATTATAATTTTTGGGGGAATTGTTAAAGTATTTTTTTAGTATTATTATATAGCTATTTTTTTATAAGTAGTAATAGGGTATTTATTTTATGATGGATGCGCCGATTTGTGATGAAACGATTTTATGATTATATATATATATATTTATTTATTTATTTATTTATTTATTTATTAAATGTTGTCATATTAATTTTGCGTATTTTTAACTTGCTGCCTCCTCTCACTGTTCGCAACCTTATTAGTATTTTTTAAGACTGCTATTAGTTTGGGTTTTAATATTTTTTTGGGTTTACCTGCGCTCGCGGTACGGGGCAATATAGGAGTTTTACTGTGTCCCGGTTTGCGGAAGTTGTTTGGTTTGCCCTGGGTTAAAGTCAAACTTTACAGTACAATGCGTAGTACTAAATTCAATGAGTGCGAAAGAGAGGCATCGACACGGGCCGACGCGTGAAACAAAAGATTTTGTATGAGTAATTAACATAATGAGTGCCGCTCAACTCGGCTCGCGCGCGCCGGGCGGCGCGGCGTGATGCGATGTTGCCGTTCGTATGTAAACAAACATACGTTATAAAGAGCTCTGTCAGTGATTTCGCAGTTTTTCTTTTAAATAAATATTAAAAAATAGTTGGTGCGCAAAATTTTAGATAAAAATGGAACATTATAGAGTGTATGACACATGTAATGAATGAATCATAGATCATATCTCAACCCGCTTCACCGGCGACCCGCCCCCCCCCCCCCCCCCGGGGCTGCCGCCCGGGGCGGGCCGCCCCCTCCGCCCCACCCACGCTACGCCATTGAGCCATCTTCACCCTGGAACGAGAACTGATTTCTAAAGGGAACTGAAGGCGGAGTGGTTGTACAAACGCACCAGCTTATCTGCAAGACCTATCGGCTGTGCAGTTACCTGGGGTTCTGAGCTTTTCTGCTCAGTCTTGACTCCCGTTTTCAGTATTTTCACAAGACTACAGTCTTCCTGTCGACGCGCTGCACCTTTCCTGTAACATCCTGATCTGGGCAGGTAGATCGTTAAAACTTTGCGTGTGGGCTAGCCTTCACAATAGCTTTTTAAGTATTCCACAGCCATCGATATTTACAAGTTTTCAAAGAATTGTCATTTGAGACACATGTAATTTTAATTTTAATATTTTCTGATTACATTGGATTTAAGATTTAAAAATTTTACAAATTCAATAAATAAAACTTCTTGAAACTAAAGGAATAGAAGGATTACGAATGTAATCGACCATTCGAAACAAAATATTTAAGCTTCTATAGTCACACCTAATAGATTTACATAGAAAAAATTTCCAGCCAAACGTTTACGAACCCACAGATTGTCTCAAGTCACAAATGTGTTGAAAGTGATTGTCCAGGACCAGGGGCATAACCCCCCTCCCCCCTCCTTAGCCCTCTATTTTTCTCATCTGAAAGCAGGTTAGCTAAAAGCCTGGGTGTCTTACTGCTATCACCGGCCACTGCACTGGAGGGGAAGAGTAAGCAAGCCCTACCGATTCTCCTTCCCTTCCCCTACCCCTGTCGCGAGCAGAAGGTATAACGTTGTGACACCGTGACGGGTCGCAAGTTTTCAAATATCTTACACCTACCGTATTTAACCAGTTTAGTAATTATATGCAGGTGGTGACTGGTTAACTCAAGCTAAAGCTAATTGTTTCCAGGAATAGGCCAGTTCTGCCGAAACCCAACCATTTTTATTCCTTGTTTTTTTTTGTCGAGCTTCGAGCATGATTTATGATTTTGAGTGGACTTGGACTAGGCAATTTGGTTGATTAAAATATCTAATTTCTTACGTCATCACTTTTTTAAATTAATATTTTTACCATTACAATATTTAATGTTAAGTACCGAAAACTGCTCAAATAGCACTATATTACACCTTAAAATCCTAATTTTTCCGGCCTTAATAGCGGGGGGGGGGGGCCCTGCATCTTTACCCCCCCCCCCATACACAGATCCTGGCTACGCTACTGTCCAGGACACTTCTAGCCTAATGCATCGCGCTATTATCATTCCAGCATCACACCTCAACAAGAGTACTGTGACTTTGCTGTGGGCAGATTACCTAGCGCCCTTCCAAAAACGATAGGGATTCAATTTCCGACTTCACCCAAAATTAGTCTAAAAAAAAATCTGTTTCAATGAGCCGATTATCTCCCGCTACCGATGCATTCCGTCAGTCACTTTCTCATTCTTTTATTACGTACTAGCAGACCCGGCCACGCGTTGCTGTGGCTGAGTGATTTAGGAAGGATTTAAAAGACAAAATTTAACACAGATTAACAACCTTTGCAGGAAAGGTAGAATTAATACTTACAAATTTTTTAACATGAAATAAAATTTGATCAACTGATTCTCTAGCCAATTGTTTTTTATTATTATATCTGTAGATTGACAGCTGTAGATAGATATCAATAATTGTAAACACGTGAGAATAAAATCAAAACTACAAAAAAGCGAGGTTACGTAGTATATTGATCAACGAAAATGTGCACATGAAGAAAAACAAAATTTGAATTGAAACGTAGCGCCATCTATGAGATATTTATGTCAGACAGTACAACAGTTTTCTTAAAAAAAAACAGATTTAAGGCGCCATCTGTTTGAGACTTATGAAACTTACGATTAATAACATCAACCAACATTGATAATCAGTGTATTATTAATTATAAATTATTAAGACCATTAATCGAAATAAAACTATCCTATCTCTCAAGTTGGAAAAAATTACACAAATACCAATTTTCATCGAAATCTGTTGACTTGAGTTCACTGGAAATAATCAGGACACTGGATTTATATATATTAATACGCGAAACCATTCAATTTTTTGATCTTATTACCAACTTATAACGGTATGCGTGCTACTTTGTTGCACCAGATCTCATTTTGTAGAGAAATCTATAACTACAGCAAAATTTTTATTGGTTGTATAGGTGAAACGCAAAAGCATTAAAAGGTAAATTTCCCGCACGGCGCGTCAAGAAGCTTTTTACAGTCGCACAAATGCCAAGTTGTTTGCCGCCACCATGCATAATTAACTTTTCCCCTCATTCCCCTGAACATTTTTCAACTGAAAAAACTAACGCAACGTCACTTATAGATAAAATTAAAAAAGTTACCATAAATTTCGTAAGCTTGTAGCATACCTTAACTGTGTGCGTTGCTCTTTAGTTAAAGATTTTTCGCCCACAGCGCGCCAGAAATTTAACTTGCTAATATTTCCTGATTCAACGAGTGAGTTCACTTTGCCCGTGAAGAACATCTGGAGTTTTTCCAAACATTATGCTGCCATGATTTTGCCAATTACCTTCGTATTATTTTTGTAATATTTTACTGTGTATAAATTGTTTAACATGAAATAACTCAACAAATATAAATACCAAATTTTACACACGTTTCGCATGCATAAATATAGTCTTAAGTCTATAAATAACTAATGTTAATTGCGTTCAGTTCTGGAATGTAATTACATAAAAGCAGGTGAACTAATTTGTTTCTGCATTATTAACTAGTTTTAGCAAACTTATTTAAAGTTAAAATGCCTATTTCTACGCTGGGCAAGTTCTTTTTTACAACGTTTAGTCACCTATGTATAATAAATGCACGTGGATGACCAAGTGTAAAAACTTAAAATATTAACATATACGCTGTCGAACATTCTTTTCCAGCGAACTTTCGGGTCTAGACCATTTTAATAAAACCTTACGTATTAAAAAATCAACGACATAAGAAATAAAAATACATTTTCAAAAATACGTGTTTAATACAAAACTTTATATGTACATTCGGCTAACACAAGCATTTATAGTGTTCTAAATATCAAAACAGTACTAACAAAAATATAAAGCCTTTAACATTTGCAAATTTACATACACACACAAAAAACTTTCATTCGTTTCAAATTTTCACGAACGAAGGGGAAATTTTTACACCAATGTACACCGGTTCAATGAAACTTGCTTTCATTTGCATTTGTAAGCCGGCGATCTGCGGTAGTTTTCGACTGTTTCGCTACAGTTAAGAGAGTTATTTGAATGATTGACAAGTTCGCGTGATGGTTGCACGGTATTAGAGTCCACGTCCTTCAGGAGTGTCGCGGGGATGTCTAGTTGGTCGGGCGGTCCGGATGACGGCTACCGGCGGAACGCAGACACAGCCGTCGCCGCGGACAACACCAGTAGCACCTGCGCAGACGCCGCGGCGGGCGCCGAGCCGGCAGCAGCGGGGACCACGGTAACCTCTGCTTCCTCCTGGTCGTACACGTCGTCCAGAAGGCCGTCGTCGGACTCCAGCTCCTGCGGCGTGTGCAGGACCACGCGCCTGCCCGGGGAGGACTCGCCGAAGGGGGGAGCCGCCCTCGTCCTCAGGAAGAAGTCCCCGCGGGTCCTGCGAGAGATAAGTGGCCGCCGTCGATCCCAGAGTCCGGAGACCACTCGCAGAGCAGTCTCAACGTTAAAATATAACAAAGGGACAACACCTCGTTCGAACCCTTAAATCCTAAACAGTAAAATTATAAAACACAGCCTTCCTATAGTAAACTAACATGTGCAGGGGCGCAACAGGGGGGAAGGGTATTTGCCCCCCCTCTGAAACCTTGAAGTGGGGGCAAACGGGGGCAAAGAAGGTGCTGTGTAATCAATTTTTAGATAATAAAATTGCTTAAATAGCACCATTTTCCACCTTGAAATACAAATTCCCCGTACCCCCGCTTCAATAGGGGGATCGATGATTCTGTATAAAAAGGTATATTGCCCTCCCCCCTTTTTTTGGAAATTCAGTTGTTGCGCCTCTGACCGTGTGTGCTATAAATGGAAATAATTTTTTAGTTCTAAATTGACATTTGGTGCCGCCATTTTTTTTTATTTTCCAAAAATGTTATTCTCTGTTACCAATAGAAATTCATATTCAATTGTTTGGCTCGCATCCAATTCACGACTGAGGAAGCAGGACTAACCTGTTTTTTTTTAAACAAGGTAGATACTCCACTCCGAACAGAAAACTAGCATCGAACTTTAATATGATCCATACCATTAAGTCTCCGATTAAATTTGTCTCCAGTTAAATGTTTCATTCACCAATTGAAAAATTTCAGTGGCGGAACACATGTAACTTAGACACATGTGACCGGGAGGAGTACCGCTAGTATTTTAAGGGACCTAAACCAATATAATTAATTAAACGCGATTATAAAACATTAGTGGTGCTAAATTTCAGTGGTAGGACACTGAATAAGTGTAAACGTTTAAATAATTTAGGTTAATTTTTGCATGTTATTCCTTATAATTTATATTAAATCTAAATCCTTCCCATTAAAACTGCATTTAATTTTGGAAAACCTTTTCAGTCCCAGACACTGTCCCAAAAGAATATCAACTACTTCATTAGAGTCTTAAAATTTAACAAAACATCATCATTTAGACAAAAAAGGTAATTAAAATTAGTACAATTGATAACATGGACTATCTAGACAATGTAGGTTTAGATTTTCTAAAAAAATATTAGATGTAAGGGAACTGAAACTTTCACAGCAAGATGTGCGATCACGCTATAGCAATTATTTGTTAGCCTTTACTATAATATTACTAGAACGCAAGATTTAAACAAGATAGGGTTAGTTATTTTTCATAATTTTTTCAGCAGTTTTCGGAGACTTCCACTTTTAAAACACGCAAATTTCACGAAATAACGTAAAATCAAGTTTAAATATTAAGTACATAGCTTATATAGTTTAAACCACGCTACTACTTTTACTAAATGCTTGAGATAAAATTATAAAACTTACACACAGTAAAGAGTAACGATTAAGATGTGTCGCTTAAAAAAATACTATTGTTTGACGAAGTTTTAATTTTGTTTCATTTAAGAAATCGAAATTCTTCCATCATTGAAATTTTCCTGTTAAAATTTATCTAAGGAACCTTTGTAATTTCAGAAATTTTATATTAAATGTTCCAAGATTTAAGTTTTTTTTAGTTAATCTCTGAAACCTTTTAAGAACAGTCTTAACTTAAATTTTTCCACGAATTTCGTACTTAAAACTAATTTTTGTGGACTTGTCTAATGCGATTTTAAGCAAATTTAATACGGTAGTTTTAAACATAACTAAATTAACATTTAAAACCATTCATTCAAGAAAATACCTTAAGTATAGTAACAGCAGTAAATTACACTACTCGGGGGTTGCTTTTAATGCTTTAGTACCTCAGAAAAACTCAAGACAATGAAAAATCTATTTATTTAATTTTAAAAAATCATTAAAATCTCTGCTTGAGGTAAATAATTCTAGACAAAAGCCATCAACACCATCCAAAGCCCCTTAATGGTTTTTAGTTAAATCCTCCCACTTAATACGGAACATTATCCAAGCAAGGATATATTTGCAGGCATCCGTGCATCACCATTCTTACAACGTAGATTCGTTCTCCACAATTCGGACGAGAACCCCGCCCAACTAACTCAAGTCTGAACCAGGGAATCCGATTGCGTCGCAAGAACTCACGTCGCGGGAGTTTCCAGGCCCATGTACACCTTCTCCCGAGGACACTTGTCGGCGGTGTACTCCGCCCAGGATCCGCACTTGGTGGCCAGGAAGGCGGTGGGGTTGTACACTGACTCGGCGAACAGCACCGGCGCCATGAAGTGGCTGCATACGTCTGCAAAACAGCGTCATCGCCGTCACACGGACCGCCGGCGAGGTCCTCTCCGGCTACTCCCAAGGTTGTCTTCCTCCACCACACGATCCGGCGGTGATACACTTCAAGGCAGGATTTAATACCAAGTCCAACCGAGGAAGTTTTTCAAAAAATACGTCAGCAAGGATAAAAATTTGTCACATTCTGTATCCTGCAAAACCCGTATGTCAGAGTGCAACATCGCCGTCTTTAATACCATGGAATTTTTTGTAAAATATTTTAAACAGAACTTTCACTCATCGATTGTACAAAAAAATTATTTAATTGTATTAACTAGCACTTGGGTTTTTTATACCACAATGACACGAATAGGTATGTGTTGTACAAATTCATAGTGGTGAATTTGTTTCAACCCTTAAATGATGCTAATAAAATTTTAACTCAAGACACGGTTTTGAGACCGAGCCTGCAAAGAACTTTCGAATTCCAAAAAAAGCAAAGAACTTTCGAATTCCAAAAAAAGCAAAGAACTTTCGAATTCCAAAAAAAGCAAAGAACTTTCGAATTCCAAAAAAAGCAAAGAACTTTCGAATTCCAAAAAAAGCAAAGAACTTTCGAATTCCAAAAAAAGCAAAGAACTTTCGAATTCCAAAAAAAGCAAAGAACTTTCGAATTCCAAAAAAAGCAAAGAACTTTCGAATTCCAAAAAAAGCAAAGAACTTTCGAATTCCAAAAAAAGCAAAGAACTTTCGAATTCCAAAAAAAGCAAAGAACTTTCGAATTCCAAAAAAAGCAAGAACTTTCGAATTCCAAAAAAAAATTAAGGCAGACGTAATGCGTCCAATTACTCGCTAAACCACTGAAAATACATGGAAATGATTAAGTTAAGAATTTGTCATTTTCAGGTGGAAATTAGCGACGCAAAGAAACTCTGCAGTATCAGATTCGAGTTAAAGGTCTCGTGAACTCTTGTGACTTACGTGTTTCATGAACTATTTTATAGCGTTCTTTCAATTATTTCAGTCGTGATCAGGGTTCAAAGGATAACATGACCTCTGCCATGAATTTTTTTTATTTAGAGTAACACTAAACATCTTTGGGGAAATTTCAAGCAACAGACTTTTTGGGATGGGGGGGGACATGTAATATTTCATTAGGAGATGATATTCATAGACAGTCTAGGGACTTCAATCCCGGAGGCGAAGCAACCTACCCTTGACCTCGTCGTGCACGCAGGGGGGCTGCGGCGAGCGGCCGCCGTTGGGGCGGAAGTCCGCATGCCCCACGCGAGAGTCCGTGCCGTAGAAGTCCGCCGACGTGTGGATGGCCATGACGAAGTCCGCGTCTCCAGCGTCCAGCTTGTCCGCCGCGTCCTTCCCCTTGTACAAGGGTCCGGCCGCGTCCAGCGCTGCGGACAGGACAGGACACGTCACGCCGTGGACTGCCTCGAGGGTCCGCGGCACACACTGTTTAGCTTCCAGACACCACATTCCAGACACCACATTCCAGACACCACATTCCAGACACCACATTCCAGACACCACATTCCAGACACCACATTCCAGACACCACATTCCAGACACCACATTCCAGACACCACATTCCAGACACCACATTCCAGACACCACATTCCAGACACCACATTCCAGACACCACATTCCAGACACCACATTCCAGACACCACATTCCAGACACCACATTCCAGACACCACATTCCAGACACCACATTCCAGACACCACATTCCAGACACCACATTCCAGACACCACATTCCAGACACCACATTCCAGACACCACATTCCAGACACCACATTCCAGACACCACATTCCAGACACCACATTCCAGACACCACATTCCAGACACTACAGAGGGCAGAGAGCAGGCGCACCCACGATCCTGGCGAGCCGGAGCGGAGCTAGGCGAGCCGCCGCCACGCCGGCCACGTGCGCGCCCAGGCTGAAGCCCGCCAGCACCAGGTCCGAGCGCGCGGCGCCAGGCAGCGCCAGCAGCGAGCGCACGAAGCGGGCCACGGCGGAGCCCGCGGCCTGTGTGCCCTTCACCGCCGCCTCGTAGGGCCGCTCAGAGCTGGCCAGCTGGGCCCAGTCCGCCAGCACGGCGTTCCAGTCGCGCGTCGCCAGCACGGCTGCACAGACCCCCGACCATCAGCGGCCCTGCGCCTTTCCGTTACACATCGTGATGCCAGAAACATGTTACAACCTCGGCGACGACCCAAGTCGTGCTCTCTTGTTTCAGACATACTACATTTAACTTTCAATACCGAAACGTGATCAAATATGTACGCAAATTGTGTGTTCCACTACGCGTTATCTCCTCGCCCACCCCTAGAATCAGTTGCCGGAACAACGTCGACTATCTTATCTTTTGATTTACAGACCGAAATGTTTAACTAAATAATGAAACTGCTACGATGATGGCTATAAAAAAAATAAACAAAAACATTTCATTTTGAACACTTGAGAAATTCAGATTCGGAGGGTATATTCGAAATAATTTTCGGGGTTCGTATCCCGAGAAAATTGGGATTAGACCTCATCACTTATTTCTTATGAATTGAAATTCACATGCAACATTATGTTCAATTTTATTAATTTATATACAATCTCACATATGAAACCAATCTTTAGCTTGCCCAATTATAAAAAGAAAAATTATATAATCCAATTCAAAACAGTTCGACACAGTAATGTTTGCATTATGTCAAGGCTTAACAAAGATTTGCTCAAGCCATTGTCAGCTCGTGTCCAATGTTAATTACACAAACACCGCAGAAAAATTCGTTAACAGAATTAGCCAAAGGAACACAGCACAGACATCACAGCAGGTAAACTTGACAGTTGCAACAAAGATAGTAAATACAGAAAAAACGAACACTGGTAACAGTGTGGTTTTATTCTAATGTAGTTTTTTTGTTCTTGAGATCTAAGAGTAAAGCAGCAATAGCTAATATCCACAAACAGGTTATAAACTAATATCCACCACTGCAATAATCATTTAAGGAACGTGAAAATGTAGCAACTAAAATATTTATATTATTTTTTTCTTACTTTAGATATAACTAGGAACACCGTTATTAGAAATAATTCTACTTGATGTAGGCTTTTGGACATACGGCATTGCTTAGCACATGTCTGCAGAAGAAAACTACAAAAAAAACACAAACAAAAACACAAATTAAGCAAAATTGCTGTTGTCAGGATTTAACGCCACACAATATTCCACAACAGGAATATGATCAACAAGGAAAAAAAGACAAATGGACTAACAGAACGAAAAACCCCCACAAATGATGACAGCACAAAAATCCCGAACCCAAAAAAATTCTACACAAAAGTTGAAACGAGACAAAAACACAGCAAAACGAAAAGACTAAAACACAATTGTTTTCCAAAAAACCAAAACCAAAAAGAGAAACAGAAAAAAAAACCACAAATGATGACAGCACAAAAAATATTTTACCCAAAAAATTCAGCACAACAGTCAAAACGAGAATTTTTGGGTTAAATATTTTTTGTGCCGTCATCATTTGTGGGGGGTTTTCGTTCTATTAGTACATTTTTCTTTGTTTTTTCCTTGTTTGTTGACCATATTCCTGTTGTGGAATATTGTGGCGTTAAATCCTAACAGCAATTTTGCTTAATTTATGTTTGTCATTTGTGTGTGTTTTTTTTTTTTTTTTTGTAGTTTTCATCTGCAGACATACATGTGCTAAGCAATGGCGTATGTCCAAAAGCCTACATCAAGTCATGCACTCCCATTGCACAAATCTTTCAAAGATAATAGAAATAAGTCTCTTGACATCGGGGGCATCTAAGATGAGTGGTGATACAAAGCACTGGATGAATTTTATTGGGTAGGAATGTGGCACCAAGAGATTTGGATTAGATCCAGACCTGATTATGGATCATATCTCTGAACAAATTCAGACTTTATATTGTTGCAGAAATTTTACAATATTTCAGCAAGTTGAGTTTAATTCCCAAAATTCTGTAAACATTGGTGGCAGCCCGAAAGCTAAACCACCCACCTCTATAAACGTAACCGAAAGTTAATGCAAATTCAAGGAAACCATAGTATACCGAAAGTTACTGCAAATTCAAGGTAACCATAGTATAAGTCAAACGATAAGATATTAAATTCTCATAAGGCCATTACCAAGAGTCAAATAATTTGATTAATGTAAGTAATAGTAGTATTGTGTAGCAATTATAATCTTAACTCTGAACCTATAGGAGACTTACGTACCTGCGGTAATATAAACGTGTTCATAAAGATACTCAAAATTTAATAATTTATTCGTGAACTACTTCAGGTGTTTAATCATACGCACACAACTGCTATAGACACCGTAAACTTGGATTTCATTGTGAATTTCAGGTCAGATACTTTTACCATTGTAAAAAAAATACTGACTTACGTACCATCTTTAATGATGAGTGCCGACTTGGCCTTGGAAGATCCCCCAAAGCCGTGTATGATCAGGATTGTCGGCTTGCTGGCGTTGAACCCAGTCAGCTCATGGTCCAGTTCAAGCGGTGCGTGCTCTGAAGTCCTGCAGCAAAGAAGTTCAACTATTGAGTGCCCCTTCGTATTCTGTACTCTTTCTAAAGTTTAACTTTTCAAGTAGATACCAACTTTCTTCAGTCTCGAGCAGGCATATCCTATCTAACAGCAACACTGGAGTAATAATTAAGCTCATTACCATCTTTGTTGCGAGGTTCCTGCGTGTTGCAAGCTACTACACAGAAAAATTATCTGCACTCTTACAAGAGTTTTATTTTTAAATAACTAAGTTGCCATGTAGTTTGCAATACTACAAGAAATTAATGTATTAAGACAGATTTTTTAAAAATTGAAAATCATAGAAAATTAAAAATTAAGACTTATTATACTTATTGTTAATTATACTTATTGGTGTGATCAGTTAAAACCGGAAAGCTATTCGGGTAAGGTCTACAAATAACCAATTATTGGAAGTATTTTAACAATGAATAAATTCTCTAGTAATAATCAGAATCCGGTATTACTGCGAACAAATGTACAAATTTACAAATATTTGTTCTATTTAAAATAAAATTTACATATTACCAATGCGAAGGTTTCGTCCTCACGCGACTATCGCGAGCTATCACAGCCAAGGGAGCAGTGTAGTTCTAAAGTAAAATGGCACAAATGTTAATTTTTTAGCGATATTAAATCATGCAAGTCCATGGTGGGCCACTTGCATAAATTTAGCTCCAAAAACATTCTCTCATTGAGTACGCGACCACGAGGTTTAAATTGGGTCCTAGAAATCAAACTTATGTTTTCTGTATTAAAAACCAAAAATTTCAATGCTTCAAGAACCATTAAGGTGATACAATAGGATTAAGTCTATTTAACTTGGGTTTGTCATTAAAGTATTTAGATTTTAAAGAAAATGTTTAAAACTTCAGGTAAAATAGACACCGGCATCATCGCATTGATATCCTTAAAATATTCAGATTATCTCAAATACATAAACCAGTGGTGACCTATATTAGGTCAAGTCTATCGAGTCGAGCATTGACTTTTTCCCATTTTTTTAGATTTAATACAACTATCCCGCCCTGAAGTGGATCTATGAACATTCATCAAAAATTCTCGAGTAACTAATAGAAAACGCGAATGCTTTGTCTAAAACTCAAAACTAGGTCAGAACATTTCCACTAGAGAACCGGGAAAACTCTCGGATTAAACTGGCTTTGCGGTAGAATTTAAACGTCATAGAGGAGCTCTGCCAATTCTTGCTTATCGATTGGCTGATTCCTTAGTGAGAACCTTTGCTTTGTTTTTTAGCACTAATTTATTAGCTCCTAGCTGAGCACCGTCGTCTCACGGTCAGAGGATCGTGCCTCAACTGCCGTCCAATCATGAACCCTGCTGCAAGGCTTGCTAACTTGCAACGACATGAATCCGTGACATTTCCGTGCCTCTATTTCTACACGACTTTGAAGCAATGTTTAAGTTTAAATATATAATAATTATAAAGGTTTCCAAACAACGTTAAAAATAACAAATTAGATGGTTTAGTCTAATGAACTAAATATTTGTCAGGCCAACAGATCCTAAGCAATATTTAACCGTATTTTTTTCTGATATTTTTTTTACAATACAGATGAATCAAATTGATAAAAGTGACAGGGTGTTTACCAGTGGCGTTTATGCCACGATCTCATGTTTTACAGGTGGTTTTAAATTTAACTATTAAATATCCCTTACCTTTCATATAACTGGAATTTGACCGTATCTGCAGGATCCTCTGCGATCACAGACGAGCCTGTAACATTGAAACAGGCATGCCATTGCTGTAACGCGCGAGTACATGTAAGACATTTAAGAACTGTCTTGACATTGTTCAAAATCAAGCACACTGACATTCCAAAAGCTTGTAGTAATTTAACAGTAGCAAACTTCCCTAATTGGGCCTGGGTAGAGAAAAAAGGTACTTTTCAATAAACGAGCATAGCATAACAAACAATGTTACATTTAACAAAATAAATCCAAAAACCTGTCCATAAAATAAGTGACAAATTTAGGCATACATTGGGTAAGAATTTTAACTTCATACTAAGTCATTATGTCGACAGTGTTAAGAGAATGTTATATAAAGTAAAAGAAATTTGAAATATTAACAAATGCAAGATTAGTCAAGTTAAATGTCAGGAAACTTATTTCATATTTAAATTACAAACTTATCGTATGGTTAAATATTTAAACCAAAGTACATTTTTAAAATGCAGATGTAAATAAGGTATTTTATGCATTTAGTTTTTTATTAAAACTAAGTTTTAAAAATTGTACATTTTAATGGCCTTTACTCAGAAAATTGCTACAATTATTTTAGAGGCTGGGAGTAATTGGTGCAACAATTTTTATTTTAGTTTTTAAATTTAAACAGCAGTTCAAACAATTTTATCACCTTAAAGTCATTTAAATCTCAAAATTAAGTTTCATTCGTAAAGGGATTTAATCAAGTAGGCTCTGGAATTTAAAAACTGTACGCCAGTTATTAGATAAAATATTTAATCATAAACTATTTCTATTTCAAGGACATTGCGATGTGTGTTAAATTTAAAGTTCACCTTCCGTTCTCCCTCTATCGTATTTCCTAAAAAGCTAGTTTTTAAGAGCTTACACTATAAAAAAGTTTTCAGAAGGGTACGAAAAATCCAAGAAACAATTTTAATAATTTTATTTTATATTTACCATAGTCTTACGTTTAACGTATTCTGAAGCGTACCGATAAAACAAGTTTCCATAAAATTAAAATTTTCGAAAATCTTTTGGGTAGAGTACGGAATACCACATACACAATTTCAGAATAACTCACGTAGTTAAACTATTACCGTGGTTCATATACAGGCAAAGTGACTAGAAACCACATGTGTGTTTGTAAGGAGAGGGTGTGAATAACTGACGATCAGTTTAGTAGTATCATGTGAGTTTTACGAAGTATAGGCATACAAAACGCTTCATTTAAAAATTATAGTTATCTATTTAACGCAGAAATATTAAAATTAACAAAGCATATAAACTATGTTACAAGGTGATATAGGTCAACCTCGAAACACCAGCTACAACCACCGTAAGATTTCGACAGTATTCGAAACGGCTCAATTTTAGTACTTTTTTTTTTCTCCGCTTTGCAGTTCGCACACGTGGACTATCACAGTTACGGTCGCGGAAGCCGGATGTGTATCAATGCGCGCCAGGAAGTTACCGGCGTGCATCACGCACAGCATCCCGGTCCATCCGGTCGCATCGCGTGCGGCAAGGTCACCCCCGTGACACCGGGGTCACGAATGCCCTTCGGCAAAACAGTTGGTCATTATAAACATGCCCGCGCAACTATTGTCAAATATGTGCAACAACTTGGCTCTCGATATACGGCTTTTTTGTGAGACTAACTTCGTGAACGGAACTGTCGCACGGAAAGGAAATATGTAACCACGGTGCTGCCATCTGGTGGATAGCGCGAAACTAAGTTCAAAGCCAACGGGAAACTTCTTAGTATTAAATGTTTAAATAATTTTAAAATATAAGCAGTATTTTAATAAAAAAATATTTTTCTAAAATCATGTCCAACGCCGGGCTTTTAATATTTTTTCAAGTCTATTTTGCTTAATCGGCGTTTCATTAAATAGTTTTAAAATTTCGAATTACTAACCAAATGACTAGTCTACTTAACTGCTCCGGCATCTAATTCCAGTGGCGGGTGAGGTAACAATTCCGCGATAAGAAATTTAGTTGGAAAAAAACACAATTCACGTACATTTATCGCACTTTGGATTTTAAAGAATACTAGGTTAAATTGTATACCCCGAATTTCGAATTAGTGTATTTGAAACGAGAACGTGAATTTGTTAGTTACCCAGGTTGGATGTTTCACATCTGGCGAGTACTCAAAAAATATTTTCAATCAACATTTTTCAAAATTTTCAATACAAATCTGAAAGCAAAAAAAAAAAATTCACTTACGCGAATGCTTTTAAAACGTGTAAATTTTGGTATGCAAAAAACACGATAAATAGTACTTACCGCCAACGATTCGTTAACGAAATACTGGCTAGTTTCAGACTTAGTCACACCGACGCGACGCAACGCGACCGAAAGGGTTTTTCGGATCTAAATTCGCGTCGCACCCGCGAACCGGTCACGCTGACGTCACACACACGTCTCTCAACTATTGGCCAGAAACTTCTCATTCGCGTCGCGTCCATCGCGCTACAGGCACCACCGCGCACATGACTCATCAGCTTCAAGGAAACAGTCTACTCCCGAGGGTGCGTTTGTGCATTTCCGACTATATTTGTATTTTTTTTCAGTATTCCTACAAGTTTTAATTCCTGACTTAAAGCTCAAAGCGAATTGATTAGCAGTATTTAAACTAACTGTCTTAACCCTTTCGGTATTTTGCTACTTTTAGAGAATATAAATTTCTCAACAAATTCAATATTGCGGTAATCGGCTAGATTGTGTGTAGCCAGAAAACAAGATTTATGGTTAGTTTGTCCTATAATCCTGAGTTTCATTTTGTTGAGGCATCAAAATAGTTTTACGAGATAACCAACAGCAGACTAAGTAAAACATATATAAATTTTAAATTTAACGAAAGGATAGAATCACCCCTAAGCTGCTTTGTCTAAGCTTTGCAAGATGATCCGGATTTATTCCATAACGGTATAGAACCGCTGGTAGATTGATAATTGGATGGCAATTTAACTAATACCCGGAAACTGATATGCAGAACCGACTAAAGGGTTTAAAGCCTCTTGTGAAGTGTATATATAACGTAAGACTGGGTGTTAACTTGGATTAAGGCTCGTTAAAACAAGCTCAACTAGGCACTGCAAGTACACACGACTTAGCTTTCGCGAAAGCAAAATGTTAAATCGTGATATTTGGTTTAAAATATCACTAACCAATTAATTAGTACCAAACTCTTCAACCGAGTTTGAATCACATGAGTAAATTACATAAACACTAAAACGCTGGAGAAATATGCCTCGTGCTGCTTGCTTTCCACTGCTAAAGTTTACGAGCTTTACTGTAGGTCTTGCAATTTTGTTCCCTGCGCTGTTTTTTCCTGGCTATACGAGTAGGTGAGGTTACATTGAGATAAACTGACTGCGTTATTCGTAATTTACCATATACACAAACCCTACTACTCCCCCCCCCCCCCCCCGGCCAAGTGAGCTTCCGTTCAAGGTAAGTCAAAAGTGATAAGTAATAATATGGCGTTTTACCAAAAAAAAATGGAGTCCAACGTCCTAAAATATCACCCGCGAAGTGGTATTTTACATTTTTCTATTATGCGTACGTGCGATAAACAAGACCCAAAACATTCGTGTGTTGAGTGGAATGTTGAAAACACCTGTCTGAACAATTTACCCAACAGTTTGTTATTTCAATATTTACGGATACAACTAAAAACTAAATTGACTCACCACAAACTTTTTACGAATACCGAAAATTTAACCCCTCTCAAATTTTTAGCTGTAATGTTTAAAATAAGTTTTATTCTTTCACAATTAACAATTTGCGTTTAAAACATCCTTCCTGGGTATAAGTACAAACTTCACAAGTAACAGATGAAATTTTTTTTCTTACGAGCGCATCAATCATTTCACGTACCCTAGTTCCTAGCCACACCTGCGACAGCCCTCCCGTGCAAACTTCGGCAACTTGGCAATACCGACTGCCAATCGATCAACCCTTCTTGCACGGCGGGAGACACCTGCTCAGTGTTAAACGGTCGTTGCCAGCACAGGTAGGTCCAGTTTCCGAAATGTTATCTACAGGTTGTAACGAAACTTCTCAAAACCTCGCACAAACCTCAGATATCGACGTATGTGCAAGAGAAGTTCGAAAGTTCCCAGGTCCTTGCAAAGCGTGTGATCTCCTTTAATGTTTTCGCATTGCCAGACGCACTACACTTATCCAGTCTGGGGTTAAACTGGGTTAGTGATTTGAAAGCGGAATAAAAATAGCGAGCGCTTTATCAGGCCATTATCACCTGTGCATAGTTTGCTAACAATCTAAAACTTAGGTGTTAAATTTTTTAGCCAACGAAATTTCGCAATGAATCCAACATCTGTTTTTATCCCATTCATCCCACGACAGCAATAAGCAGCCTGTGCGTACAGTTTCTCAAACTAACTATATTACGTTATGATAAATATTGAAAAATTTGTAGATAATAATGTAAAAAAACTAACCCGTACCGAAACAGTTGCAGGATGTGTGGAGATGCACACAGCTCTACAGGTGCGCACTGTACAGGCGTAATGTGACCACTAAACAAAACTGTGCGGTTGAGAAATGCCATCAAAGTTAAGTTTTAAATGAGAGGAAAACAAATTACCGAAATATAAAAAAAAAAAAAAACCTTTCTTCCGTGTTTACTACAACCATTTGCGTAACCTTTTATAACCACAATATCTGGCGAGATAAAATAAAAATACGATAGCCATCGTAATTTTTTCCAGGAAAATCTCTTTAAAGAGTAGGTAATCGCAAGAAAATGAATAACTATACCACTGGCGTCAGAAAGTTTCTGCAGTAAACAAACTTAGTGTCACTTGCGTGATTACATTTTAGAATTAAGGCTCACATTTAAGCCGATTATAAATAGTGACGTAGGGCAATGAACCTTTAAAATTAATCGATTTAGAAAAGTGGTAAAATGGTCGTTTAAGAAACGTGGGATTGATGATGGTTTAATGGCCTAACGTCATATCTATCCCCTACAAAGCTCCTGGGTTGTAGAGTGGAAAGGCCGCAGGGGTGGACTCAAGAGTTGGAAATTGTTTACTTACCAGCGAGCAGGAAAATTGCTGCCACAAAGTTGGCAAGCATGGCGACGGTTGGATGAGTTATAACTGCGGCGGAAGTGAGATGTTAACGACCTGTAACAGGACATGCATGTGCGCTTCATTATACCTACTCCCGACGTTTCTACGAGTAATGTCTATTAATCAAAACTTAAATTTAAGAAATTGCCGACTTTACTTTCTCTTGAAGAGGAAACGAATGTGCATCACAGAAATTAATTATATTTATGAACACTAGCTGAACAGCTTTGGCTGGCTTGCCGTAAATATCCCAGCTGAAAGCAAATTCACTATTTAAAATTGTATTATAATACAGTATGCTTTCACACAAATTGTTTAGAATTCTATAAGCTGTCGGCAATAACTTATTAAATGAACTATGAAATCTCACATTGACTTAAACAATGGAAAGTATGGTTAGATTTAAATGGATCAATTTTAATCAATCAAGAATTAAATGCAAAAATTCAACATTAGTAACAAAAGGCACACGTTGTGGTACAGAATTAAGGTACGAACATCGTACAGTCTAAACTGCGTTAAGCAGAATTGAAATCTCCCTCGGCAACGTATCAAAGATTGTTCCAAGAAAAGCAAAAACCGATTGCGTGTTTCATTTCCGTGGAAACCTAAACCATAACTGGTTCAGGACAGTTTTTGCGTGGAAAATATATTAAAAGTCACGTTCATACATAATGTTTGCAGGACACTGCAGCACGGAACTTGTTAATTTCCAGTTCGCAGGAGGCAGTGCATTAGGCGCCGGGAAATGAGTCGGAACCAGACAAAGGTTTAAAGTCGAGACACGTGGAGGGAGGGGTAAACTAAGCTGTCAACTGCAGCGCCGCCTTTGTTCAGCGTGGACCAATTTCCTTACGTCTTACTCCACTGTCGCAGAGCTCATTGTGTTCGGTATAGCGAGTGCATCAGCCCCCCCCCCCCCCCCTCCACACCCCATCGACCTTTTCAGGCACGAAATTAGAAAACCCACACTTCACTGACGTACCCATACGTTCAGACAGTTACATTATAATTTTATGAACAAAAACGCTTTAATCCCAAGCAGGTTCACAACACGTTCAAACAAAAGAACTGGTTAAAACGATTTAAATTTTACAAGAAGCTAAAGTTACACACACTAACTTTTAAACATTTTTTTTTTCTACTTTAGTATCTTAAAATGATAACATAATATTTACATAACCTTACGTGCCACGCAAATTCATGTCGACTGATGCTGCAAACATGTTCCATAAATTTAAAAAAAAAATGAAATTTTTACGAAGATGAGTCAATATACCAGCTCAATGCTAATTTAAAGTCAAGTTTTAAAAGTATTGTTAATCCGTCGTAAAAGATCTCTCGTTTAGGAAATGCTAATTTTCCTAGCTCAGTTCACTGTACTATTACAAACAATTGGCAGACCACCTCTACTCTCCTATTCAGAACAGCATCGTAGCCCAAGTATTAAAGTCATGTTGCACAAAGACTCGCGAAACCTAATGTTTTAAAAATGAACATTTATAACTGCGTAAACTTAAATATACACTACCAAATTAAGGATTTAATCATGCCTTCACTAGCACAGTTGCGTATGCATATATAATAAATACCTTATGTTTGTATAATATCTTACTACTGTAAATGCCCCCTTTGACCCTTTGGCCATTCTTCCACTGAAAGCCGATTAATTTCTTAATGATACAGGAGAATCAAACCGTTAAAATGATTGTGTTAAGGTTTACCTACAATGTTTTGGACATTTATACTTTTATTACTATTATAATTATAACATTATCACAAAACAATTGGTGTAGTTACATTAAAATTAATTTAATTTAAGTTCATCTTAGAAATTGACTAGGTGTGACAAGCGTTAACCAAGTTGCCAAGGGTCAGCATTAGCAGACATTGAACGCCTAATTAAACAATAAGCATACAATAACGTTCGCAAGTATCCACCACCGAGTGATGTAGAGAATATGGGTATTAATTACATGTCTCAAACAGATCCGAGTTTCTACGCAGGGAGGGTGACACCAACCACCAGCCACAGTCGCCTCTAAGCTGTTCCAATCAGAGCCAGGCAAATGAACATTCCTCAGTGGAAACTTGGTCCTCAGTACGTAGAAACTGCTGCTACGCAATCAACAAAGGAACTTGCAGAGCTACCAAGCCAAATCCTTTCACACATTTTCCACGGGCGGTTATGGTTTAGAATTTGGTTATTGTACAACATTTAAGTATTATAGGTTGAAGAATTTTTTCATGTCCAACATGTAATAGAAGCTATTAACGTGATCTTAAATTTTATACAACTATATGGTTTTTAATGATTTTACAGATTTCACAGTACAAACACACCACACGTATCCAATAAATTTCTTACAACATACGTAACACAATTTTGTACTTATTCGCGCGCTTCAAAAGAGATTCCATTCTACTTATTACCTCACACCTTAACTCGCTTCTAGTCAACTACGTTAACCCACACTATTCGTCCCAAATGCTAGTGCATTCTTAACTTTCCATTACCATTCTACCACCTTCAGTAATGTCTTATGATTTAACTGCGTATTTGCTATGCATTTTGAGTTTTTTATATTTATAATAGATGCCCCAAGACCCATTTTCACAGTTACACGAGTTAATATCAATTAAAAGTTGACCTATTTTTAAGGCTTACGTGCATAGACGCATTTGTAAATATTCCAGAATTAGAAAAACGTCCTAAGGCTCGTTTCAGACATGAAGACTGCGCGCCAGCGATTTGCAAGTCAGTTTCGACTTTGGCCAGTTCAACGACACCAAAACAGATGTCTTAAGTAGTTTTAGGGTAGTATTAGAAACATAAAAATACTATAACTATAATCCTGATATTAAAATTTTATAATCATAAGGTGACTATTGGGCAATGTTTCAATAGAGCGTTTCATGTCTTGTGTATCGAACGATGAGTATGCCCGTCGAAGGTTTCCAAACCTTCTACGTCAGTTTACTAACCAAATGTTAGTTATGCGTGGTGTTCCCCAAACAGACTGTTTATTGAAAGGGAAGCTACGCATCACAAATGTAAGCAATGACTGAATTCGTGGACAGAACAGGAGACGATTGTGTAAATGAAAACTACGAATCCCGAAAAGGGGTGGGGAGCGAGTGCGCTCTGCTGACGAGAAGGAAGCGGACAAGAGTGTGTTGGGAGACTCCTGAGGAGGTCATGGATTGGGACAGAGCTTGGTCGGATGGAGGAGACTTGGAGAGTCTTAAGATGTACTGTAAATTTCTATGTATCTAGAGGTGTATGCAAAATATCTGTTAAGTATGAAACTTGTAAAGACTCAATAAAGAGGAATAATACGAGATGTCCTGATCGTAGTAAGTTATTGCTTTTAATCGCTCCGCTGCCCCAAAAAGCCTCACCTATTAGGAACCAACCGCTCGGTCACGACAAAGCGTATTTCACTGAACACATTATCTACAACAGCACGCGTACACGGACCCGTACGGAATAGATCGGCAATAAGCCCTTCAGTTTACGTTAAGCCGCGCGACCAATAGAAACCCAAGAATTTGGCCACTGTTGTAACCATGTACATTTTAATACGTAAAAATGTTTTGAAGCAAAACCTAACACCTAGTTTAATTACTTTGTGGTTAATTTTATTTGAAAATTTAAATCCTGACCCATGTTCTGAAGACACTTTAAATGTTTTAACATCTAACCATTTGGTGGGAATGGAAATATGTCATGGTGACATGGAACGGAAATGTTACTACGGTGCTGTCTTCGTTTAAGAATGGCGTAAACCAAATTTCACAAAACCAAAGTAAATTTTCTAGTATTAACTGTTTAAATTAATTTTAATTTAATATATTTTGATAGAATCCCTTGCTCAAAATCAGGTTCATAGCCGGGGTTCAGTACTTTTTTTCAAAGTATTTTTCGCTTTAATCGGAGCAGTTTCATTACATAGTCTGCTAATGAAGTGATTCAATGGTCGAGGTAGCTGCTCTGGCGGCTAATTCTAGTGGTCGGCGCGGAAGATAAGCGAGATTCGTGGCAAGAAAAGTAGCTTAAACACCATTTTCGTATTTTAAAAGAATGCTACGTTAAAATTTTCATGTCAATAGAGTTATAGTATATTAATTTGATCGTTACCGATGTTATTTTTAAACACACCACAGCTGAGTAAGATACATTTAATTAAGATTAAATTTTCCTAACCGTTCCGAGTTTTATGTCGGTTGCAGTTACATTTACGTGCATCGCAGAACAGGCCTCGATGAGGCCTCACGTCCGCTAGACCCGTTGCGTCGCCGGAGAAAACTCGTGTCACGGCCAGACACCACGTGACACCCCCTTCCCCCTCCGACAACCCACGTCGCGCGCGGGGACACTACATGCACACGTGACCACCCGCACGGCCACTGACTGTCAAATGGTTCCAGCTAGAGGTCGTCCGTAGTCTCAGAAGAACCTCTTCAACAACCTGGTATCACTACAAACAAGATCCTAATGGTTTCATTTTTTTTTTGACGTGACGGTCTAATAAATCGACGAACGCCGGCTGCACGCACGAAAAAGTGTCCCGTAACGCACATTGTCCCGTTACGCTGTTTCCCGTTACGCTATTTGTACGCTTGCGCAGCATCTATCTTCCACTCGATTGGAACCACCATCGTTTTGACTTTTTCGAGGCACATTAAACTTGGAAACACTCCCATTCGTTTCCTACTTTTCCTATCATCGCCCTATCCTTAACAGAATAACACAGATTGGAAGAAGTTAAATAGCAAACATGTATAAAAGTTATAGTTGAAATAATCTCTTCGTTAAAAGTAATAAACATATTTGAGTTAATGAATGCAAATAAAAGTAAATTTATTAATTAAATTGTAGATTTCATTTCACTCCTTTGTATCCATACAAAATAATAATTCAATAAAAATGATTCAATTTTATTCATAAAAGTATGCAATCATTTCATCAATGTTTTGTTATGACGTTGTCACGTTAAAACTATCGTCCGTAAACCAACTATACAGACAACTAATTTTTTTATTTAAGGAATTAAGCGTACAGAGTATATTTTTCAACTAATTGCGTATTAAAATATTTTACTTAATTTATGTTACCAATACTAATTCTTTTTAACTTATTTCAAATACTTAAAGATTATTTAGTTCATTTAATTCAAGTTACTTGTAACGCGAAAACATTAGTACGCGCACACTATTTAACCAATGTATTAGGTTAGAGCTATAAATTTATTAACATAAAAAATAAGCATAAATGTATTCCTAAGTAATAAAAAAAGTAACTTAACGATTCAGTATAATTAGTGAGGTATGTATTAAAAATAATTGCTCAGAATAAAATTAAATAGTGAAGTATGTGAAAGCTAAAAAAAATATAAAAATGTTTAGAAATTAATTATAATACTAGGTAAATTTTTTTCTTGTTTTCTATAAATTTTATTACTATGACAAATAATTGACCAAGTTTATTTAAATATTTGAGAATTGTTAAAATATGTACCAATTTCACGATTTTAGTGGCATTTTCGTGTTTTAGAGTATCGCAAATCGAAGGTAATCCTTCACCCAACAAACTTTTACTAGTAACTCGCCGGCGAGAAAATTTGCTTGTTCATTCGCCCAGCGAGTGTTCCAGGACGAATGCAGAACTAGTAAGACCAGAGATGGTGACCAAATTGCTCACACTCGCCAGACATTTATGGCTGACGAGCAAACTCACCCAGGTAAATTTAAGAGTAAGATATTTGGTTCGCACCATAGCTTTGCATTATTGCTCAGATTAGTCAAATTTCATTATAGTTCTTTTAATGATTCTTGCAATGAGGAACGTTGATTTTAAGTAATTCGATTGGAAAACCATGCATAATTTACACTAGTCTTAAAAACTAAAATGAACTAATGCATAAAAATGCAGAAGACACGCCAATATCTTGTTAATTCAAATTTCACATGCCTAGACAACTCATTCCGTGGACGTAATAGACAACTTATTGCACAGACGATCATAGTGGGCTGACGAGAGTTTCATCAGTAAATAAAATAAAAACTTCCCAACAGCAATGCAGACGAACCCAACGATAAGACTGGTAAGATAAGACAATACGTAATCTGAACTACAAATCGGGCTTTACGACAAGGCAGCATCAACGTTCCGGGAACTGACATCTGCTCCAGACATCAGGTTACAAGCAGCGATTAAATTCGTAAAACGCTATCAACCCACGAAAACTGTGGAGCGGGTGGGATATTTTTTCTTTTCCCCTACCAGACGCAGGCCCACGCTCCGATAGTAGATCTCGCCCAGTGTAATTGACCCTTCAATTGGACGTGTTCCCAGAGCTGGGACCCCGCGTGACCGAGAAAATCGACAGCTAAGATGTAGAGACACCAGCGCCGCATTCAGTTGCCTCGGGTCTTACAAGGAACCGCGCCTACCGAACACTTTATACCACAAATGTTAACCTCCGTGCACTAACTGTCCATGGATTTCCGTAAATGTTAGATTGTCTATACATTTAGAGATATTGACCGATTAAGTAGCTTGGCTTCTAGTTTGTAGCCGCGTCAATGGCGACTATCACCGACGTTTCGGTCGAAACTGCAGTCGCCATGATCGGGGTTGTTATCCTGACAATGGCCGCGAAAGCCTTCGCCTATATTATAAATTCATTCATTTAAAAAATAAAACTAAGAGTATTATCATCTTCATACACTTAAGACTACAGCTTGATAATACAGAATATAAATTTTTTTTAAATACTTAGGTTCGCGTTATCAAGCGTACAGCCAAACCCACAAACCACAACGAACGAGGACAAGGGTGAAAATTTTTTAAACTCCCGACAAGCCTCAAAACACCTTGTGAAACTGACAAGTTACCCTAACCGAAACGGCTCAATAAATATCTTACATTGCCCAAAAATGATTATACCTTTTAGCACAACGCTCATTACACAATTTTACATACAGCTGTAAAAAGGGTTCAATTAAGTCTTTTATTGTTATGTTTACATTCAAGGGGATGTTAACCTAACTTTTTGGTATTTAGTGCCAAAATATTAACAACGTAAACCACAGGCTAGCTTAAAAATACTGCGTGAAAATAGTTCTTTCCTGCAATGCATTTGCTGCCGCGCTGCAATAAAATAAATTATTCACCACACACTGCAATGTACCAATAAAATTGATACATTAATACCAAAATAACTTAAAGACGTGTAAAATAATTCCCGTGCAATTTAAGTATAATTACTACATTAATCTACAGTCAATTTTTTTTTCTAGTAGTGTAGGATAATTTTTTTCACACAAAATACCACCCTTTAATTTTTCACTGTCAAAACATTCGCGGGCAATTTGGGAATAAATCATCCTTACAAGATGAACTGGATAGTCAACAAAAACTGCCTCGATCGATGTTAAAATCCAGGAAGACGTTAAGGCAAATGGCAGAAAGAAAAAGCTGCCTCTAAGACTGCCAAATTGACAAATGATCCCGCTAGTGTTAAGTATAGGCGTGAAAATTTTTATTCGCTCGTTACATTGACAGTCTGCCGAACTGTGACAAAATGGTCACAAGTTTTGAATCGCTTATAACAGTTAGTACCTACTTTATTTGCGTTTGTCAAAGATTTTTAACACCAAGACGATTAATCAAACTGGCTCAATGTGGTACTAGGAATACATAAACAGAGAGTACGGAATTGTTAATTATAACTGGATATTAAATTACTTGGCGGAAACTTTTGGATTGAGTTAGCAAGTTATCCCCCTCTTCCGGGTTAAAAAAACTTCCGCGGGCATCCACACAAATAAAAATTACTTAACAAAAAAAAATGGTAAAAATATTCTGGAGGCTTTTTATATTTTTTAATTTTATCCTGTTCAAATAATTTTAACCAAAAAATTGGTTGTCTGTAAAGTCGGTTTACGGACGATAGTTTAACGTGATAACGTCATAAAACATTGATAAAATGATTGCATACTTTTAGGAATAAAATTGAATAATTTTTATTGAATTATCACTATTTTGTATGGATACAAATGAGTGAAATTAAATCTACAATTTAATTGATAAATTTAATTTTATTTGCACTCATTAATTCAAATATGTTTATTACTTTAACGAACAGATTTTAACTATAACGTTTATACAAAGGAGTGAAATGAAATCACAATTTAATTAATAACTTTACTTTTATTTGCACTCAATTCAAATAAGTTTATTACTTTAACGAACAGATTATATTAACTATAACTTTTATACACGTTTGCCATTTAACTTCTTCCAATCTGTGTTATTCTGTTAAGGATAGGACGATGATAGGAAAAGTAGGAAACGAATGGGAGTGTTTCAAGTTTAATGTGCCTCGGAATGTCAAATCGATAGTTGTTCCAATCGATTGGGAGAGAGATAGATGCGGCGCAAGCGTACAATGAGCGTAACGGGACAACGAGTCATACTTGTTCGTGCGTGCAGCCGGCATTCAGAGATTTATTAGACGTCACGTCAAAAAAAAGAGCACATTTTTTTCTAGTCCAAATGTTCCGTTATTGTTTCTTGCTCGACACAGTATTTGGTTTTCTTTAATTGTATTAAATGCAGTTAAATGAAATCAGAGCAGGTGATGCACGGCAACTCACGTTCAACAGTTATGATCGGGAACACCGACATCTTGGGGGAGTGATGCTGCAGAATGATTGTGGTCCAGGACATCCGGGGAGACGCGAGGGCAACTCCCTGTTTGCGCTCTGCCCGGGGAAAACCCGGAACCCGAGCGGAGACCGGACGCTTGTAAACATTTGTGTAGTTCGTCCGGTAAATATTATCGGCGCCCCGGCTTCAGGAAGGCTCGCGGGCGCCAGGGCGAGATTGAAAATCAGGCTCTCGTCGCTTCCCGGTCAACACGAGGCAGCGGAAATAACCGGTACGAAGTGTCCCTTGGACGAGAGTATAAAAGATTGGTCAACAAAAGACTGCCCCATTTTCAATTCTATATTACAATAAAAGTTAAAATTTTGACCATTTACAACAAATCCAACATCAAATATAATGTAAACAAACCTATTTTTCACAAATGTTACAAGCTTGTTAAAATTTTATCCAGGTAACTTCTTACATTTACGACTAACTTCGTGATTTTACCGACACTAGTTTATATTAAACATGAGTACAAAATAATATTCTTGTTATATTATAAAAAAACTTGAAACGCTTAAGATTCATCCACTTGTTGTGGAAGTACCTTCTTTTAGAGTGAATTATAGAACGATAACTCAAATACGGTGTGGTCTACGAAGATTGTTATTTGAAATTAAGATATGTTAGTTCGTTTTGAGTTAATTCTTCGTTAGAAAGTCTGAATCTACTGTAATTTCTAACAGCGTGTTTGCCGAAGGAGCGGGGTTACGCCAGCCTAATTAATTAAAGCGCTCTTCGACCGTGCAGAGACGATTGGAGACTTGCGGCTGTTTGAATGAATGAACTATCACTTAAGAGACCTTACATTCTCTTACAATTAGCATCTGCAGCACTACTCCATAGTGAACGTTTTTAAACACTTAAAATTTTGAATTTGCCGTTTATATTCTGTAAATGAATATTTCACTTACCTAATAAAAAAAAAGGAGGTAAATATGTACAGTCGCGGTAGATGCCAAAAAAAATCTGAAAATACTTTTATTCTGTGCCCTTTCACTTCCTCTTTTCAAATCAACCGGCGGAGGTAAGAAATTCTAAATACTTTAGGAGATATCGAATTTTTTAATTTCATATGTAGAGTCGCGGTAGATGCCAAAAAAAATGCTAAAAATCTGAAAAATACTTTTATTCTGTGCTCTTTCACTTCCTCTTTTCAAATCAACCGGCGGAGGTAAGAAATTCCAAATACTTTAGGAGATATCGAATTTTTTAATTTTCATTACAATACCTGCGTAGTATGCGGCGACCACCATTGTTTCTTGTCATAGATGATAAGGTTTCTTGTTTACGAGTATCATGTTTCTTATTGGACAATTTTGTCACGTGACTGTTCCGTGATTGGCCAGTATTCAAATTAACCAATAGGTGATTATTTATTTATTTATTGTTCAATACGATGTTTAATTAAGCGGTCAACTTCTGCCGTGAACGACTACATCATTTCCTTATAGTGGCAAAGGAAATGTATCCGCCTCCAACTTAGGTGAGTTTTTAACGTTTCTAATTTTAAAGTATTATTTTTTTATTTGGATATTGTTGCGCAAGTAATAAGTAAAAAAAAATTACGTGAGTTGTTAATGTTCATCATTTGTCCGGGTTTTGTTAGGTCAGGTCAGTTACATTATAAATAATTTAAAACTAAAGAACCATTAAATTAAATTCACATTATTTTTAATGTCCGCTTAGTTTGAAAGTATTTATAATGTAACTGACCTGACCTAATCGACCACTATTTATTACGCATTCACTAACACACGTCAAAATAAAAAATGGCGACGTTCGAAGGGTTAAACGGGCGTTGTATTGTTAAATTTAAAAATTCGATATCTCATAAAGTATTTGGAATTTCTTATCTCCGCCGGTTGATTTGAAAAGAGGAAGTGAAAGAACATAGAATAAAAGTATTTTCGGATTGTTAGCATTTTTTCCGCATGAATACGCAGGTATTGTGATGAAAATTAAAAAATTCGATATCTCCGAAAGTATTTGGAATTTCTTATCTCCGCCGGTTGATTTGAAAAGAGGAAGTGAAAGAACATAGAATAAAAGTGTTTTCGGATTTTTAGCTTTTTTTTTGGCATCTACCGCGACTGTACATATTTACCAAAAAGGACACATGCGGTAGTAAATCTTTTTACATTTCCTATAGTTTTCGCAGAATAGACAATATTTTCAAAAACAAGAATATTTACCAAAAAGGACACATGCGGTAGTAAATCTTTTTACATTTCCTATAGTTTTCGCAGAATAAACAATATTTTCAAAAACAAGAAATTTGTGATCAATTTCACGAAACTATACCGGTAAGCAGCGCCTGTGTACTTTGGTCTGGAAGAACTGTCGAGGAAATAAGACTTCACTGAAGGTGTCAATGACATTTGTGTACTAGCATTTTTATTTCTATACTAGTGTTTTATTTAGGAATGAAAAAGGCAATTTTACGAGATAAGTAATTTGAATCCTAATTATAACAGTGTAATGTAATATATAGAAATAAATATGTAAATTAATTTAATGGTACAACGTAGAGAATGAATTTGTGGTTGTGATTGTAGTTGAGGGAAGTGAACGGAAGTGTTGTGTGTTATTGAATTAGGTTTTTTTCAATATTGCGTATCCAGTTTTATTTTTAAATAAAATTAAAATAAAGTGAATTGGTTGTGCTATGCAAATCTGTATTTAAGGTCAATTTTTTGGGGAGGGGATTTTAGTAGATTGTGGTTTTAATTTCACTTCATGTATTAGGCGATGAGTGCTAAGCGTTGAGCGATGTTAAGTGAAATATGTATTAGTACATTAAGTATTATGAAATTAAAATAATTTAGTGTTGGTAATTTTTACATTAGTAATCAAGCTAAGGTTTGGCGAAAGATTTAAGTCTCCAAAAAAAAAAAAACCGTTCTGAAGTACTTACGAGTCTACAAGTTATCGCGGACGAGAATATTCCAATGTCTGGTCCAATATGTGAAGAAATTAAGTTAAGGTACGAAAGTAATTTTTATATCTATACTGAAATAGTGCTATAGTAAACGGTATCCGAAATCAAGCTCATGTAATTTGTTCCCGCCCAAAACTAACATTCCCACGCCTACGTCATCTATATTGTTATGGTTTCGCGTGCTTAAGTTGTACTACCTTTACACAATAAGATCTAATGGACTAATGGATGCAATTAACTAAATTCATAAAAAAGTTTTATTCAAAAAGCAAATGATTACATTTATAGTCACCTATATTAAAATGTATCTGCAATAATTTTATTTGAATAGTTTTCGTTGTGAAAGAAATCAAATGCCTAAGTTTTACGCCCCAAATAACACTAAGAATCTACGACGCATGCCTAAACATCCGATTAGGTTTGATGTGTGCGAATGATTTACTGGTTCTTCCTAAAATTTTACAAGTGGGCGTGTACACAATAAGCTCGATCTTAAATATCGTCACTAAAGGACCGTCTACAATTGCAAATGTCCTAAACTGACTGGTCCTCGTGACCCTCTTACGTCATGCGTGTGGGAATGTCCTATCTCCCTGGTCCGAATACATTTGTCAACTTAACTTATCGTCCCAATCTTGTGTTCGTTGATAGCATAGAACATAACACGATCTGTATTTCCAGCTCAGTTTCAAAAGGTTAACATTAGCATTTACTTTTTCCTTGCAGAATAAACACTAGCGAACTTCCACAAATTATCTAATGATTAGAAACTTAGCTGCGTATATTTACAAAGCATGAAAACAGTGAACTAAATCTAAGTTATTTTGGCGCTCTATATTTACTGCGCTCTGGTGACTACTTAAGAAATCAGTGGATTCGCACGTTGCAATTGTAGGTTAGGCCGTTTGGCGTGCGACAATATGACTTGTCTTATCACATTAGGATAAGAACACGGACCGCCCACATGGAAGTCCTAAATCGCATCCAGGTTTGAACTGCAGTTAGTACGCAAAGGTATTTTGCCCCATCTGAAGATTTGTTTCACCGGCGCACGGGCCCGGCAGGTAGAAGTGGAAACGGAACACTTGTGCAAAGTTACATCAGCTGCGCGATGTCTTCATTTCGACGTGACCTGTCTCAGCCGAAGGCAGACAATTTGTATGCATACAAGAGATGCCTTCAGGTAAAGAGTTTCTTGCTCATGAGTAAGAAGGTTTCACACTACTGTAGTGTAAGAAGCTCAAGCCCCTATTGTTACATTAGAAGAATTCACTAGCCATTAGCTTTCTTATTCGTTAGTTTCGAAATTAAAAAATCACTGTCGGCTCGTTAATTCACAGCTTACTTTGCTCCTGCAAGTTACAAATATTCCCTTTATTTTATTAATACTTTGACCATTTAGGTGTACCGGTAGTGTAAATGTCTCAATATTAAAAGTATTTGCCTTAATTTAGCAGTATTTTTATCGTTTAGTTATATTTTGAGTTAAGAATGGCGGAAAGTGCAAGTATCTCATATCCACAAATTCCTTAGGTTTTAGTCTAACCTCACCTCATCCAGACATTCATCGAACAGTGTAGGATCTGAGAGAATATTCCGGATTACACTCAAATCGCTACGGTAAAAGCATTGACGCAGCTGCTACAAAACTAAAATGGACGAATTTTAATAAATACAACTCGTTTACCTTTTAAATGTTAAATAATTTTTAAATTGTTTAAAATAAATAGCAGTTGGATTCATCCAAATATTAATACTATAAACGCTATTTCAATACATATTTAATGCATGTGCAACCAACTGCTACTGCCCAATGAAAACATAAGGGCATAATAAAAATTTTCTTATAATACCTGAAAAGAGCGTTGCTTCATTCTTTAAGACAACACTTAAGTATATATTTTTATTATTACCTGTGTGCAAAGCTGTAAATACAATAAAGCACAAAAATGTGGACGCTAAAATGTATATAATCTAGGTTTTGATTTGAATACGTATGTATGAAACAAGCCTAAGTAAATAGTACAATAAGATCATTGTCGATCGCAACACCCTGAAACACTCAAGTCTAATGCCGCTATCTCTGTACATCGACGCCTTCCACAACCGACTATGATAAAATAACCGTTTATATCTACGTTTTAACAAGTGTAATGATTCTGTTTTTCAAGTAAATTGAATGTTTCACGCATTATCATGCTATTTGCTCCGCAACTCTATGCTCAAATGAGCACGTTTTGTTTTCCATTGCCGCAATATTTCGTGATTTATGAAAAACTTCGAAAAAAACTGCGGTAATGTAACACCTCTTACAGTTATCACCAACCTTGCGATCTCTAACCTGTTATCACATGCCGACTTAAATATCGAGGTCAATGTTGCCAAGAACTCGTTTTCATTTATCACTTTTTACCAGTAAAGAAAGAAAGACCCTGAACCGAAGAGCCAAAGGTTTTTGGAAATGAATTTTACCGTGCGGGTAAGCTTCGGAAAACAAATAAATACCATCTAGAAGTATTCTTCGCCAGTTACTATTTATTGGTAAGATTTTGTATACCTATGCATTTTTATTTTTGAAAGAATAAGTTTACTCTTATTTAATTCAAGTCTCCAAACAGCATTAAGTAGTTATTGAGCGAGCTTTGACAATTATAAAATTAACACCTACAAGAATCATTTTCACTTTAAGTAGTAACTATTTTCTTCTCCTCCATTAGCTAATAAAGAAACATTGTGTACTACCATTAGATTAACATTATTAGCTTAAAATCATGCAATATTGCTGTCCGTTTAAAACCAAATTCAATTCCTACAGACTTAACTTGCCGCTGCCAGTGTTTCAAAAGCCCAGCATTTCTAATTTAGTGCTACGAACATGACTACGCAAGCAGGTTACCTGCGCGAGAGAACGACAGGTGCTGACAGCTGAGGACCGCTCCGCTTGGTTGCCCGCCGAAGACTGGCTCTAGCAACTATTCCTCGCGGGCCAGCTGGACTGGCCGCGACCGGGACGCCCCTGGCGACTGGAGGTGCAATCAGTTTCGTCCTTGGAGGGGCGGGCCGGCGCAAGTGGCTCGTGACGTACGTGGGCGAACACCGAGGAAAATGCCGCACAGTAAAAAAAAAAAAAAAAAAAGTACCGAGGCTCACTACCGGAAAATTAAACTTTTCCACCTCCCGTCGAAGGGAAACCTTCTTCTCACAGACGATAGAGCCAAACGCCCGATCGTGCATCTTCGGGGTTTTTATTTGTTCATTGTAAATGTGTTGATAAAAGAATACTAATGGTCAATTAGGTTAGGTTAGCTACATTATAAATACTTTAAAACATTGTGGACGGTTGATTTGGTTAGGATAGCTATACGTTAAAGATACGGAGAGAAAAAAAAGCGAGCATGAACTTCGGGGAACTTCGGGTGTGGCTCCCTCCCGTCGAACGGAAAGGTTTGGTCAAACCTGCGATCACGTGTGACTCGTCGTTATCCTGTAGCACGGTAACGTTTATCGAGAGCTGCTGTCACCGATAGCTGAAACCGTACGAGTTTACAAGTTAGGTCCCTAGAGATTCACTCACTGATACACCAAACTAGCTGACCAATTAATTTTCAGATCACTGGAGTTTTAAGACTTGTCTACTTTTGACACTTCTCACTCTTGCTGTCGTTGCTTGTCTCGATAGTCAGTTTAAGAATGAAATTTTAAAGGAATATTAGCTCAGCTCTCGGATTTTTTGTCCTAACCTAAATTAAAACTAAATGCGTTGGGGAGGGTTCCGGGCTAGGGACGTCTCAGGCCGAAGCCCATACGCTCTAATCATGCAGGGTGTTAGCCATGCAGGAGAGGTAGCATTCATCATGTGCTAGGAGGGGGATTGGCCAGCCATGGCAGCGATTGGTGCCATGACTAACTCCCCTCACTGACTATACTAGACTAAAACTAGATAAGTTGAGCCCAGGTGAAACCTGCATAGACACAGGGAAAACCCTGGGCTCTGACATGCGGGATGTAAAATTTCATGCATTAATATCAAGCAGGAGGCTTACGGGAAACAGAAGGATGGATCTGGAAGAAGAGTAGAAAAGAGTCTACCATGCGGGGGGGGGGGGGGGGGGGGCATGGACATTACTGTCCGCATTGGTTTGGGTGGCACTGGTTGTTTCGGGGGCGACTTTAGTCGTTTCCCGCCGGGCTGCCAGCCATCCCACTTAAATTACATGAAGAAAGAAAATTATCTTGTTAAATTATTTAAGCTGTAATTCAAAATCTCATGCCTTTCAGAACACAGCCGGCACTGTAGGTGAGGCCTGCCAGGCGAGCCATGCCATCATACATGAGGGTCAGTACTAACACGACAGGCAGAGAACCCGAGGGGGCAGCTCTCGGTGTACGGCATTTGGTGGGAGTAATTTCAGGAATGGAACTGAAGTCGCGTGGAACGGAAATTTGTAGCGGATGGCGCGAACCAAAGTTCATCGAGACAAAGGAAAACGCTAAAGTATTAACTGGTTAGTGAATTTTATCAAGATAGGCAGTGTTTTAATGAAATTCCTTGTCGAAAATTAGGTCCAAAGCCAGGGTTGAGTATTTTATTCCAATTGGGGGGGAGGGGGGGAGTCGTTTTTATCGGAGGTTTTTCATTATATAATTTAGAAATTTTGGTCTGCTAATCAAAACGATTCAGTATTAGAAGTAGCTGATCCGACAGCGAATTCTAGAGGTGGGTGTGTAAACTACGTGTGATTCGCGTAAAGAAATATAGCTGAAAACACACATTTGCGTATATTTTATCACGCTTGGCATTATTCTAAAAATTTGTACGTTATATTTTCATGTCCCTAGTTTCACATTATAAGTTTATTTGCAACATTAGAAGACGTGAATTTGCTCGTTACCAAAGATTATATGTTTACTCATCACTAGCGAGTTCACTAAATGAAAGACGCGCTCACATTTTTTTTATGGAATTGAAATAATGCTAAAAAAAAAAAATCATCGCGATTCAAGAGCATAACATAACCTCTTGTAAGCGAGTTTTTACTCGCCCTGTGTGACAGGCACTCGCTCGGCTATGTCACGCTCTCTGGCCTAGCGCTCGAGTGTAGGCCTACTGGCCCACCAGAAGCTAGTAAACTCTCAACATCACAACCCTTCTGCTATCATGCGAATGTTGTAATTTCCTTCTCGCTCTCTCATGGCCCACACATTCAAAGTTTAATTAATCCGTGTATCGTTAAGATATAAGATGTCCGCTTCAGACCGAAAGGGTTAATGCAATCTAGCCAATTATAATATATATACATATATATATACATATTAGCTATCGCGCGTTTTTAAAACTTATTAGCTGAATAATAAAAGGGTTAGGAAGATCATTTAAAAAATTTTATTAATATTTTTTTTATAGTTAATGTTCAAGGGTACGGTGTAAACAGTACTTTTGTAGTAATGACGAGAGATTCATAACTGACAGTAGGCCTAATATTATGACAAACATCTCTACGCCATATTAAATTTTCATGTGTTTCATGTAAACTTTTTTTTTAGAATTCCATGAATGACTACATGAGTAAAAATAATGTTAAAATATATTACTTGGACAATTGTGTTGCAAATGGTTAAATGAACTATAAGAATAAGTTACTCTTATTTTTGTCTGTTGATAAGCTTATTCTGCATCGCATCACAAGCAATTTCAAATCAGGTTGTTAGCTGCCAGATTTATTTTTTCGCATTAAATAAACAACTTTCTGAAGACGGAATGTACTGTTCCCCAATTTTTTTGAAGTGAAAACTTCTTTAGCCGCGTTGAGCGATTTTTGGTAGGGACAAAACTTATGGGTTCGCGTCACCGACATGCTAGTGACGTGTTGCGCCAGACTGGCGACGCGCAGCGGCCTGTGTACATGTATACGCGTATATACACTAATACATTGTATATACTCGACTGTATCATGTGCTTGTTGGACTCTTTTTTGGATGGGTAAAATCTCGCGAGTTCGCATCACCGACATGCTGTAATAGCAGTAAGTGAAATTAATTTGACCACGTGAATACATGACCTAGGTCTGACATCACTGGTAAGTTATAGCTAGGTAATTAATTTTTACGTAATTTTGACATACCACTGACATATGTTGTGACTAAAAAATTATGTAAGGATAAATGATATCATGCTGACATCGTACTAATATAATACCAAATCATTTTCTTACGTACATTTGACGTAGAAATGATGTCATATTACACATTTAAAAACAAAGTTTTAAGTTTTCACTTCCGTTGACAGTCCCCATGACTGGCTATTTTTTTTTCTCTTACGAACTGGCTGTTCGTTATCGTACTTTTTTTTTTTACGCCCGTGTAAACAGGTTCTAGCGCGAAGTCTAGCTTACACGCTCGTGGCGGATGCGAACCTGCCCGTGTGAAATCGTGTTTGCCTAGTTTCGTCAAGTTGAGCCAGTCTTAGAAGCGTCAGCGCCTTAGTTTCAAACTTCTGTTGGTGAGTTGTAAGTGAAGGAAGAAAATCCCAGCTAAACATTATTTTAAAAAATACCTATATATTTTACGGGTGTACGCGTTAACCCTTTCATTCACACTTTTCATTTCCTAAGATAATTTTTTTTAACTAAGTTTTTATATTTTATGTATCATAAGCTCTTCCATGTCACTGTTTCACACTTCGTTTGTTCCTAAATACCTTTGTGTCAAGAAGACTTCAGACGATGATTTGTTTATTCATTCGATTGTGAAGTAGCCAGCGTACATGCGTTCTCAAGTTCAGCACTTTTGTGTTCATGTTCCTTTTTAAGCTCTTCCAGTGGAATGTGAAGAAGTTAAGATATTGTGAAAAAAAAAAAATATAATTCCATGGTTGTTAGTTCACTTTTTCTTCTGTCTTAGATTCCTTATTAAATTCGACACAATTACGCTATTGAGTTGTTTGTTGTTGTGTTGCGATATTTTTATGTTTATGTTATTTTAGAGCTTTAAAATGTCACTCAAGTTAGTATCACTTAGTAGTTATCTGGCGATGAAATTTGTTACGGAATACAAAATGCGAGAAAGGCATCGTGATAAAATTACTGGACTAGCCCTTGAATAAATAGAAACGACAAGAAAATAAAAAAATAAAAACTTGACGTGTGATACGGATTCTTAATTTTGTGTTTAAGTACTTGTTTGCCGTGATGGAATTATAATGACCTAAATAATGTAGAAAATTTTGGAAATCAGAGTCACGGTATATGACAGATTTATAAGTGTTTTTTAATTAATCGACCACAAAATATGTACTAATTTTCACGAAAGGGATTGAATCAGAAGAACAAATACCGACAAAAAAACTAAAAGGACGAGAAAACATAATTAGAAGACAACGCAATCTGAATATGCGACTGGAAAAAAAAGAAAACAGCAAAAACATATCTGTGCACTACTTTTCGGGAACAACACAGGCGTAAACTTTAGGCTTCCGTACGACAAAAACGTATTCAGGAGCACACTGATTGAAACACGTGTATAGGCCTGTCTGACGTCTGGCAACAGACCAGTTACGTCCAAGCACAGATTACACTGGGCGAGTTTACTAGCTTCTCGTGGCGCGTGCATGCCCGGTGTCGCTAGTTCAGCGAGTGGTGTCACTTGGCGTGTGAAACATGATTTACTCGCTCACGAGAGTTCGCTGTGAGGTAACATTTTCATTCTTTAACCACATGACCATAAAGCTTATCTCATTCGTTTTATTATTTTTTAGTCTAAAATTAAATTAAAACAATACCAGTTTTTTTTAACAAACAATTTTTGTAAGTAAACTGTTTATTTAAACTTCAAGGACTTAATCAAAACGAAGCGACAGACAGCGAGTGGCGAGAAAAATTCACAATTTTCAACCTCATTCGCTGGACCAAAGCGAGGGGCGAGCTAGCGAGCCAGGAGTGATTACACTGAGCGAGTATTTTACGCAACGAAGGATTTCGAAGGCGGGTAACTAGAAAACAATCGCTCAGTAAATGCATGTTTGTCAGGTCGAGCGCAATTCAAGGTGTTTCTCATTCATGTGCTGGGAACGTGAACAAAATCAATTCCTACTAATGGCTGCTCTGATTGAGCTGAATTCGCTGCGACATGTCCGGAAATATCGCACCCCACACACATCTTAGAAAGTCAAAACTTAAAATCCTCAAAAAAAAAAAAAATCCACAATTTAGAACTGAAGTAAGTTACAACGATGATAACTTAGAAAAGTCGTTTCTTACAAAATAATAACTAAAAACTGTAACAACTTAGAAAAATACATATTATTACTCAAATGACTTAGAAACACGCAACTAAGAAATATCATGGCTTAGAAACTCACAACTTAGAACTATCACAAGTTGGAACCACATATCTGAGGAAGATGCATAACGTGAACAATTCTATCCTGTGTGTTTCTAAATTACGACGTCTCCCTACACGGAGCGAGGTGCAATCACTCCATGAAAGAATTTTTTTTTTTTTCGTTTGGAAAAGATATAGTTAAACTTGGCTTGACTACATAATAGATTTTTTTGAGGGGGGTGGCAGAATGATTTTTTGTATGTTCAAGTGGATTTATAATTTATATTTTAAATTTATAATTTATATTAAGTAACTTGGATGCAATAATTTTAATTTCAATTAAACTCTATAATAACTTTCTTGCCTAAAAGTTATTTTCTTTTTTGCTTTTTTTTTGTTTTTAACAATTAATTTGGTAATTTAGCACAAATGAAAAGCATTCAGTATGTGAGCAAAACATGTAATTGTCAAATATGTTTAAGATCGTATGCAAAGTTGTAAATATTTTTTTTTTAAAAAAAAAAAAAAGGGGGCGCCGTAGTGAGACACTGGCCTTGCATTCCGGAGGACTTTGGTTCGATTCTCCATCTTGCCAGCCAGCTGTGTACCCTCCTGTATTCCCCAAATAACTCCAACTGAATTCTGGGGTGTGGTTCCTGTCTGTTCTGTCTGTGGGATATAGCCGATTCCTCCCTCAATAGACATGAATTATGCTCCGAGTTTACGACTCGTGTTGTCTCGATGGTGAATCATCTCTAGGGGTTGCTCGGAACGGATGCGTGCGTGCGTGTGTGGTGAGAGGAGGGGGACGGGGAGGGGTGGCTGCGTGGTGCTGACGGACGGAAGAGTGACGGACGGACGGACGGACGGACGGACGGACGGACGGACGTAACGGGCCATTGCAATTCAGACTTCAGCGACTATGGGAGCCGAGAAGTCCTGATCGATCTAATTGGATTCCAACCTTAATATTTTTTTGTCTCGACCACCACTTTTAGTTCCCAGAACAAAGTACCGGGGGCGCTGCTGCTGTCGACTGGTGAGGCTGGACTTACAGTTATCCGTCAGTCCCCCCCCCCCCCCCACTCTGTCCGTCAATCGCGTGACCTCAAGCCAATCAGAAGGCCCGGAAAATTATATCTGTCGACGGACGTGCGGGTGAGATTATAACCTTAAAAATTGTCCGAAAGCCGTTGCCTTTATTTTAAAAGTTTTTATTTATTTTTTTAGCTGCAGCCATAATTTGTTTTATTCCTTGTCTTTTTACATTTTTTTTAAGTTTTATATTTGAAAAAATATATATTTAGCGAGATACAATGGTGTAATTAATATCGTACGGTAACTCGAAAAATATATTTTAATAAATATAGAGAAGAATATATTTTTTTAATGATTTATAAGTTTTTAATGTACATGATCGTCAAACTAATTAATCTTTTCAAGGGAAATTATCTCCTAAAATGGGCAGTTAAATGGCAGCATTCAAGTGTCAAAATATAATGACGGACGTGTGGATCGGCCTGTTGACTGACGGACGGGCGAAACGGCTCGCTGGGAGTCCAACTTATGCAGGGGGGGGGGGGGTGCGGTGTTGGGAGTGATGGATCCCCTGACGCATCGGTCGAGCCCCCCTCCCCACCCCCTTCCGGCTTGGGGGGTGGGGGGCTAGGGGTTCCGCCATGTTGCTGGCCAGTAGGGCCGGGGGAAGCCTTCATTTCACAGACGAGAGAGACAAACCCGAAGTTCCCCGAATTTCATGCTCGCTTTTTTTTTCTGTTATATCTCATTGTATAAACCGGTGTGGCATAAAATTTTGCGGTCGATTAGGATAGGTTAGCTACATTATAAATACTTTAAAACATTGTGCAAGGTTGGTTACATTAGGTAAGTATAGCTACATTAAAAAATACTGTAAAATCATTTTATGGCTGCTTAGCAAATAACTTTTTAATATGTAGCTATCCAGGGTTAGGAAACCGTTTTTCATGATTTCACACTATCATTGATGTAGCTATCCTAACCAGATCAACCGTCCACAGTGTTTTAAAGTATTTATAAGGTAGCTAACCTAACCTAATTGACCATTAGTTATCATGAGTTGTATATTTGTTTACAATGAACAAAAAAAAAAAACAACCCGAAGATGCACGATCGGTCGTTCGGCTCTCTCGTCTGTTGAAAGAAGGCTTGCCGACGTGAGTATTCGGGTATGTGCAATATAGAACGTACATCATAGGCTTCCCGTGGGGCCGGAGCCGGCGCCACCCTCTGGCAGGTGCTATCGACCGTCCAACGAGAGCGAGCCATCCGCGAGGCTGGTTGGTGCGTTCGGCGGGGGAGACGGACTTGGGGGAAGTTTCATCCCCCGCCAGCCGCCTGGGGTGGCCGTGTATTGATGACGAGCTGTCACCGCCACTCCTCCTCCCTCCTCCGTCTACCTCTCTCCCCACCACGAGGGAGGGAGGGCAGTCCGTCTGCCACCTTTGAACCGCTCAGGGACGTAACCGTCGCGGAGTTGAAACTGAAACTTCTCGTTAAAACTCCCGCGCTGCCTCCGAACTCCCCGTGCGTCACCATGTCACTCCTCCAGCTATTCTCCTCTCTTTTTTTATCCATCAAGGGCTTCCCCGATCTCCATGACGTTCCGCCTCGCCCGCTAACCACAGACTTTCATGAAGTCAACTGAAGTTGACAATTTATATCTTAATGATACGTGAATTAATTAAACTTTGAAAGTGTTCCAGTCTTAATCAGTCTTTAGGGATGTGAAGAAAAAAATATATATTAAATTATATAGTATAATTTGAAAATTATGTATTGATATGTATTACAATTAGAGCTTAAGATTATTACCACATAAAATATATTATAAAAAATATTTAGTTTAAATAAAAAATAATTTATTAGAAAATGACAAACTGTGTCTCAAAGAGTTAATTAAAAAAAGTCTGCTCGTGGAGTCCACGCGCTGCAGAAGTGAAACTTATTGTTTATTAGGTATGGATAGAGATAAATTATTAATTAGTATTTTTTTATTCTATTGAACAAAGGATAATAATTGATAATATTAATGATGCGGGTATAATAAAAATACCGAGGGGTAGACAAACACGAGCTGCGTTACGATAATTCCGTAGCATCAATGCTACGCTACGTTTCTATTTCCCCCCCCCCCCCCCAAATCCCTTGGAGTCTTCCCATTCGACCGCTAGTGCATGCGTTGGAGTGGCGTCGCCGCTGACGCACTCTCCTCCTCTACATGTTTCCCCACCACGTACCTAACTTTTCCCCTCACGCGCGATCGGAATTTTCGTAGGGCTCGAAAATTGTAACCCCCCCTCAACAAAGAATTGTTCACTTCAGAATTATTGTCTTCCAACGGAATTTTGGGAACCGTCAAGAAAGGCGGCGCTCGTTCACGTCACTCCGCGCGGCGGCCCGCGGAATTCCCAAGGCTGCTCAGCGATAGATAACAGCGCCGAGGCAGGACGATGCGCGGGGAGCGGAGAGGGGGAGTGGGGGTAGCTACGACCCTTGTAATCCGGCCAGGCGCGCGTGGTATGCCTTACGTCAGCGGACCGCACATAGCCGTGCAGGGCTGCCAGCTCCGAACCTGGCCTCGAGGTCTGGTCTCGTTCTTAATAATATGTTATACCTCTCTATTGATAAAGATCACCTAATGAAAAAATATTAGACCCATTTTGTTGTAACTGCCCATGAAGCGTCGGTTTGGCCTACAACGCATTGAAAAAAATATATCCATAGAACGTTAGGACGCAAGCATTACTTCGTTACCCTTTAGACTTATATATAGTTGTAAGTAGTACATACACTACCTCAAAATTCCACAGGGAATAAAACCTTTGAATATTTAAGGTGAGTTTATGAACAGCATGCTTAAACAAAACAAAAAAAATAATTTATAACGTTTATTTGAATTTATTTAATTTTATTTGTAATAATGCCTACCGACCGTTACATAACTTTCACAGAAAACACAAAACTGTTTTCTCAGTGTGCTGTGTGCTAGTTCTTGGTTGGCTTCCCGTAATAGTGATACTCTCTCACGGCCTTGTTTAGTGTTTTCTTGCTACTGTTTTTAATTCATAACTATGGAATTCAGGCACGGAGAGTATGCGTGTACGGTGTAGAAGTTGATGCGATGAATGGTGTGTGTTTTTGAACGTGATGTCAGGCAAGGTAACGCAGAAGTGTTTTGTTCCAGGAAGAAACGAACGCCAGGCGGCCTGCCGGACGCACCAGGTGCGCGCGGTGAGGTGTGAGTAAACAAGACGCGAGCCAGCGAAACCGGCCTTTCTTCGGCGCCGTCGCGGGCGGAACTTTACCAATTTACTTCGTCCGAACTGCCGCGGGGCTTGATTGCGAGCCGGCGTGAGGGTTGCTAACTCGATCAGGGCGGGAACAAAAGATAGCAGGGAGTTGGAGGGTTGGTGTGGTTTCCCCGTCATGTCGCAGGGGTGAGATGCGCCTCGCGCCCCGGGCAGCCTGGTGACGCCGAGTGGGAGGGGCGGGAGGGGACATGACAGCCGCGCCAAGATGAGCGACTACGAGAGAATCCGACTGGTGATCCTCGGCGGCGCCGGAGTCGGCAAGAGCTGCATCGTGAAGCGCTTCCTGTTCAACACGTTCGCGGACAAGTACCGGCCCACGGTGGAGGACCTGTACAACCGCGAGTACGACCTGGGCCGCGTGGCCTTGAAGGCCGACATCCTGGACACGGCGGGCGACATGCAGTTCCCGGCCATGCGGCGCCTCAGCATCGCCACGGCGCACGCCTTCCTGCTGGTGTACGCGACCACGTCGGCGGCGTCCTTCGCCGGCGTGAAGCGCTGCTTCGAGGAGGTGCGCGAGCAGCGGGCCGACTTCCAGGTGCGTGGTCTCTCTCCCTCTCTCTCCCTCTCTCTCTCCCTCTCTCTCCCTCCCTCCCTCTTGTCCGTGGCGGCGTCGTTCGCCGGCGTGAAGCGCTGCTTCGAGGAGGTGCGCGAGCAGCGGGCCGACTTCCAGGTGCGTGGTCTCTCTCTCTCTCTCTCCCTCTCTCTCTCCCTCTCCCTCTCCCTCTCCCTCTCCCTCTCTCTCACTCCCTCCCTCCCTCCCTCCCTCCCTCCCTCCCTCCCTCCCTCCCTCCCTCTTGTCCGTGGCGGCGTTCACAAAGCCCGAGGGGAAACTCTCCACGGCATCAACTGTTCGGTGCATTTCGACAACACGGGCAGTCAGTAGCGTAGCCGGGATTTGTGTATTGGGGGGGTGTGTTCAGAAGCATGTTTCTCTCCCCCCCCCAACCCCCCCCCACACCCTCTATTAAAGCGGGTAGATCCGGGGGTCCTCCCCCGGGGAAAAAATTTGGATTTTTAAGGTGTAAAATAGTGCTATCTGAGCAGTTTTCGGTAGGTACTTAACTTTAAATATTGTAATGGTAAAAAATATTATTAATTTCTTTTAATAAAAAAAAATTGTTTGAGTGGTGAAGTAAGAAATTAATTAAAGATATTTTAATCACTCCAATTGCCTTGTCCACGTACACTCAAAATCATAAATCATGCTCGAAGCTCGACAATACAAAAAAAAAAAGGAACTAAAAATGGTTGGGTTTTTTTTGCAGAACTGGCCTCTTCCTGGAAACAATTAGGTTTAGCTTGAAGAGTTATATCCAGTCACCACCTGCTTATAATTACCGCGCCGGTTAAATACAACAGGTGTAAGTTATTTGAAAACTTGGGACCCGTCACGGCGTCACAACCTTATAGCTTCTGCTCGCGACAGGGGTAGGGGAAGGGAAGGAGAATCGGTAGGGCTCGCTTACTTACTCTTCCCCGTGGCCGGTGAGAGCTAACTTGCTTTCAGATAAGAAAAATAATTGGTGGCTAAGGGGGGGGGGGTAGAATCCCTAACCCCCCCCCCCCCCCGTAACTACGCCCCTGCGGGCAGTACAGTAAACTCCCTATTATCCGCGGGCGGATGATCCGCGGTGCGGATTTTCCGCGCATGCTACGAAAAAAAAAACAAACAGCAAATATGTAAATATGTAAATCTGTATTTTATTACAAGTGAGCGAATTTGAACTCTACTGACGAGTGTATTGTGTGCAGTATACAGTAAAACGCCACAGGCCTTCTCGGAACTCACGCAGTAGGCTGGCGTGCATAATATTTCAGAAAAATACAAAAATTTTAGCATCATTAATTTTTTTTACAGTTAATTGTAACGTTTACTGTACATACATTTTTAGATTTTTAAGTTGAAATTAATGTTTCCTTTTTTTGTTTCCCATTTTCGGCTCTTTGCGGACTATCCGCGATTTTCACTATCCGCGGTGGACCTGCCACTTAATTTCGCGGATAATCGGGAGTGTACTGTACTTTACTAGCGTTCCCTGCCGAAAATCAGGCCAAAAGCAAGGGGTTTCAAGCCCGTTTCTCTTTTCTCATAGACGTTTCAAATACAGTTCAAGATAGACAACATGGCGACACTAAAAATATCTTACCAAATCATCATTATAAATTCTACGCTAAAATTTAACCAGACACTGTAAAGAAATGTGGAACAGCATATTTTTATTTCGAATACAGTATTTATTGTGTTTGAACGAAACATCGTGTCTAAGTTTAGAAAAATTAAATAACGGAAATTTATAGTGAAATTTTCGCATCATTCCGATAAATTATTCTATGTACCACACGCATGCATTTGGGTTAGAAGAGGAAAGGTTTGCGGAAAAATGGTAGGCCTACTATTTGTCTTACGAAAAAAATTCCGTGGCAGCGACAGACAGCTTAATTAATTAAATATCTTAAGTTGCCTACTCTGTATTTATAAACGCGGTAACTTACGTATTATGTATAGAGTTTTTATAGTTCATAGAATTAATTGAGTGATTAGAGTGGCTGCGTGGCGCGTTCGATTCTCTGACAAAGAGAATTTGTTTGGTTGGACCGGGGCACTCCCGTTTTACACGACATTACATACCGTTCTTTAAATGATTCATGCAATGAGTAACTTTGATTTAATGCAGTTTTTTGGATATACGCCACTGCAGTTTTGCACTGTTTGTCATGAAAAAAAAATTCCTGAAATCATTTTTTTTATTTATTTATAATCAAAAATAGTTTTTTTGACGTGACGTCTAATAAATCGATGAACGCCGGCTGCACGCACGAAAAAGTGTCCCATTACGCACAATGTTCCGTTACGCTGTGTCCCGTTATGCTAATAAATTGACTAAATATTATGTTAATTCATATAATTGATGATAGATATACACTTTATTATATGAAAACTTGTTCATAATTATATTTAAACATTATAGCTAAATTCCAGTTTTTAAAATTAATTACAAGTCATCTACACGTGAACTGTTTCGTATACTGTTTATAAAGTGAATTGAAAAGTTAATATGGTTTTCATTGCTTGTTACAATAACAATTTCGGCATTTAAGGTTAATTATTCTTGCATTTTAAAAATCTGATTACTAGTATATTTTCAAGTATTTATTCTTTCATTATTAAAATAAAAATTATTCATTTTTATTCATAAAAGTATGTAATCATTCCATCATGTTTTGTTATGACGTTGTCACGTTAAACTATCGTCCGTAAACCGACTTTACAGACAACCATCTTTTTTTCCATGACTAAGTTCGTTCAACGAAATTCTTGTGCTGTATGATATTTATATGTTGAACAATTTTTGTCCGTGCTATCATCGTTGTTTTGTCCATAAATACTTGTTTAGCTTCATTGTTTGTTCCGTTTGTCCGACATCAGCTGATTCAGTCTTGTTTTCTGTGAATTTTTTTATCTTCATATTTTTTTTTTTCGGAATTTTTTTTTCCATGACAAACAGTGCAAAACTGCTATGGAGTATGTCCAAAAATACTGCATTATGTTACATCCCGTGACTGACCTGCCTCACTGTTTCCCCCCGTGTGCAGCGACCTTGAAGTCAAAATGAGTTGTTCCGCTTGCCTTGAGAGCGGAGCGTTTGACCTGGCGGCCACGGGAACCGTGTCGATCACAAGTGCTTGTATCGCCCAAGATCGACCATCAGTTTTCGACAAAACTGGTCCACCAGCACGTGCCATGGCCTCCACATTCGATTATGGGCCCTGTACCCAAATTTTACAGCTACCTTATAATTGCATGGTTATGTCTTACCTTCACTCTTTTTTTAGAATGTTATTTAACCTGAAAATACAGGCTAAAATTACGGTCACTATTTTCTAAGTCCAAACTAAGCTTTATTTATAAAATTATTTTACTTTAAAATAACCACAGTGAGTATGTATATTTATTTCACACACTGAGACGAAAATAAACAGGGCTGGGCCCTGGACACAGGGGTAAACCCAGTTCCACCCTTGTGGGGACCATGGCACGTGCTGTCGACTTTCATAAACCACGCGAGGAACGCAAGACGCAAAAAGTTAAGTAACGGATGTTTTCAAATACCCGCCCGTTTACTAATTACATCATGAATTTATATAATTAAATTTTAAATTTTATTTAGTCACAAAGACCCTCAATCGTCAGCCAGTTTCAAGTTTTTGCGTTTAACCTTAAGTATTCAAATTTAATTACTTCGAAATCTTTTTAACATGCAAACGTAATGCATTCTTATTAAACTATTGTACATTGTAAGCAAATGAAGATTTTAAAATCAAATTATCAACTTTTTCTCACGTGTTCATAGCTAAAAAAAAAAAAAAAAAAAAAAAGTTATTTATGAAAATAAGCATGACGAGGAAATTTTTTCTCTGCAGTTTTAAGCTGTATGGTTGGTGGTCTTGTGACTTGCGTGACAGTAATTTTCTTGCGTTTCTTGCTAAAGCCTGTATCACACGATGGAAGGTTTCATACAGGCTCCGCTAGAAACTTCCAGAAAAACTGTTGGCCAAGTCTACCTTCTCCAGTGGCTTTTTTTTTAATGATAGTTAATACTTTTTTTTGTATCGTATGAACACGGATGTCTCTCATAATTGTCGCACGATACTGTTAACTGCTTCAGACCACATGTCCACAACGTTTTAAATTAACCAGGAATACCTCAATCCCTACTTTCAATCTTTTTGGAAAACCTTTCCACAGAAGTTTTGATCAGGGTCGATTACAAAATCTTCCACGGGAACGGCCAGCGCTCTGCTATTTCTTTCCACTGAGCCATGGATGCCTGCTGCCGCGGAAGACCTCACATAGTCCTTTGAAATGTTATAATTTAAGGACCGAATATTGCATTTTTTTTTTAGAGGACCCGGTCAATTTTGGAGCTGTAACAGCGTTTTAAATGAATTAAAATTTAAAAAAATTATAAGGGAAAAATTTCCCCAAAAGATTATTTACAAGATTGGTCTGAGGTAATTTATTTGTAAAATTTTTAAAAAAAGTTATAGAGCAAAAACGAAAATCTTTATAATCATTTTCTCACTGTGTAGCATGTTTGCTACAGCTCTGGCCTGGATAAGGTTTATGTTGGCAGAAATGGTAGACTTTTTATATTTATTAATAGTAATAGAATTTATTTTGATTTACGTTTGTTATATTTGGTTTAACGTAAAATATATATATGAAACTGTAATTTTTATTTAGTCTTCTTAATTTGTTAATTTTAATGGACTTTAGTTATTATATTGGTCTGGAAGGTTCGAGAGCATCATCGATTGTATCGCTGCGCGGCGAACGCACGTGGTGGAAGAGCTGTGTGTCTGACGTCAGCGAACATATGGAGTGGGTGTGACGTCAGAGGACGAGTGATCGGGAGTCGGCCCGTGGGCCTAGCCGGCGGCGGACGTGTCGAAATAAAGCGGGTTGACCGTGGTGATGCTTCCACTACGAAGCGATTATGAACGGCTTGCCTTTTTAAAAAAGGTTGGGGAAGCCGTATACGTAGGACGCGAGTGAGCGGTGAAGAGGTTGGTGAATATCGCGAGCATGTTTTAAGGAGGAAATACGTGCGTCGACGACACCTCCGAACCAGCATGACGGGAACTCGTCACAGCAGAAATTCGCAACTCCGGCAACGTTTAATGGTGATGATTCGCCATCATTTTACGCTCGTGAGTAAGTGAGTGTACCAGGTGACCGGACTTCTCGACGTGGATCGCAAGTAAGTGCCAGCCATGCCACCGCCCCATTGACCCTTTTTAGTCGCAGCAAGAAATGATAAAGCTGGGATTTTGCAAATTTAAATAACTTACTACGCAACCTGATTGTTCAGCAGTTGGTTACCTTCCGCGTGCAAAAATAACTATACTCGACAGTCGTTGAAGTGAAAAGACCGTCAGCGTTAGACTATGACTTAAACTGTGAAAGGCCTTTTTGTTTTAAGCCAAAATTTTGGAACTAGATAAAATTTTTTAAGATATTTAGTGAGATGTTAATATGTGTTAATATGTTGTTACATTACGCTTATCAGATGTAAAAGTTTATCCTTTAATATTTATAGTTGTACTATGCCTGGCGCGTCAGAGGTTGTTTTTAATATGTTATATATATATATATATTTATAGTTAATATTTTTTTGGGGTAATTATATTAATTCTTCGGAGCTCCGAAATATAAGATCAGAGTATACCGTTGGTAGTAATTGATGAAGTATTTTGTGTATAGTTTAACGGTAATTTTTTTATATGATACAGTATGTATTGGAAGTGGTTCGCGGCGATTTGTGAGAAATCCGTTTATGATATATTTATCTAACTATTAAATGGTGCCATATAAATTTCTCATTTTTTTTATAACTTGCTGTCCCCTCTCACTGTTCAAAATCTTACTAGTAGTGTTGTTGTGTCTGCTATCGGTTTGGATTCAAATATTTGTTTTTGGGGTTTGCCTGCGCTCGCGGTACGAGTCATTAGAGTCTTTTGGCGGTGTGGCGAGGCGCGGGAGTTGTACGTGTTGGCTAGGGTCAGGGCCAAAACGTTACAACTGTTTTGCTTATAACTTCTTTAATTTTTAACTTAGGGCAAAAAGTTATATAAACATATTTGTAGGCAAAACAATTTGCTACAAATTATGACTTTACAAATTTTTTGTAAGACGCATAGTTTCCGAGATATCGCGAAAACAAAAGTGTTTTCACCCCTTTTTCCAAGATGGCGGCCGGGGGACAAGGGTGGCGACCCCACAAACTTGAGGTTAAGCTTCTATTGACCCCCCCCCCCCCCCACACATGTCCCAAAAATAAAATTGCGTCCTCTAAAAAAAATGCAAAGCTCATGTAACATTTCAATGGACTAACAAGGAAGCCTGCATCGTGTGATGGTGCCTTCAAGCCGCACCACGCGCGGTTGAGAGCAGCTTCTCCGATGTGCGCGGTCGGGTGACGCAGTGTGGGACGCGCGCGGTGTGTCCGCAGGAGATCCCCATCGTGGTGGCGGGCAACAAGCTGGACCTGGCCTCCTGCCACCGCGAGGTGTGCATCGAGGACGTGTCCGAGTGGGTGTACTGCGAGCTGCCCCGGCTCAGGTGCGTGCCTCCCTTCTGCTCGCCCCGTTCCAACACTGTTGGGGCCGTTCAGGTGGGGTCGAGCCCAGGGGCGCAACAACAGGGGGGGGGGGGGAGGGCATGGGTATTTTGCCCCCCCCCCCTTCTGAAACCTTGAAGTGGGGGCAAACGGGGGCAAAGAAAGTGATGTGTAATCAATTTTTAGATAATAAAACTGCTTAAAAAGCACCATTTTCCACCTTGAAATACAAATTTTCCCGGGGGAGGACCCCCGGAGCCCCCGCTTCAATAGGGGGGGATCGATGACTCTTTATAAAAAAGGTATATTGCCCCCCCCCCCCCCCCTTTTGGAAATTTAGTTGTTGCGCCCCTGGTCGAGCCGAATCTCTCCCGGGAAGCTTTCATTTCGCAGACGGGAGAGCCAAAACCCGAAGTTCCCCGAAGTTCATGCTCGCTTTCCCCCCCCCCCCCCTTCTATCTCATTGTATAAACCGGTGTGGCATTAAATTTTGCGGTCGATTAGGATAGGTTAGCTACATTTATAAATACTTTTAAAAATTGTGGAAGGTTGATTATAAGTATAGCTACATTAAAAAAAAAATACTGTAAAATCATTTTATGGTTGCTTAGCAAATCACTTTTTAATATGTAGCTATCCAGCGCTAGGAAACCGTTTACATGATGTCACAGTATCTTTAATGTAGCTATCCTAACCAAATCGATCGTCCACAATGTTTTAAAGTATTTATAATGTAGCCAACCTAACCTTATTGACCATTAGTTATCATGAGTTACAATGAACAAAAAAAAAACCGAAGATGCACGATCGGGCGTTTGGCTCTCTCGTCTGTGAAAAGAAGGCTTCCCAATCTCACCCAACCTCACGTGGATGAGAGGTGGGGGGTCTCGGCAAATATCTCGTTAAATTTTTCCCCGCGAGTAAACTGTGGTAAATTAAGTAAAAAATTTATCGCGGTTACGCGAAAGCCACAAAGTCACTCTTGGGCCCGCACATGAGTTCCCATTCAAATATTTTAATGTTCGATTTTCTCACTGTGATTCTAGACTTAAGTTCTGTTCTTAAATACTAGTCTTAAATAAAAATGATTAAGCAAATAATGATTTTTTTTTTAATAAATCCAACACAATCAAGCACAGATTAACGTATTTACACCAATAATACGCATTTTGAAAAATCTCACCTGGGTTTGGGAGGGGTGTGGGGGGAATTGAGCCATACCTCACGACATTTCACTAAAATCGTCTCACGTAATTAATGGACGCCCCCAAACGGAGACGGATCTCACGCAACAGAGTTTTTATAACAGCAAGAAGAAAGAGAAGGGCCCGTACGGATTAGCTCGGCGATGCTGAGCTCTTCCGTTTACGTTGCTCTTTGCGACCAATAGACACCGAGTATTTGGCGGTGGTGGTAACCATGTTTGTTTATGTTATAAATACCTTAAAAATTATTTCAAATACAAGCATATCTAGTGTTCTATTTTGACTTTCTGGTGTATTTTTTTTATTATAAATGTAAATTCTGCCCATGCTGTGGTCTTGAAGCGTAATATAATTTTTAATTAATCAATATTTCGTAAACTTGAAATGCAATCTCATTAGGTGCTCTTTTTACGTTTCCATGCATTGTGAAAGCAGCAGACGCGATGGTAAAATGTTTCGGTGGATCCGTCTCCGTCTCCGTCTCCGTTTACGTGATGCGTCTCCGTTTCCGTGCCATTGTATAACGGGCCTTATACTGCGCCTGCTCTCGTGTGTGTAATATTTCAGCACAATTTTGAGGGGTCTGGCTCTGGGTATAAAAGTTTTCATACTTGAATTCTAAGTCAAAACCGTGACATTGTTCTACTTTTCTGCTACACCCACGAGCCGATGTTGTCAAGATGGCGGACCCACGGATACCAACATAAATCCGTATATACTCACTTTCGTAAACATTGGTGGACATACCGAGGGTATTGCAGGGGCAAATGCAACTTTATGATAGTGATACTACCCTGGAATATACTTGGTAAAATAAAATAGCCACAGAAAGAAGTAATCACAAGTTTTAAAATGCTTAAAGAAACTGGCAAACCAATGGTGCAGGTGTTATGAGGGGGGGTGGGTGCTGGGTGGAGTGCATAGGTGGCAGTTTCCCCCCGCACTGATATTGTTAAAACGGGGGTGGGGGGCAAAATACACACTTTGCCTCACATCCCCCCCCCCCCCCACACACACACACACACACACACAAATATTATATTATGTCTCATTATGTCTCACGTTAATGCATTCCTATTCCGGACAAGCCGTATTCGGGTTCGCTGGGGCACTGTAAAGACTAGGTATGTCTGGCCGCCATCTTTTGTCTCGCGCGAGAAGGGGCGCCGACTCCCGACCAGCGCAGCCGGGTGCAGCGGTGAAATAAACACGTCATTGTGAAGAAACAATCACGCCAAACTGCATGAGGTTCTCTCTTACGTAAGATAAATACCATCCGATGGTTAAGTTTTTAACACTGTAGTCGCTGTAACACAACAACAACAATAACAACAAAACTCGCGAAGATTTTTTTTTTTTAGGTTTTGTGAGGTGATTTGTTCAACCTTCTTTATAGAAGGATATTTTTTTTTTCCCTGTTACTTCAACTGTCACCAACACCATTTTTCCACGCCACCAACAGAAGGTAGTCGTGTCTTCCTACATGTTTATCATCCTAGTCTTCGACGAGAAGCGTAAGATGTACATCAAGTTCTGTCCCTTCCCGATTACACCCGAACAATTCACCTTCGGCCAACTTCGGTATTTGTTTTATTTTTGCGCAGGAAAATCTTGAAAACACTATGGACGGTTAGTTAGGTTAGTATAGCTACATTAAAATAAACAGAGAAATATAAATATATATAAATAAACCCGAGGTTGGCCGAAGGTGAATTGTTCGGGTGTAATCGGGCAGGGACAGAACTTGATGTACAGCTCAGGCTCGCCAGTCTTCGACCGCCACCGACAGCAGCAGTGTCTGTCGCACAGGGTGAAGGTGATCGAGTGCTCGGCCAAGGACGACATCAACATCAAGGAGATCTTCCGCTCGTTCGTGACGCTGTCGCGCATCCTGGTGGCGGCGGGCGGAGACGACTGCGCAACGGGGCTGAAGCGGCGCTCCAGCGCCTACGTGAGCGCCAGCAGCAAGGGCCAGCGGCGCTGCAGCCCGGCGCGCGTCGAGTCGTCCGGCTCGGGGGCGGGGGGCGGCGGCGGCGGGGCCGAGGGCGGTTGCGGGTCGGGCCTCGAGGTGGGCCGCCCCAAGCCGCGCAGCCGCAGCCTCATCCGCCGCTCCAGCAGGAAGGCCAAGCAGCAGATGAGGGACGCGCAGGCGGACGAGTGTCACGTGTCGTAGAGCAGTTCCCCTCCCCTCCCACTCCCTCCCTCACCCCCTCCCACCCTTGCCGGGGGTGGCATCCCCAACTATTTTACCGTTTTTCCATTGCACAACCATATTTATTTGTTTACTAATCATGTAGCCTACTTATTTCATGCTTTTACGAACTTACAAGACAAAGTTTTTATGTCAGCGTGAAATATGTGGTATACAGCTTTGGACCAACCGTCCGTAGCCTGCGTCTTAAAAAACTATTTTTTTTTTTTGTGCATCATTCAGAAATCAATAAAATTTGGGTTTTCCCAAAACCCTGAAGGAAAAAAAATACCTCAGGTTCCTTATGGTTCTTAAAAACCCTAATTTTTATTGATATATGAATGATATGCTAAAGATAAATACATAGGTACAAGACAAAGGTTGGATACAAACTGTTTATCCGAAACTGTATACCACATGATTTCATGTTTTTCATTACATGCTTGGACTGACATAACAATTTTCCATTAAGTTCATAAATACCATTAAGTAAGGACTTTTTTAGAAGAAAAAAAAATTTCATAACAACTAAATGTGTTTATATTATGAACTTCCTTAAAATCATAAACAAAAAAAAATGACACAAGCTAAATAATTTATGACATTATGCCCTTAACAATCCTGCCCACACTAATCAGCCAAAACTTCTGGAATTGAGTTTTGGCTGTCTTCTAGGTATTTGGTTTATTCTTTGTTTCATAATTTCTGATTTGGTATGCTTCCCATCTGAATGTGTTCAGATCTCACTCGTTTTGCAAACTCAAACAACACGTATCTTTGATTGACACTGAACCTTTTTTTGGTGCATGTATTACTAGATAAAACCTCATTATTTTCATAACATTATTACAACAAAATTAACCCTATTTCACTACCAACCGTCAATTTAATTGTACATAATTTATTTTGATGCATGCTTCAGAATTATGACTTTAAAATAAGACAGTTAAATACAGCATTTTATTAACAAATAAAAAATTAACATGATGAATTCATAAATTTTTAATTTTGTTACATATTTTTAGATGCTGGAAAAAAAAATCAAAAAGTGGAAAACAGCTTTTGAAAAACATCTCAGATGATAACTGTACACATTTACACACAGCCAGCTGCTGGCAAAGTAGGGAAAATATTTCCAATGTCTTGGATCTCATTTAAAATCTGTACCAGTGTTGTTTCAATTGGTGGCCCCTGAAATCATTTTCAACTTTTTTTTTTGTACAGCCTGTTCAACTTTGTATCATTTTCTAGCGATTTATACATGCCTAATAGTGGACAGACTAAGGCAATGCCAATTTTTCCGTAAAGTGTAGCCAAAGAATGTATTCACAGTAGGTGTGAAGATTATGCTTAGTAGAGATTTCACTTGTGTTCATTTAACCACAAACCAAGAGAATATGCGGAATTTCATATTGGGGGGGGGGGGGGGAGGAATATAATCTCTTTGCCTGTTCATAAGATTTCAGGCGAGGAGGGGGGTAGAAGTATATATATATCTCTCCCCCCCCCCCTTTGTGTATGCCCCTGCTAGAACACCAAGTATTAACTTACATTATTTAAGTGGTTTCCATATAATTTATTTCACCTGAAACTCCGCATCTAATCTACTTTCAATAAACAAATAATAATACAATTAATAATAGGCTTCGCAAAGTGCATTCGTGCATCAGTTCCGTGAAACTGCTAGATCCTTCAAATTGTGGTGTTAACTATCAAGCTAACTCAAATATGGCTCTAATTACCTGGTGTTTGGGGCAATCCAAAAATTACACATGTTTTGTTTAAGTGTGATTAGTTAGTTGAGGCTATAATTTTATATGGACGTTAAAATACTGGGATATTTGAGCCACAGTAAAGGTGTCTTGCTGGATTATAATTCAACAGCCAATAATTAACTAACAGTTTTGAGGAATCCCGCTAACAAAATCATTTTCTGGTGTCATGTTTGCACTAGTTCTTGCTCCGAAGTATTTAATTTTAATGAAAGCCAAAATAAGCTGATTTCAGAGACCAACCAATCTGAAAATGGAACTTTCAATAAAGGGCCAGCCACAATGAACACAATATTCTCACAAGCGCAACACTGTCTTATTATTATATGCAATTACAGAACTGGGATATTTTTTTTTCAATTGGGTTGATTAGTGGTAGCATTCAGGGAAGCTGTAATGTGTTATGCTTAACTGCGAGAAAACCCCATCATTGGTGGGCTACCTCTAACCAACAGTTAACTTCAAGTTATACGTCAAAATAAGTTTTTCCCCACAAAAAAATATATATATATATTTTTTATGTCTTTAAAGTACAGCAAAAAAAAGTAACTGTAAAAAGGAAAATGTGCATGTATTCCGTTAATAAAATACATACTATTTTTAAAATAAAATTATAAATTTATCACAGATGTGGGAGCCAACCCTGAATTATTTCTCGCACTTCCGCCCATGTTATTCGTACAAATATACCTAGTATTACTTTTTAGCTTATTTGCTTCCCCTTATCCCCCCCTTGCCACCTCCTTCCTGACCCAAAGCCACTCCCAAAACTCCACCATCATTTTACATTGCTTCCTACCCTACAAGGTCGAACAACATCCTAAGTCAAAGGTGGTTTCCTGTGATCTTGATCACATTCTGTGTGACAAAATTTGTAAGTTCCAAGCACTTAAAGGTCCCATATCATCTCTCATTCAATAGGAATGACTTTATTCATTATGCTGTAATATCACACTTTGAAAATTTAATTAGTGTTTTCAGTCAGTGAAATATAGTTCACTGAAAACCTAGACCACCTAGATGCTATCGACAAGTGTTTATTTATTAAATGCACTATTAATGAATGCCTCGAAGCAGTAAGGCGCACTTCAAAATCAATATAAATAATTTTCATTAAATCACTTTAATAATCAGCGAGTTTTAACTGACTCAAGTTTAACAGTTTTAACAATTTTTCAACTGAATTTTACTCCACTGAAGTTGTTTTCACTGATTCAATTTGAGAGTACTCAACAATGTTAAAAGTTATTTTAAGAAGCTTAAAATATCATAAAAATAATATCAATCTTATTCTAACCAAATATCGGTAAACTGATATTTTATGTTGTACAACTAATAAATAGCCACAATAAAATGATAATGTTGGAAGGAAAGTAAATTTTTAAAATTCCCAAACCACAATCTTGAATTTGGCAACATTATTTTATTCTATCATATCTCTGTAACTGGTTTATTGTTGATTCTTAGACCTTTGATGTAATAAAAACTAAAATAATTCATCAATGTCAGTATATACTGTAAATTTTTCTCTACTCAAATTGTTTGATGTACTATTTTATGTAATTTAATAGCTATTAATCTGTGTTCACCATAAAAATTATACCTGAAATTGCTTTTCAAAAGTGTTTTTCAATAACATTATGTAGATGTTATGGGTACTTTTTTTCCCCCTTCTGTCATACTAAGGGACAGAATGGATATGAAACAATAGAAACACACATGTGATATCTTCAAATTATGCTTAAGTAGACGAAATTGTGCTGTATACATTTTAATAGTGTCTGTTGTCTTTGTGTGTTCTACACTATCTGCTGATGCAAATGCGATGAAAGCACAAGTCATCATACTTCATATTAAACTCCCGGAAAGTCCTATGGGACGATATTGTGACGTCAATTGATTCCCTTCTTCGAAGATACTTAGTAACACATATCCAGTTTCAGCGACTAAGAGCTTTGTCTGTAGTAAGTGAATTATTCCAAGAAGCTCGTAAACTCCTCACGGGAGAAGGTGTTAGGAGTCGAGGCAATTAGTTTACTAGCTCCGGCAATGAACGTTGCTCCCCACTCTCTTTAACGAGTGCATCTTCGTGGATTAGCGTATAATGTAGCACAACACTCGACTTGAAGAGTAGCTTCACTCATTACCTGTACCGTACGTCTTTTGCAGAGCACTAAGCTACAACCTGCAATTCCATCTAACAAGCAATGAACTTTGTGCAGTGGTTTTTAAACACCTGATATTAATTAGTCTGCTTGAAGTATGCATTCCTGCATTAAATTAAATTACACTTCAGAAAGGGTTTAAAAAAAATTTTCAAAAAATATTGCATGTTTTATACATGGGTTCTGACTTCAGAGTCTTTCAAAATAGCCAAAAACCAGCAACGGATCTAGGCTTACCTTTGCCTGAGGCAGAAATTATGATTACCATGGGGAGACCTCCCCCCCCCCCCCCCCCCCCCCCATCTCGACAACTTTTTTTTACAACAATAAGCATACCAGGCATAATTTTATTTGCAAGTGTGCACATTGTATGGAAAATATTAAATTCCACCCCATCCTCCATTCTCATCCCTTAAAACATAATGTTGGTACATCTAATTGAAATTTTGCACAATTTATGTTAAAAACAAGAAGAGATTTACTGCTTCATCCAATTTCAAAATAGCCACCCCTATCTTCCTGTCCACATGAGGTATCGAAAACCACCCTGTCCATCTTCCCCAACCCTTAAAACATAAAATTGGTATTTCTTTAAGAAATTTTGCACACTTGGCATTAAAATTAAGAGGAAAATAACAGGTCTGTCCAATTAAAAAAAAAAAATCCCTCTGCCTACATTAGATTTAGTAAAACCATTCCCAATACATCTTTATTATTCCTTAAGTAGTATTTTGGTACTTCTTAATGAAATTTTATGAACTCGACTTACAAGCAAAGAGATAATTAACTGTCTACATCAAATAATTTGCATAAGATTTTGAAAAATCACTCCCATCTACCTTGCCTACTACTTAATTGGTACAACTTGATAAAATCTTGCACACTTGACATTCAAAAGAGGAGTAAAAATACTTTCTACATCTGATTTTCATAAATTAAGTAATTTACTGAATACACGAGATTTCAAAATACTGCCTACGTCCCTCTTTCCCACCACTTAAAAGAGAATTTTTTACTCCTTGAATTTTTTCACAATATTGATGTTAACAATAAAATTAATTTACTGTAAACATCTGTTTTCAAAAAACATACCTCTTTTTCCTGGTTACATGAAGTTTAGATATAAGTACCCCCATGCCACTTTACTACCCCTTAAAACTGATTTTTGGCTCTCCTTAATGAAAGATGATTGCACACTTGATTTTAAAAATAAGAGGAACACTACTTCCCTCACCTCCCCGCTCTTCTCCTAAACATCACACTTTTCTACCTCTTGAATCAGAATTTGGGCACTTCTTGATTAAATTTTACACGCTTGACATTCAAATTAAGAAGAAAATTATTGTCTACACCTTGTTTCTAAAAAAAAAAAATAACCCCTTCACCCTCTGTGCAGTCCAAGCAACACCGTACTTCAGCTTGTGTACATAGGTAATTAGGACATCCATTTTCAATCACTTAGTAGATATCGTATAGCGTATAGGTAATTATATTTTATATTCGCCCTATACTAAATCTGTCGACCCAACCTGCACCCCCTTCAATCCAGCGCCTGGGGCAGACTCATCCTACCCTAGATTCATCATTGTCACAAACATACATTTCAAATACTTTTCAAATCTTAAAACACACTTCTTGAATATCTATAAAAATTGTATTGAGGACTGACTACATTGATCTTTGCTAAATACTTGTTACCATTGTGATCCTAGAATCACTGCTAGAATTTCTCGCTGTTACGTACAACACAGTGAGTTATTTGAGTTCCCGACAAAATCATTCTCACTCACTGCATGCGGTGGCACTGCGCAATGTTTCAACATGAATACCCCAACAAGTTGCTTCCTCTGATGTTTCACAGACATTGTACATGTTTGAGGTACTTAGATTTTACCTGCTCGTCTATTTTTTTTTTTTTTTCATGAAAAGAATAAGCTTTATCTGAATAACTTTATTGTAGTACTTCTTTAATTGAGGAAATATATTATTCTGTCAGCTATGTCTACGTTGAATAGAAAATTCACAAATGTGGATTTCTTCTATTACTGAAAATTTACTTCATGATAATTTGACTTGTAATTAGAAGCATTTTTGTATAAAAATTTATGGCTATTTATTTAGTTAGGAGAACCTATCGATCAGTTACTTTAAAGAAATAGCTTATGATAGTTTTTTTAATTACAAAAGTAAAAGACAATAGTTACCTTCAAATCATATTCACGTAAAAAAAATGTTTTTGTTTGTGAGACATGAACAAAAAAAATAGTGCTTGCTCTAACATACCTACACAAACTGTCTTTTCTTTAAGACATGTAAAAGTTTACCATACATGACCAAATCGATCATCTTATGGTTGACTACCATATCAACAGTACGTAGGGAGCAGTGTAATCATCACTAGCTTTGTTGATAATGATTCAAGTAAATTTTACAAGTTTACATGAACAAAGGGTTGTTGATTGTTTGAAAAAGTATGAACACCATTATGTGAATGTGATGTATAGCCGTGCACAATATCCAATTTAATACTGTGTGAAAAGTTAATGTACATTTCTTTAAAGTTCAGTTATATTTATGAATTTTTGAACAGTGCAAGCACTTCATTTCCAGTTACCAATGGTTTTAAGGCCAATATAAAACTGCCGTAGATGAATGTTGATGAACTAGTGCATACATGTGAAGTCCACTTGCACGTTACTGGACTAGGTAAATTATTCACGGCTATAGATCACATCGCAAGTATATTTCTGTAAATTTTGTATGAAGTTATATATATACATGGATAATATTTGCTGTTAATCAATGTAGTGTTTTACCCTACACTTCATCAAAATAACTACTTTGCGTAGATAGTCGATGCAAGGATTGTGCTGTGAACTAAAGGGGATCAAATTAATTTGTGCATTATGAACTGAAGAGATATTCTCAAGAGACCGTAGTGTTTAGAAGATTTGTGGGCACGATCAGATCAGGATACCTGGCTTGTTTTTTTGAAGGAGCTCTGACTCAGAAATGTGTGTCATTGCTAGCATTTTGTATTTATCCGTCCCTTTGAATAAAATGCCCCTTTTCATACTCCTCAGAATTTGTAGATTGTCAGTGCGAAAATGGTACGTGAAGAAGCACTGTTTGGTTGGAGATGGTAACGCAACGAGATTTTCCTTTATTTGGTGTTACTTTTTTTGGCCTCTAAATGATTGCATGCTCGTGTGGCTATGGACATGTCAAATCACTGTGTATTTATGTAAAAAAAAAAAAAAAAGTGTCCATTGGTTTGCAATGATGTAAAACTTTGTTTTTCATTTACACGCACACCATTAACTCTTGCACTTGACTGTTACATTTATAACCCACTAGCACTTAAAATTTACGTTATTAAGGTGTAGTGATTAAACTGTCAGCATCATTCAGTTAGCCAGCAAGTGGAACAATGCTGCCTTAATATGGTTACTCTGTGAACATATCTTCTTGGCTACTAGCCATGGCAAAAAAAAGCCTACTCTTTCTTTATATCTGCTTGACTGTGACAAACAACCTTGTCTGTGTACGTGAGAGCCATTTAACAGATGCTTCATGAAATGCACAGCAAAAATAAAGAGAAATTTTAAAAAAAACTGTAATCTACGTACATAATCATTATTTAGCACAGTTTTTGACTTAAGTTAGACGAAAGAGAGAATACGAGAAATTTATTTCATCCAAAAACATTACATACTAACCAATTAAAACAAATATATTATATAGGTGAAGTACTTATATTTTCAAAAAAAAGCTTAACTGATAAATAAAATAATTTTATTCTATGGAAGTTGCCACAAAAAAAAATATGGTTTATTTTCAGCCAAATTGTAAAGAGTTATCTAATGAATAAGAAAAAAACTTATTTTTAATTTTTATGATATGATAGATAGTTGACCTAACTAAATTTGTCTCGCAAGTTTACAGCAAATCAAAAAACTTTTTGCCTAAACACATTAAATCCATTTAATTTTCTTTGATAACTCACTTTTTGTTAGTTCAACTGAAATTACCTACATCATACTATAAGCAGCTGATGTTTACTAGTTTATGCCTAATCACTATGTAAATACCCACACTGTGTTGTAGGCTAACTCTGTGATGCTTTCACACAAAAAAAATATATATATATAATGTATGCCAGAAAGGGACAACAGAAATCTTATTTTTTACCATGAACTAACAAACCATCAGTGCAATCAAATCAGGTTGTTGGTTTGACACAGAAAATTTGTTTCACGCCTTTCAAAGACAACTTAATTATGTTCTTGGATTTCGCCTACACACATGCATTCACAAAACTCCATTTTCTACTTCACAGAAGCTGTAAACTATACAGCTATATGATTGTAAATTAAAAAAAAATACACACAACAGGATTACATTGAAAAAATTTTAGATGAAAAACTGCACTATCTTAAACACTTTGGGTGTGTTTTGAGGAAATGTACTTCAAAGAGCACAAAAAAAGTCTATTCAAAAATTTAAATTCACTCGTACTTTTTTCCACCTACGAATATTAAGACAGTGAAGTTAATGGTTGAGGCAGATGTTAAATTTTTACGCTAGAGACAAATGCAGACTTACTATGCTGCTTTGTTAAAAGTTACGTCTTACATTTTGAAGTATTAAAACTTATTGCAACTTATTGTAATATCTGGTTCAAATTTATAAAGAAACAAATAAAACCATGCTTAATTATTTTCTACACTACTTATTAAAAAAAAGTGCAGGACATAAATTTTAGTTTGTTAGAAAATGCACAGGTTAATTACAAAAAAATGAGGAATCGTAACAATAATATTAATAAAATAAACGCACACAAACTAAATTAACTTTCCTATTTCTATTGCCTACCCTTTCTGACACACAAAAAACCTAAAATCAATGCTGAGGATATATCTAGGAATATTTGCTTTAAGAAATATGTATGTACTTTTGTTTATTATACGTATGGGAAGATATATTATGTGTTAAACTTGTGATGTTCCATACCACGTGATTGCATTATATACTGTTGCATGTATGTATTTCCATTTGAAATGTAATCAATGCACAAATGAATTGCATTTACTAAGAGTGTGAATAAACTCATCACTGGAGACTTATTACACTCTGAAAAAAGTTTTTCATAATTTTAGTTATAAGGCTTCTGTACTATATTTATTTATTTAGAGAAAAAAAGTATATATTTATTTTAGTGACACAAGAAGTTAACTGTACACATAAGGTTCACCTATGTTAAGTAATGTAATGTACATAATGAAATGCTTCTAGTTTTGTTACTACGAAAAAGCAATTTCTTATTTGTACTGATGTGAAGCAGATATATAAAGTAAGCAACTCTTTATATTTAACAGTTTTCCTCTTTAAATTATTATGTATCCAGACATATCTGTGTACTATCTATGTAACCAAAAGCGGTAATAACTGTAAATTCACCATCTCATAAAGCACATGCTTTTGGGATAAATGTTGAGCTCTTCTGTGACAGACTGCACAATATCATTAAATATTTTATTTGTTTGGAAAATACAATTAATTATAGACTCATGTCATTTTTCTGCTGATTCTCATACATAGTCTATTATTAATGAATGCTTTATCATAAGAATAATGTACATGATGCATTTTGATAAAATAGCATATGTTCAGAATATAATAGGACAATAACAGGAAGTGGCCAGATATACAGAATAAAAAAGCAGCATGGAAGAAAAGTTAAATAAAGACTATGATTTGAGGTAAAAAAATATATATAATAAAGAGCAAAGTTACGATCTAGAAAAGAAGAGAAAAATATAAATCAAAAATACCACAGATCTAAAATTACATTTAAAAATAATAACACTTCTTCTTTATGCATCAAAAAGTTTGCTAATTCAAATGGTTTTTAGGTTACAAAATACAAGAAATTTCTAAAATAATTTATGTGTCTTTGCTAAACAGTACTGTATTAAATGTTAATCATTTTCATTATCAGTGTTGTTATATCAATATTCTTAGTACATAAATATCACACACCCAATTCACTTTCACATTTTGTATCTATATTGTAAATTATTGTTATTTTTATTGCATTAGGAAACAAACAAGTTGTAATACACAACGGGTAATTTGTACATACAATTTTTGTATACATACTAGTTTGTGATGGTAGTTTTGGACTGGATGCAAAGTTATGTCTGTATTGAAATTTTTCCATTATTGTCGTTTCTTGTACCTTCCCGAAAAACTTGCAGAAGCGAGAGTTGTTTCGTACATTACTTCAATGCATACATGTATTTCTATGTCTACTACTATAGTATAAAAAACAGTACTTGTATCACTGTTGAGAATAGTTTATCAAAAAATTATTTTTAAGCAAATATGAATTAGTTTAAATAAACTAAAAAAAATTTTTATTTATCAGTGTTACTTTGATGTGTTTTGGCCGTGGTCAAAAACACTTTTATTTCAGTGTATGAGTAAATTTCTCATAAGTTAATGTGTTGAAACTATATACTATTTGATTACATTAAGTGAACATTTATCCATCTATGATAGTTGAATTTTTTTTTTTTTGCTAAAAGTGCAGATGATTTGCTATATTACAAATATGTATTTATAATAGTGTTAAAGAATATATTTGTCATCATTGGTAAGGATTTTTTTAACAAATAAAGTTCCAACTAATGTTTTCTTTGATTAATATGGTCTAGTTGAAACTTAGTTCTTTCATCCATTAACACTGTTATACTGTAAAGAGTAAAATAATATCATATATTTAAATGTTACAAGCAAAAAAAATATCAGGAAACTAAGGATTACATGGCCTACATTGCACAAAAAGGTATTGCAGCGCGATTGAAATTTACGTATTTAAGAATAATATTTAATATTATTCACAATCTGTTTTTATATGAAAATAAAATTACCCCCAGGCCTATGCTAGATAAAATCTTTTCAAACATTTGCACTTCACACACATTATTTAGCACCACTCAGCTTAGCAAAAACATATTCAGCAGTGGAAACACGTAAAAACCTGTCAGAACTCCACTAGACATTACTACAGACTTTCCACAAGTTAAATACATAACAAGGCCACAGCTGAAATTCCCATGGCACGTATGCATGAAAAGACTGCATGAGAGTTATGAAAACAGGAAGAGAGCTGAAGCCAGGGAAAAAGAAGCTAAGCGAATTTCGTCATAAATGTCGTCATGGCTAGGTAGAACCAAACAAGGTGAGTGAAATACCGTGTTTTCTCGCATAATCGTCTAACATTTTATTTTAAAATCAAGTTTGAAAAGTAGGGGTGCGACGATTATGCGGAAAAAAAAATTTTTTTTTAGGTAAAGTTATTCATAAAACCAAAACCTGTTCATGGAAAGTATGTTTATTTAAAAAAGATGGAGTATACAAGAGCACGTCAAACAATTTATATTAATAATTCATTAAACAAAAACCTTTCTTCAACTTTAAATAGAAAAACCAAAACTCTAACGTGAACACAAGCCACTTGAATCTGACGTGAACTAACGTGTCGTAGTACACACTTGCCACGAAAGAATGCGGGCTCTCAAATGTAGTAAACTCGGCACCTGACAGAGAGCGCGCTTTGCATTCAATCGGCGAGATATTGATATTCGACTACGTGCGCACGCTCTATAAGGGAAGCAACATAACCAAACATGAATGATGTGCTGGCTACATTTATATAAGCCGTACGCCACTGCAACGCAGACAATTAGATAAAGGAAATAACATTTAAAAACCTCTTTAAAAGAAAATTTACATGTCAGACAACTTCGTATTTTTACGTTAATTAAATAAGCAAGTGGTAATGACCGAATAAATATTAGATTTCTACTTTAAAATACATTGTTTTGTATGGAAAAGATACCTACACAAAGCGCTTGGCATCTACTAGCAGGACCAAAACATCATGCGAGTTTATACGAGAAGTTTTTTTTATCCCAAATTTGATGGCCTAAAATATGGGTGCGACAATTATGCGATAAAAGAGGGAACATATAAAGTTCCCATCCAACACAAAAAATAAATTCATAATACAGAGCGTCCACAAATACCTGGTGAAGCCATTTTGGAACTTTTTCAGGACCTTTCAGTTAAATTTTCTTTGCAACTTTTAAAGTGAAACTTCTTTGCGTTTTCGTGAAACATTGTTGTGAAACTATTTCTGACACTTAAAAGACGGAGAATAGGTTGCGGACGGTGCAGAGAACCATCAGGCCTCGTTCCCTTGAGCGGGCTCCACGTGGCGGTGTGCGGCTCAGGTTGAACCCTGCCATGCTGCAGGGATATGCTTTCTTCTATACATAATGACATAATGAGTGTTCTTGTGTCGTTTGAGTTTAACTGTTGTTTATAAAATTAAATACACTTCTTACCACAACTCTTATGATCTGATATAACTTTTATACAATGTGCAGCGTTGACGTTAGAAAGATCATTTTTTTTTTTATTAATGTTTTGTTTACCAACTAGAACAATACTGTAAAACAAGGTGAATAGGATCAGAAGGGTGAATAGGTTAAATATTTTAAATATTTTTAATATTTTTAACCTTATACATATCTTGAAACATAACATAGCAGAAAAAAATTATAAATTTTTCTAATTATGCTAATGCTAGTTCCAATACATAGTTGTTATAATTATTTTCTGTTATATTATGTTTCAAAATATAATATTATAAACTTAAGATTCTATTCACATTGTTTTACGGTACCTATTGAATTTACCTTCTTACCCTCTAGCTTGTTTGTTTTCTTGTGTGTTGATAATTCTTTGTTAGGGCTAAGAAAAGTGATCTTAAGTTTTTTCATAGTTTGAAAAGGCTTTTTTAAGGGGGGAATTTTTCATACCTTATTTACAAATACCAGAACTAGTTGTCTTAACAAAAAAAAAATTTTTAGGAACATATTTATACATTTTTTTAATGTATCTTTGAAAATACACATTTTCAAAACAATTAATTCTGTAACAAAATGGTTAAACAAGGATACATCAGTTCTGTAGATACGCTATGTATTTGATCTAGGAAGACTTAAAACAACTTAAGCAGCAAACAGTATCATTCTACAAAGACTATTATTGTTTTTAAAAAAAGTCTAGAAAAAAATTATTTTGGAATCCTTCGTTTTTAATTAACACAGAAAATAGTTAATATTATGAATGTATTATAAGTATACTAGTATGTACATGCATGTAGTACTGTACACTACATTACAAAACCAATGATTTTTTTCTAAATAATGAAACATGCTAATATTTAAAAGAAACTACAAAGAATATCAAGAGAAAAAGTATAAAAATAGCTTCCAATTTTATAATTCACCTTAATCACAATGGCCATCAGTCCATGACTAATTACATGATCACAAAATATAATGTGAAGATTGGTGTAGCGAGTAGGCTATTGTGTAGCATATTTCCATTTCACAATCGCTCCTGATAATGCGAGTTCTTTCAAAGCCACAGTAACTACATAGTATGCTGCTAGCAGCCATTTGACTGGACTGGTTTATTCTCACAAGCATCCACCAAACCTGAAACAAAAAGTTAAAGGTACACATAACACTTTATGCTCGGCGGTTATGCACAGAGGTTTGTGATAGGGCATCCAATATGAAAGTGGTCTCTGGTACAATTAAGTATGACTTGGAGCTCATAAACTAAGTCATGCCAGAAGTTAACTAAGCCACTGGCACATACCACAGGAACATGACTTCTCAGAAATTATGTCTACAAAAGACCAGGTTGGGAAACATTGGTTCACACCACTTGCACTTACAAAAACCGCTCTAGAAGAGCTCTCTCAAAAACCTAGTAAATTTTCTATGATTGTTAACAACTAGAACAACTACCTAGTTCACCGTTTTACCTACACGCTTGTTTACTTTCTTGTGTGTTGATAATTTTTGGTTTAGGGCTACGAAAAGTGATGTTACGTGAGTTCACTGCTTGAAAAGATTTCGTAATGGGAGAATTTTTCACACATTAATTACTAGTTGTCTTGACGTTAGGAAAAAAATCAAGAAAGACGTCGTTTCTGCAATGCATTACAAAACTCTCATTTCTATATTTGTCCCTCATACTTGTGTTTATCAGGTTCCACTGTAATTACAATTTTTCTTCTTTCACACATCAGTAGTAAATAACATATTTGGAACCAATTTACCAGTTTTTGTTCTAGGCTAGACTTTAATAATTCTTTGTTTATTTCACTCCAATATAAAATATTAAATTTTAATTACAAATTTATAAATAACAAAATTCAAAATAGTTCAAAATTCAATTTTTTATCCCAAATAAAAATGGGACATTGATCCCATATATTGCTATCAACATCGCTGTAACATCTAACGATTAATCATCACATCACCGCAACAAGACTGCTCCAAGACGCACGTGAGCACAAACCTTGGAGGATGTTCTTCAGCGCAGCAGCGACCGGGGAGTCGGGGTGATCTGCCACCATGCTCTTCCCCTCGTCGCAACTTCGAGCCAGGCGAGGGTCGAGGGGGCACTGCCCCAGGAACGGCACCCCGAGATCCTCGCACATCTTCCGCGCTCCGCCCGTATTAGCCGGGAAGATGGCAGACTGCGTCTGGAAGAAACGGCACGCAGGTACACATCATTACTTACGTACCTTGGGCAAAACTACAAGAAAACCGGCTTATGATGTTCTCACGCAAGTAATGTTTACGAACCTCATAAGTAAACAACTACACTTTCTATCATGGAAATATTATTTTATTTCATAAGTTAACATGTTCAGAGAACTTTAACTAACTATGTAAACACTGCCACTAAGTATATTGCAAGTAGCAAATTAACTTGAAAGACAATTTCATGATTTGTAAAATCAGACATATCTCAACCTTTGAAATGTATTCTCTGTAAAAAAAAAATTAGCATTCAATAAAAAAAAGTGTACAAGACACTAATGGATGTCCATACTGATCCCTGAACATGAAGAGGATCTTTAAATGGAATAATTTATTTGAAAGTGCCATGTTTGTTCCATTTGCGCTTCTATGATGACACCAAGCAACAGAGTGTGGCTAGGCCTTGTGGCAGTGAAGACATCAATCCCACATCACCCACACTATTCTGAAGCCTCTTAACACTACCAGAGATTAAATAAAATTTCAAACTTCTATTAATTTTAAAACACATAATCACAAATATGTAACATATTTTAGCTATCAAGTAACTTGCCGAAAATACAGATGGAAGCAGCAGCAGCATTGACCACAGCACTGTTAGTGAGCTTACATAGAACTAAAACTAGTCTAAAATTTCACTTCCAAAGCACGTGGCGGCCACACACCCATGAATTTTTTTTTTCCTTCGGGCTGTCCAAACAAATCGCTAATATAATCAATCCCCCTGACAATTCCCTAACTTTCCACAATGAAAATTACTAATTTCCATGACTATTTTTTTTTTTAACTTTCCTACTTGGCAAAATTTCTGAAAGAGATAACGACAATCCACCCTCCAACATTGCGGTAGCTGGCCATCTCCCGATATGGTCCGAGTGTACACAAGTAGAAAGATTCTGAGGAGAAAAATGTCATCAGTTGATGAAATGTAAGCATACGCTAAATACTGGCATAATTATTAACACATAGTTAAGTCTCCTCTCAAATCATAAAAAAATATGCTTGTACGAGAGAAACAATCAAGCCCCAATGGATAACTTACTCTGCTAAAAAAATCTTTCGGCCATTTTGCCACAGGAGTATAAAAAACAGCATGTAGAACGTGATGTTTTACATTAGGCGTACGTGAACTAACTGAAGACCTGGCCGGCAGATCAGTCATCTCCCATACGCATCAGTTCCACCTGACAGTCCCGATGATCTGCCGGGCCGGTAGCCCCTTCCACGTTAAGTTCTGATCGGAAGGGCCGAACTTGCCGCTCCGACGGCCTCTCGGCCGACAAGAGATGTTGAGCGCAAGTCAAAAGAAGCGTGCGTTACCTTGCACTTGGGGCAGACGAAGGAGCTCATGTTCTCGACCACGCCCAGGACGCGGACGCCGACCTTGCGGCAGAAGTCGATCTCTTTGCGGACGTCCAGGAGCGCCACCTCCTGGGGCGTGGTGACGACGACCGCGCCCGTCAGCCCCGCCCCCTGCAGGTACTGGGCCGCCGACAGGTGTTCGTCGGATGTGCCGGGGGGCGTGTCCACGAGCAGGTAGTCCAGGTCGCCCCAGTCCACGTCGCTCAGGAACTGCCGGATCATTCCTGCCCAAACGTGTCCAAACTCAGCTCCTGTCTGCGCTGGACTGCCACTTTCTCTTGGAAACAAACCGAAAATAGGATAATTTTTAACATTTTAAAAATTTGTTTTAAAAAAATCAACAAAATTTCCAGTAAATGCAATAAAACGTAGTAACTTCTAGGTGATGTTACAACTGGGTTTGTTTGAAAAATTAAAATTAATACTACTTCTTAAGAAAATTCAAATTTTCTCTAAACATTTATTTATTTAGTGTAAATTTTTCTCCTGCAAAACATTTTCTTAAAATGGACTTTTTTTTTAGTGCATTAATAGATTAGATTTCAAATAGCTCAGATGGTTGCTGCTAACCTCCCGTCTCTCGGGTCCATGGTCCACTCGAGTGTCCCGTTGAGCCAAGGTTGAGATGGTGCTGGACATTCGTCACTGATGATCAGGAGGAGGTATTTCTCAGAGTATTTGTGTCTACACCTATGTCTTTATTCCACCACTCCTCTAGTACCCTTCCTCCCCTCCCTTCATCTCCAACCAACAAACCTCACCCATTCTTCTGACTGGCAAAAAGTGACGCATGTCTTCCACTCTGACAATGGCTACCTCTCCTATAGAGACAAGATATTGGTTTTATATTAATTTTTAATAAATTAAAATGTTAAAACATGTTATAGTGTATTTGTTTATAATTTTATATGTTCTGTTTACAGATGGTGTGTTATCAAAAAATATTACAGTAAAATGTTTCTTAAGACTTATTTTAAAAAAAAAAAATACAAAGGTAATGTAGTTCTGATAGACTTGCACAGCATTTTTGCAATAAAATTAATATAATAGTATGTCTAGAACCAATTTTCTCAAAACAAAAAAAAAATCATTCAAAATATACAAGTGTGTCTGAAAATGTTCCAACATGAGAATGTAAAACAAAAGAGATAGTACACAATCACATAAGAGCAAAAATTATGTCCGATCCACTTGGTACATGCATTTTGGTGAAAAAGTAAATTCTAAAAATAACATTCACTAAATTTATAACATTCCATTTTTGTTACTTGAGTTCAGACTTGTCTAAACATTTGCTTAATTTCACAAATAACTTGTGTTTAAGTGCTATGTAGAGTTTAAACTTGCATTTCAGTCTTATTTTGTTTTATTGCAATTCACCACAAAATATAGTTCCTACCAATAAAACTTAATGAAAAGGAAAATTAATTGCTTATATCTTGAATCATTAAGTGAGTTAACTCAATTTAAAAAAAAAATCACAAAACTCTATCACCTACTAGTGAATACCTAAATTTCATGTTCAAACACAGAGGATCTAATCACTCAGAACCAAACATTTTCCTGCCAATCAAAAAACTTATTATATACTTGCATAACACAATTCTTTCCTTGCTTCACTTGCTCAAACTCGAAAATTAAATTCTGCATTTTTTTATTTTCTCCCACGAGACAGTAAGATGATGTAACTCTAAGGGTATGGACGTGAAAACGTACATTCGCTCATTACAGTGATAGTCAGTCAGACTTTGTTGTGTGACAAAATACCATCAGATTTGAATCACTAATAACTTCGAAACTAATAATGTGCATGCAATGGTTGAGCCCAGGACAGATAGATCATGTCTGTACATGTTTGTCGCACAGTGTTTGTTTTGCCTGTGACATCATCATACCAGTGTAGGCACATCCAATGATTTTAACAAATTAGCTTTGTGTAAATTTGTAAATTTATAAATTGGTGTAGCATGGAAACACATTTAGCTCATTGATTCGGGTGTCATTGTTAAGAACTTGCGGGGCACTTCTAGGACCCAAAGTGAGACGATAAAAATATTCACCAGAATATAAGTGAAAATCAGTATTAAAATTAAAATTATACAATAATTAAAGATGTCTCATGTGACTCGTAAATATGCTTGGAATAATAGAAAACGCAAGTCAGAAGAAAGCTCACATCATAAGGAATCCAAAAACCTTAAAAAGTCCAGTGCTGAGTGAATTTTTCACGAAAAATCTATGGCACAGACCCAAACTTTGCCTTCCTCTTTTTTCCTTTAGTTATACATCTTGTTAACAAGATCATTATATACATATGCATACATCACAATACAAAAAAAAATATGGAAAGGAATCGGCAATGACCCGTGGTAAGGAAGCATCCTAGCATTTACTTGGAAAGGTTTCAAGAATCATGAAAAACAAAACCAAGAGACCAACTGTTGATTAAAGAAAAGGTAGATCTAAATTCATCTAAAATGCATGCCAACAGCATTGTCTCTTGATTCACCAGAATAATTATGATGCAAATAACAATGATTTTTTTCAAAACATACTATTTATTTGTTTACAATATACATTTTTTAATCGGATGCAGTTCATAGTTTAGAATTTAAAAAAAAAACTTAAAGACAGAATAAATACAAAAATATAACCTAATGAAATGGGTCACATGCAGATTCGGTTACATGTTTTGACAGTTTTTATCACAAATGAGACATCGATGGTGGAACCAAAAATAATTTGTTTCTGTACACCCTCTCGCATGATAACTCTGTGGGACAGATCGGTGAAACGAAGATGGGCGATAAAATGGGAGTTCCCAAAAAAAAAGATCCCTGTCACACTACAAAAATTATAATCCTGTTCACAGTCCTAATGATTATCTACATAGCTGAACACAGTTATAAACATATAAACTACATTTATTTTAAAAATTTATACATTCTTTGAATGATTCTTGCAATGGGAAGATTGATTTTAATCATTAATTTTGATATACGCCATCAATTGCTTGCACTGTGTGTCACAGAGAAAACCAGAAGAATGGAAAAATAAAGACGAATACACACACACAGAAAACAAGCCAATATCAGCCTGTCACGTGGTAAATGTAGAGACAGCATAGAGAATTCTGTACAGGAATCATTCTGAACAACATCACAGCACAAACACAGTGGGCCGACAATGACGAACGAGACTGTCTCGTTTTTTCTGCTTGTTTTGTGATTTTGTGTAGTCATCTTACTTTGTCCGTTCTTCTGGTTTTATCTATGTCATACAGTGCGAGCTAGCAATGCCGTATGTCCAAAATAATGATTTAAATTTAAAAAAAATTATGGGCTTAGTTTAAGATTATTTTAAAATTTAATTTGTGACATTAATAAATCAACATTCAAAAATCACCATTTTTCTTCGGGCCCCTCCAAATTATGGCATCGTCAGGACTCCCGAGAAGAAAACCAACTGACATCACCGACAGATTGTCTTCCACGTACTAAAAGGAGAACACACAAGCTCAGCAAAGACACCCTAATGCATTACACTTGCCTACCAAATACAAAGATAGTGCAGTGTATAAGCAGCAGAACCTTCAATGAAACAACATATTTACCTGAATATAATGCTATGATTTTTGCCAAAACGGTGGAGACTAAAAGTGGGGGTCACATTACAATAGCACACTTGTATCTTACCATTGGGAATGGCTTTAGCTGAAAAACTGCAGGTTCTGCCTCTTAAATGTGTCACTTAAGCCACTTTAGACCGCTGTTAATTACCACCTGCTGAACCTTCACTTAGTTGAAAAACTACACACTCTGCCCGTAAACTGCATTACTTATGCCATTTGGAAGTAAATTAAAAAATCAGGCTTCCGAAGGCAAGCAACTGCGGTATGCTCAGCTCGCACACTGAATATGCAATGGAATTTTTTTCTTTCAAACGTAACTTTGTAGTTGCAATATTTGCACATTTGTGTAACGGTATCAGATGAAATGTTATTTACACAGCCTGTATTAAAACCGCAAGAAGGCAGTTAAAAAAAAAATAGTTTGGTCACTGTAGCATAAAAGATGTCGCTCGGGAAGCAAACATATAAACAGTGGTAAAAAATGTGGGGGATAGAAGAGAGTGGCCGCCTTCAGAGCAGTAAGAAAAGAGAGGAGAGGAAAGAATGATCCTGTGACAGCTCCATTAACACACTACCCGTCCCCCCCTTGCTCTATGCATTTTTCGCTTTTCAAGGAAATTCTGAAATTCCAAAGTGTTACCCTGTGTCATTCGTCACACCCAAGACGACAACATTTCAAAGGCAGTAAGGGGGGGGGGGGGGGGGGGGGGGGGGAGAGTCAAAAAGGCATTAAGTAATGCAATTTACGTGCAAAGTGCGTAGTTTTGAAACCAAGCTGTTCCAGCCCTCGGCCTGGCATGTGACGATACGGCGATGGTTCTTGGTGTTGGGGCGAAGAGGTACAAAACACCAGCACAGTGGGTTGTGTGGAAATTTGTCAATAAAATTAATACGGTTAGAGATACAAAAAATTTAGCGTAAAACTTTTTTTTTTGTTCCAAAATAAATTTCAAGCAAATTTATTCTATGCATATTTTCCTCTACAATGCACCGTTTTCATGATATGTTTGATAGAAAAAACATGAAAACGTAACATTCATTCATTTGTGTAGAAATTCATGAAATAGACAGAAAAAATTATGAATTCACGTTTTAACTGCCAAACATCACAATATGAGTTATTTTTCGAGTTAATCACGATAGCGATTTTTTCAGGTCCCTACCTTTTAATACATACAAATTTACCCTTTTAATAAGTTTTCCTTGCTAATAAGTCAACATTTTTAAGTACCTTGAGAATTTTCTTCTTGCTGATTACCTTTTGAATAATAAACTAATAAGGCTGCCAGTCACTGCCATAACAAACTATGTTCACCATAATAATGGAAGAAATAAAAAGTGAAGGAAATTTTAATAATGCTGACTAAACGTTAACAACAAATTTTAATTCAAATATTGCAGTACCTTAGATTAAAATTAACATTATAACAAATAAAATTATCCTCAGTTTGTTGTTATGCTAACAAATTTCTTCCTTGATTAGATAGAATATACTATGTACAGTTTAAGTTTGACTGTCCTTCGAGGGTTGCACTGAAAAGTGCAAGATATAACTTACCACCGGTGACCATCCAGATCCACTTTGATGAACCTAAAAAATACCAAAAGCACAAGAAATTGTTAAACTTCACTACCTATCAATAAGCAATAATGTTAAAAAAAAAATGTAAATAACATGACATACACTAAGTAGCAACACAACCATTTCAGCCTTGCATAAAGGACCTAAACATTACAATTGTAATGTTTAGAAACTACCTATTATACTGACTGATATTATTATTTACTGTTGCCAAAACAGTACTTTATACAAACTGTGGAATAAGCATCAATACTTATCACATTAATTAATAAAAAAAAACTGAAACACTCTGGAAAAAAAACCATACAGTGGTGTTTCCCAACCTACAGGACACGACCAGACATTAAAACATAATTAAGCTGCAAAAAAAACGTAATATTTTCTTGTTTCTTTCAAACACTGGGCAACCAGTTGTTTTTGATACCAAGCAAATTAGTATTTTAATAAATCATGTTTCTTCATTAAACTATTTTATCATCTGTGTTTTTTTATATATTTACTTTATTTAGTAGGCCTTAAAAATTTTATTGATGTGCCATATTAGGATATCAAGGTTGGTAATCACTGCTCTGAAGCACCCTTATTGTCTGCAACCCTACCTCACCAGGATTTATATCTGAAAAATTCTCAAGTAGCTATCTCAGCAGTGGGGGGCTAGTAATAAGTACTGAGCCAAACTGGGTCTGATCTTTAAAATTACTGTGTGATTTACTAACATTTAATTCCTGTGAAAATTAACATGCACCAAACTACTGCAAATTAAGCATTGTGCTAAACTGGTATTATGTGTGTCTGCTACAAAACAAAACAAAAAAAGACATCTTCATTCGTACACCAATAAGTTATACCAAAAACTTACGAAATAAAGTAAATGACTAATTCTTAAGTTTGCGTACCTGTTCACCAAGGACGCCCATAACTCTTGGTATAGAAGGACCACATATGTCAATGTCCAAGACTGCTACCTGTAAAGAATCATTCACAATTAAGTCTGAGCACAGATTATTACATAAATCAGTTTTGTTGCTCTCATGATATACCGAATGAAATTTTTCACTTGCCAGAAAAAATATAAAATATGATATTTAATTATTACACTTTGACATATACAAAAACCATATTTAAGACCATAAAAAATTGCTTAGAACAGAAATGAAATTTATAAGCAATATTAATCAGACTCTTGTTCCAAATTCAGTTCAGCTCTTCTTTCACTTAAGTTATGTTATAATACTTTATAAATTTTTGAGGCTCCAGTTGATGTGAATTTAGTTTTCAATTGTTAGCCTAAACTGTTTTCCTATTAAAATAAGTTAAAGATTCTGCTCCTAAGATGTAACTGTAAATCAGGAGCAACTGAGATATAACCAAACGTGTGATATCTGATACTCAAAAAGTCAATCAACAGAAAAAGGTTAAAAGTAACATGTTAAGACTTGGAACAGTGAATAAATATATCAAAAAATACATTTAACTTCTAATGATGCACTCACAAAGTTCTTACCATCTCTAAATAATATAAAACAAAGTCGCTATCCACGTATTAAAGATAATAGAGAAATATTGATGTTTTGTAATCATCACGTCGTAAAAAGACGCTTTTAGGGTGCTTACATGGCTTATGCTGACATACATGACTACTAAAACAAATGAATGTATTACAGAATTGTAGGTCTTAAAAAGGAATAGAGTGGAGCATTGTGTCCTTTTAACATAGACAGCTGTATATAGCAATTTTGTGTGTAACTTCTAAACAAAATCTGTTTATTTTGTCTCATGAGAAAAACATTTTCAACATTCTTTACAAAGAAATTCTTTAGTTATGGGCAGTACGTGTTAGAAGGTGTATAATTTTTAACAATACCGGACACTTACGAGAACTTGATACTTATAAGTAATTACTAATTAAATCTAAATTATGGCACATTAGTAGTTCGCATACGTGCGAAGTTTGGGCGGGTCACTAGTTGTAAAATAATAAGAGAATCTTAGAAATTATAGCTAAGCGAACCACATACACAAATAACTACACATAAAATAGCATACAAATTACAAAAACCTTACACCTAAAAAAGCTTTATAAACACAAATTTGTATTTTTTGTAAGGGAAAACTGCATTATCTGAAGTTGATGTGATGGCATCGGAGCTATTTGACTCACATAATCGAAAAAGTGTGCACAGGTAAAGACAAATGGCCAAACAAATACATACATATACATAACCAAAAGTTCCAATATTTTTCCCTCACAAACCAAAAAATAAATATTTTATAGCCCACTGCATCCACTAGTATTTAAATTTTGTGAATTTAACTATAAAAATGGACGAGGGAGAAAATAACTAGAGCAACCAGGGCAGCCCACAGGGGATACATGGCATGAACTGAGCCATTGAAAAAAATCTTTGGGGAGAGGGCAGAGGGAATTTAAAACACTTGGAAGGGCAAAGAAAAAGAAATAAACATAAAAAAAAAAATTATTAGGTAACATTAATTGCATTCTAAGTACAATTTTTCACTTCATATTTTATTGTTATATTTGCCTTAAATTGATAAACTAATTTTCAAAAATTTTTTGAATTAGGACCCCCGGATCAATTGGTTGGCCACTATCAAATTCAAAGTCCAAGGTAATTTTTTTTTTCTTTAGCCGGAAGGGGGGGGGGGGGAGTTGCAACATCATCATTGGGGGAGAGGTTAAGCATACCTGAAAACAACCTTAAATAACCCACATGGTGTGTACTTTCCACCACAATAATCACTAAACAATCTGTCCCCAGTTTAAACACGGAACATTAACTAATTTCTAGGAGTAAAAAAAAAAAAAAATAAGGCAGAGATCACAAACTAGAGGATTTTGTAAGGCTGTCCGTTGGCAACTGTCAATGAGATCACTGTAGTTGAAGTCATTTTTTAAAATGATTGAGTTTTTGAACCCTGATGATTTCACAGGTATACATTTTTATTGAAGCCAATACCTGTCAATTTCAAACAATTCCCCTAACTGCATATTTATTATTCCTCAATGGAGGTCAAATTTTTATCACTAGATGGGAGTAATTTTTAATGAATAATAAAAAAATCTAATTCACCAAGTTATGTCTATTCACATCAAATAAGGATAAACTAAAAGCTGAAACACTTATGTATTAAATAAATTTTTCATTGTAATGTATCATTTTGTGAATTGTAATGAGTAAATTACACCTGAAACCCACAAATGGAGGTGCTTTATAATGAGTTCCACTGTCATTTCAGCCTAAATAATTAAGACGACTTCTTTTCTCTTAAAATATTTTTTTTTTTTAATTTTCCCTTCACATTGTGAACTTCTACTGCGTGTTTCCAAAAGTTTTCGAATCTAACACAGGCCCGCACTTCTGGTCACCGGCACGGGTCGGCACGGATCGGCACGGCCATCGGAGGAGCAACAGGTGACGGCGCACGCGAGACGGTAATCCCGCGTGACACGGGGGTGAAACTAGGCCTCTGTGCCAGGAGTAGACCGCTTCCACCCCCTCCCACAACCCCCTTATTGATCGCAGTCACGCACGTCTCGCCCGCGGGGCCTGAGTTCCGGCACTTCTGCTCAGCCCGCAGTCGCTCCGGACGCACTGGGGGACTCCTCGTCCGGTCGCCAGAGTTCTGGGGAGAAGCCTCACTGCTGCCAACAACGGCTAGCTGGGTGAGTTGGCTCCACTGTGCGTGGCCTCCACTCTAGCTAGTCACCTGTCAGCTTCACTTTGCTGCACGGTTCACAGTCAGACATCACTCACTCACAACAATGTTTTTTTTTAGTTTTTTTTTTTTTTTTAGCAGTTTTAATCAAACATGATACAGACCACAGCCAAAAATTTTGAACAGCTGATGTTTGTTTCAAAGTGCAGTAAAATTCTTTTGAGAAGTTTCTCAACGTACTTCAAAATTTATACTTCTCAACGGGGAAAACTTACTATGCATAAGAAAAAAAATTTTAGGTGGGATTTATTTTAAGAGGGTTTTACTATGCATCTGAAGTCAATATGTGTAAAATATATTCCTGCTAAGCGGTATTCAAAAAATACTTTTCTTTGAATTTTCATAACTTTCAAAAAAATGCTATGATCAGATATCTTTTTTTGTGACAAAGACCCCTGCTTATGTACAAAGCACAGCTTCAAATGTCTCCAAGTCATAAACAATGAATAAATAAATTTTCTCAGTTTTTTTTTAACTCACTGACTTCAAATTTTCAGCATGTTTCACATCTATGCATACAATGTACCAGAAATATCAAAAATCATGTCAATTTGAGTACAGCACCAGTACATATTCGTAGCTAGTTTGGTTTCATGTTTTTTTTTAAATCTAAAATAGTATTCATATTTCAAGAGCACATCAGAATAAAAATTTTTAATAATTACACTAAAGCAACCACTGAAAACTAATGTAGGTCAAAGCACTGCCTAAAATTGACTTATTATGTCCCAACCAGAAATTTTATACTTATAGAAAATACAGAAACATTTTTTTATGTGTATTTCAGTGATTGAAATGGAATAGTAAAATTTTTTTTTTTCAAAACATTATTGTTTGAACAGATGCAGTAGAACCCCTTACGGAAATCCACCCACTTTAGACCATAAATGTTATGTTACTGCTAACACAGCTTATATGTATGTACATTGTTTATTTTCCTCTTTGTACACATTCCTGCATTTATAACTTTTTCTCCTAATCCTGTATTAAATGTAATTCAGGAATTTCACTCTTTATCTAGGAACAAATAAATAAATAAAAAAGTGGTATACCATATAATTAATTATTATTTGAATATTACATCACATAAAAAGTAATTATTAATTCTGCATGTATAATAAATGTTTCAAAGTGTCCAAGAGAGTTCAATATATCAACTGCAGCACCTGCAAATGATTAAAAAGCCACACTGGTAATTGAAATAAATTCTCAAATCCAGTTGACTCACAAACTTTGTATCATGATGTACGTATAGCTGGGAAAAAAAAAAATCTCTGTGACCAGACACAAAGAGAAAAGCGATGCCCAAAGACAAGAAGTGTGTCAACAGAGCAAGTGAGTTGCATTCCACACGTTTTCATCAGTCAACTGTCAGCTGTCTGCCGCTACCCAAACAAGTTTGCTGGCGGAGGAAGGACAAGATGGGGGGAGGGGGGGGGGAGGGACCATGGAAACAAGGAGAGTGCACAGATCAATACATTCGGAGGCAGTTACCACCAGATACTGCAGGGCAACGAACCTTCAGGCACGTGGCTGGCACCAGCCCAAAAATAACAGTGGATCAATAACAGTTGACAAGGGTGGGGAACGTCTCCGACAGTGCCACTTGGAGACAGCAATGCCCAAACATGCATACTTGCAAGTAAAACATAACATAATACATCACAAAACACTGCCCCATAAAAAAAAATCCTTTTCAGAACAGCCGACAGGGGTAGGTAGATTTCGAAGTACCTATTTCTCCTGGAAATGTTTTGGAAACTTCGATAAACTCCTGGAACATTTTAAGAACTTACGTCATCTATATTATGTTCAAAGTTCTAAAATGATTGATTACATATTTTCTCATATTCAATGCAGCGAAAATATTTTGAATGTTTTTAACTCAATGATTTCTGCATTAAATAACTTAGACCAAATTTCACATTATGCCTACTAAGGTAGATACAGTATACATATATTTTTTTCCCCTTCAAATATTATTTTTCATCACTTGTTCTAATATGTGGTTGTATAAAAATTTTCTTTGAACCAAGGTTAAGCTAATACTAAGATGTTTTTACATAAATTCAAACAATATTGTTACTAAAGAAATTTTTAATTTTTTTTTTATTTAACCCCCTGCTTATAGTTCATTTCATCAAAAATTGTTTCAGTGAAAGTTCTAATATAATATTTAGGATTTTTACAATAAAATGTTAGTAAATGATTTGTTAGTAATTACTTTTTTGTCTTTCAAGCCTTGTTATTTCCACCTCTTGCAGTAATGGTAATGTTTTGTTTGTCAAAAGTATAATAGACAATATTTAAAAAGTTAAACAAAAATAAGAATGTATTCGAAAGTGTACATGGTAGGGAAGTTTTATTTATTTTCTTATTTAAACCCCAGGTTAATTCAGCCCCTTGCAGTTATAGTCTGTACTATCAAAAATATTTTCAGCAGAGTTTTAGATAAAAATTATAAGATTTACAAACAATTGAATGGATTTGATGGTATGCCTACTGAAGGAGTTATTTTCGTTTTGTATTTTAAACCCTCTTCAAACACCCTTGGTTTTATCAAAAATTGTTTCAGAAAAAAGTTTTAATAATATTTATAAGATTTACAAACAATTTGAACGTATTTGATAGTGTGCCTACTAAGAGAGTTACGTACAAATTTGTTCAGTTCCATCCCTCTATTTTTTCAACCCCTCGCAGCAAAGATTCAGCTTATCAAAAATTGTTTCAAATAAAAGTTGTAGATAAAAGTTACAAGATTAATAACCAATTTGGAATGATTCGATGGTGTGCCTACAAAGGGAGTTATGAATGTTTGTCCTCAAACCCTTGTTTTTTCCACCCCTTGCAGTTATGGTTGGTTGTATTAAAAATGTATTTACACAAAAGTTTTTGGTATTACTCCTACGAGTTATAATAAGTTAAATCGGATGTGATATTCGTCACATTATGAGAGTTATGGTGATTTTTTTTTCTTGAAAAAACCTTCCCCATTTCCACCTCTTTGGTCGAATGTTGTTCATTAACGACTCAACCTAGATTTTCCACTTCTTTCTATATTTTTGTATCTCTTTGGAAGTGATGTGAAAAATTACAGCAGTTGTGTCTACAAAAATGTGATTTATATATATATAAATTTTTTGAGTTAATTGCTTTGATATGTATGGATCATGACACAAAAAACTACATAAAAATTTTCTGCACGTCGCACCAAGGTATAGTCGCCGCACGATAAGTTCATACTTTTAGGAAGCCCTGCTTCAAGCTGGGATCTATTTTCAAGGTGACTATGTATCCTTCCGCCAAATATCAACAATAACATTGCCATGTGGAAAACCATGTGACTACCACATGGCAATGTTTTGGTTGGGTAACTGTCAAATAGGGATGTAATTAATGGATAATAAAATTACACTGCAATTTTTATAATTGGTTAAATGTCAGTAGAAAATGTCATAACACCATGTTTAATAATTCAAATATTAAATATAAAAAAATCTAAGCAAATTTTTATAGTTTAGAGTTTAAACCCAGCGTGGTGCTGTGTCTTCACATAATATCTATAAAAATTGATGTTAAGTTTTACAAAAGAAATTTTGCTGCTTCGAGATTACTATATCACAAAGTGCTATGGTTGAAAGCATGAAAATTATGTCAGTATCATTTATGAAGAATTTAACTTTAAGAAATTATTCAGTATGAGGTAGCTATGTAAACTGTTAGTTTCCTAAAGCCGTGAGTGCCAGGCACATCACTGCCATTACATCGAGAGGTCATTTGTGAATAGAAAATAACAGGTTAGGGTAAATATGTAGTTGGGCGGTATTTGCGAAAAAAAATGTTAAAAATCCGAAAATACCTTTATTGTATGCTCTTCAACTTCCTCTTTTCATTAAAAGCGGCGGAGGTAAGAAATTCCAAATACTTTAGAAGATATCGAATTTTTAAATTTCATCACAATACCAGTGCATTAATGTGGCGATTATAATTGTTTCTTGTTTACGTACGAGTATCTACTTTTTTTTATTGGATAATGATGTCACGTGATTGTTCGTGATAGGCCAGAATTCAAACGAACCAATACGTGATTATTTAGTTCATTTATTGTTTAAAACGTTGTTTAATTACCGCCTCCAACTTAGGTGAGTTTTTAACGTTTCTAATTTTAAAGTCTTATTTGTTATTTTGATATTGTTGCGCAAGTAATAAGTAACAAAAAAAAAATACGTGAGTTATTACTGTGCATCCTTTGTTACGAGTTGTTATGTAAGGTCAGTTACATTATAAATAATTTAAAACTAAAGAATAATTAAAATTAATTCACATTATTTTTAATGTCGGCTTAGTTTGAAAGTATTAATAATGTAACTGACCTGACCTAATCAACCATTTTATTAATTACGCATTGACGATTCGCGTATTCACGAACACACAGCAAAATAACAAAAATGGCGTCGCTCGAATGGTTCCACAGGTCTTGTATTGCAAAATTAAAAAATTCTATATCTCCTAAAGTATTTGGAATTTCTTATCTCCGCCGCTTTTAATGAAAAGAGGACGTTGAAGAGCATAAAATAAAAGTATTTTCGGATTTTTAACATTTTTTTTCGCAAATACCGCCCAACTACATATTTACCCAAGTTAGTAACACTTTTCTGGCACTACGAACCGAGTCAAGTATCGGTTAAAGGTTATGGTTAACCAACATGTGTTTTGTAATTAGAGGCATTATTTTCTATCAAGCAGAATAAATTTTAAATTCAAATTCTAAGTTATACATTAAACATTTCTGTAAGTGTGTATTTTTATGTGTATGTGGTTTGTCTCATATAAAAACTATATCACTTAAGTATGTACAATGCAGAAAAGAAATTGTTGCCATAAAAAACTTAACTTAAGAATCTGTAATAAAATAAATATATTAAATAAATCGAAACTGAGCAATAAATTATCACTACCATCAATATTATGTTATATCCTGTAATGAAACTAATGTTTAAGAATCACATATAAACACAGCAGAGAAATTACATATCACTAAACACGTTATCCAGAACACCTGTAATTAAAAAGCATACATTAGCACATTTACCCTGAGCATATATTCAAATGCTGTATTTTTTTATGGTTACAGGTGTTAACAAAAAGTCATGACAACAACCTACGTAGAGTTGAATTTCTACTTAAGTTTTTTAAAATGCATTCTAATTATTGACAATTATGTTTCCTAACCTAATCAAAATTTACCAAACCTAATTTCATGTAAACAAACCTCATTTGGGTTGGGTTAGGTTACATTATGTTGGTTGAGGATAGGTTATGTTAGGTTAGTATCTGTGTACATGCCCTTACATTTAATATGTTTTGCTTGTGGGACATTACTTAATATATAAACGAAAATATAAGAACGTGTCTGTTTGTAATATGCCCGACATTCGAAACAAGAAAGCTGCGAGGAAGGTACTTTTACACTATTTTACAAACACACCCCAACCTAACGGAACGTTTTCACGCACATACTTTCATAACGTGTTAATTAGTCACTCACTTTTTCACGGTCGTGACGCCCAGATCTAGAAGAAATGCTGTCATTTCTGCGACATCACCCTGTTCCAGTTGACCTGTATTTATTAACATCGTAACTCTTCGTGCCACGTCGATAATATCGTGCTGTCTCCTTCTTTACATTCATTTTAATAACCTAACAAACCGTAATAACTAACACAAAGTTACACTGTAAAAGCAATAGTTCACTACAAGCAACAATTAAGACAACCCTTTAAAATTAGAAAATTAATTAGTACACAAATACACTGGATGTTTTCGGAAAATCAGAAGTCGTTTTGAGCAAACAAAAAAAAGCGTTCAACATGGCTCGGGCCGACACACAGTTACGTAGGTGATTCATCCGCAACAGCTTGCAACGTCATCTGTAAACAAAATAACTTAACTTTCGTATATATTAAACAATATTACTCCAGGATCTGGAAGTAAACATATGTGAAACATTTTCAGCAATATTTATCGTTATTTCAGCTGTTCAAAATTACATACTAAGGAACTATTTCTTCAAGTGTGTAGCCAACATACCGATAAATATCGTTGCCACGCGTGTTTAAAAACTTACATATAAAATTAACAAATACAAATTATTTCAGTATTCATAGACACGTACGGAAACGTAATAGCTTGATAAATTATGTCGTCCTATTATGTTTATTTATTTGTCAAACAAATTGCACAATAGTAAACCAAATATTCTTAGTTCCATTTTTCAACAGTTCTTCCCAAAAGTACGAACTTACCGTGCGGCGACTATAACCGCTACAATAGGTTGTATTTCTTTGAAATCTACCGAAAAACAGCACTATGTAAATTCAGGGTGTCTGCAAATACCTGGGCAACTAATGTCGGATCAACAGAATTTTTTTTTTTTTTTTTTCCACATTTTTGTGTCATATTTTCAATACAAATTATTATTAGGGTCACTACTCACTAGTACTAAATATTAATGGTATTCGAACCACTAAAAAAAAACTTCTGCAAAGAACATTTTAAGACAAAGAAGGCTAAGGTAGAGTAATTTTCCACATACCCTATTTTGAATGTTTTTAACTCAATGAATTCTGCATTAAATAACTTAGAACAAATTTCATATTATGCCTACTAAGGTAGATACAGTAAACATTTTTTTTTTTTTCCTTCAAACATTATTTTTCATCCCTTGCTCTAATATGTGGTTGTATAAAAATTTTCTTTGAACCAAGGTTAAGATGTTTTTACATAAATTCCTTGCAAACCGCCGGGGACGAGTAAAGAAAAAATAAAACCAAAAAAGAGAACAAGAGAGCCTGTGCGGCGATGAAGCAGGTCGGGAAACCTTACATTCCTGTTGGGGTCCTCGGCGGCCAGGCCGCGCGCCAGGAGAGAAGTGAAGGTGCTCTTCCCCACGCCGCCCTTCCCGGAGAGCACCAGCACTTTGTGCTTCACAGGGGTGAGGCGAGCCTTCACCAGCGCAATGCCTGTACCCCCCAAAAAAAAAATAATTATATATTACTTGCTTTGTAAAGATGAACCAGGATTTTGTGCATTCATTCGTGTGTGCATGTGCATGTGTGTGTGTACATACATATATACAGGGGTGCAACAACTAAAATTCCAAAGGGGGGGGGGGGGGGGGGGGGGGGCAATATACCTTTTTATAAAGAATCATCGATCCCCCTATTGAAGCGGGGGGTCCTGGGGTCCTCCCCCGGGGAAATTTGTATTTCAAGGTGGAAAATGGTGCTATTTAAGCAGTTTTATTATCTAAAAATTGATTACACAGCACTTTCTTTGCCCCCGTTTGCCCCCACTTCAAGGTTTCAGAAGGAAGGGGGGGGGGGGGGGGGGCAAAATACCCTAGTCCCCCCCCCCCCTTGTTGTTGCACCCCTGCATAGGCTATATATATATATATATATATATATATATATATAATATATATATATATATTATATATATATATAAACACATATATATGTGTATTTTACACCTATTATATTTGCATACATAATTTTATCTGTAGGTTTAAATAAATTTTTTTTCAAGTGCATTTATATAAGTGAGGTTATGTTCCCATATGTATAATTTATTTGCATTATAAATTACTACATTATTTATTATTAAAAAATCAAAATTAATTTTTAAGAAAAAAACATTCTGCTGATTCATTGATTTTCATTACTAATCAAAATTCATCTCAATTATTTTACTACATTAAATACATGTGTTTATGTTAATATTCAATACTAAGTATTTACTTAAAAAAAATTTTATTTGATTGAATTCATACTTTACCAACCATATTTATAACATCACTGCAGTCCTTTTATTTTAATTCTATTAATTTTTGCATGCAAAATTAAAGTTAGTTTTATTTTTATTCATGCCAAGTAAGTATAACTTCTAATGTGCGTGCATAAGTAAACGCACCAAATTTTTTTACGACCCTGCTGGGAGTCAGAACCGGGACCTCTGTATCACTATTGAGAAGTCCTGACTTACGGGGCTGGATGGGCAATTTTTAATTTTTCTGAGATTAATTATTATATTAGTGTAACTATGTGATAGCTTGGTACTCAATTGATAAAACAGGCCTTCACAAAATGTCCAGTTTTTTCTTCAGGTGAATAAATTATTTTTTTCAAGTTATTTAATAAATACTTATTACTGCTTTTACTTAAGAGGAATTTGTCCCCACCATCTAGATTTTATCCTATTTTGACATGATTTTTTTTTGTTACCTATTTATCCAAATTACTGGCCAGACATACCTACCTGTTTTACAATGTTAGATGCCTGGCACTAAACGTGGGAAAAACTGATTATTTTAAGTTATATTCATCTGCCATGGATGTTAACATCAAAAAAAATCCAAAGACATTTAACATGGTTCTTTAAGGGGGATTAGTGCTCGCCATCTTGCAATTTCACGTGTTTTGATCTCTCCCTTGCAATAAAGCTGCTGTACTAAATTTTATGTTTTGACATGGCATAGGTCTTAGTTTTGGCTACTCGTTGACTTGTGAACTGGTATAATTATTATGATAGCTATAGTCGCCCGTTGTTGAAATAAAACGTTACTTAGTAGAAATAATATGATATTTCCTTACAGCTCTTATAGACAAGATCCTGTTCATAAATTTATATTTGCAACAAGGTATATAAGGTCAGGGATATATGATTTATGCCTTTTTCGACATGTCAAAAATTGGGATAAATAGATCAAAATTGACTTATAATAAAAACATGTAAAAATCTAAGATGACAGGGCAGGGGCGTAGCCCGGGGGGGGGGGGGGGGGGGTTAGGGGTTCAACCCCCCCCCCCCCCCCCAGCCCCAAATCTTTAATTAAGGTAAGTGCCCCGGTACTCGTCACTGCTCCAATGGTCGTCACTAGCAACTTCAAATGTAAATAATAGTGAAGTAGCTCAATATATCGCCAACTTAAATATTGACAAAAATTTGGTCGACGTTCTAGCTGAAATTACCACAATAGTTTTCGGAACAAACACTATTTTCAATCAAAAAAAGTCAGTGCATCAAAAGTTCGTAGAGCAGTGAAGATAAATAGGGGAATTCCTATACTAAAACACTAAGGACGTTAGTGCACATTTTTACTTCTAATTCTGTAATTTTTCATGTTTATTCGTGATGTTTTGTGCTGAATGTGTTAGTTAAATGTTCTTGAAGAGGTGAAAGTGTTTATTTAAAAAAATTCGTTTTCTTTGTATGATTTAGTTAGGGTGACGAAAACTGGATCAATAAAAACCTTGTATTGCTAGTGTTCGTCATACCTGACGAGCACTGGTACATTTAATATTTTATTTAAAGTTGTGCTAAGTTACACCCTAAAGTTCTTAAATAATATTGGTTCTTTGTTGTTAATAGACAAAGTACGTTATTACGATCAGATCCAGTAGTCGTCACCTATGACGACTTCCGATGCATGTGTATGACGACTTCTGGGTCGGAAATTACTTTACTTTATTGATTGCAAAAATTGTGTAGGCATTGTTGTTTACATTAATTTAGGTGTCATTCGATATATATTTTGACATTAATAAGTAAACTAAACATTGTAATGTGTCTCGTTCTTTAATTACAGGGCAAAATGCCAAAACGGAAAATACTGTTGTATGAAGAGTCAGCCATGGAAGCTGCTCTTAAAGATGTAGCGAATGGTATGAGTATAAAATGAGCAGCGGAAAAAAATAGTGTGCCAAGGAACACATTGTCCGATAAACACAAAGGCAAATCGCCCTTGGGTAGGAAGATGGGCGGGCCCTGATTCATTTTTATATTTTACTTGTGATACCGCATAACATGCTATGTTATGTTGCAGCAACGAATTGAGTCGTATTGCGTACGCGTACAGTATGACGTCGCGTAAATAATAATAAATAGAATATAAACAATTAACAATATTTGATAATTAAACAGTTTTTGTTAACCAAGAAACAATTAAATCTCATTAGAGCGGCTTTATTATATCTCTTTTAAGATAAGAACAAAAAAAAACGTGAAAATACGCGATAGTGAAAAACAAAAACATACATATTTCTAATTTGTAAAAAAATACTTTGTTACGTTGTTTCTGTTCCAATCTCAAACTTTGTCTACACACATAATACCTTTAATAAACAGTAAAAAAACTTAGACGAGGAATTTCCAAATTATACTTTATTAATAAACAAACATCGTTCTTTGTATCGTAAATTCATTGAATATGCGCGCGCATGCGTAAAATATACGAGAAATGCGAGTAATAAAATGCAGCCGTGTGTAACGTTTCGTTACTCGTTACTAGACGGCACACCCGTAACTCAGTAACGAATACATTCGGTTTGCTACAGCTCTATGTGCTGTCCCTCTTTGTTCCGTGAGTGCTGTAAGTAAATTCAAAATTTAATGAGGATTATTCATTATATTACTGAACGATCTTTATGAAATGCCATTTTGATGTTTAAAATATAGTACCAAATAAAATTTGAAGCCCAAATAGTACAATACTATCATTCTGGATCCATGAATTAAAACTAATGCAGCCGAAATCGCACATGACGACTACTGGCACAAACATGTGACGAACACTGGCAAACACGAAAATTTGCATGACGACTACTGGCTCGAAATCACACTTTTTTCAAAATTATAAATCTACAAAAATAATTTGTGTTTATCGAAGAGTGTTGGATAGCATTGTAGAGTAAATTTTGAGGTTAAAAACAAACATGTAGGGGCAGTAATACACCTACAAGGTTATGTACACAATTTTTTTTTTATAAAACTCTTCTTCGCATGACGACTACTGGTACATCTACCTTAATTTCTTATTCATCACTCAAACAAATTTCATATTAAAATTAATAAAATTTAACCCATTACAATATTTAAATTTAAGAACCGAAAACTGCTAAAATAGCACTATTTTACACCTTAAAATCCAAATTTCCCAGGGGGGGGGGGGGGCATGCTTCTTAACACCCCCCATACACAAATCCTGGCTACGCCACTGTGACAGGGACTAAAAGCCATACAACAAAAAATAATTATGCACTGCAAGCGGTGGCTGTTATTTAAAAAAAAAACCCTGAGGACCAGTGCGCCAGCAGCTGTGACCCCACCTGGGTCGGGAGCCCTCGCTGCACCGGACGAGCATATCTGCTGGTTCGGGCAGCCCTGGCACGCAGACACCTTGCCGGCATCCTCGCTCTCCGTCCCGGGGCAATCTGCCGGCACAACCGCGGAGCGCAGGCGCTCGTATCAGGGCAGATGCCCAAGATGGACGCGTTCGACACAACACGGCACGCAGCCAGGGGGGGGTGGGTCCGACCATTTATGAAGATGAGTAAAGGGCTAAAATATAGGTATATAGTTAACACAGTTTGTAAAGGAACATTTTTATCAGCCCACTTCATAAATGACTCGAGGAGACAGGGTAAGTTAGCTTCGAAGCTCAGCTTCAAATCTAAAAATGTACCGTAATTATTGTACCTGACATTACAAAGTTTCAGCCTGGTGCACGTTAGGTACGATAATTATAGTACGGTTTTATATTCAAAGCTAACTTACCCTAAGTGAAAAACATTACAGAATAAAATAACGGTTTCAAGAGGTAAACAAAAAATAAGGAACATTTATTTGCATTACTTTTGCTTTACACAATAATAATAAACATTATTGAACAACCACAAATTTTACAAGTTAACTCAATATTGAAAACTTAGCTGCGTACACATTTACAAAACATGAAATAATAAACAAAAACAATCAAAAAGAGTTTTTTTTTTTTGATGCTCTGTGTTTATTGAAGACTTTAGGAGGCGTCCAATTATTATGCAAGGCGATTTAGGCTATTTTTCAACCTCCTCCCCCTTTGGTGAGATGTCGGGAGATTTGGCTAGACCCAATAAACCCCCCCCCCCCCTTCCCAAACAAACGTGAGATTTTTCAAAATGTGTATTTGTAGTGTAAATATGTTAATCTGTGCTTGATTGCATTGGATTTATTTAAAATAAAAAACATAATTTGCTTGATTATTTTTATTTAAGACTAGTATTAAAGACACACATAGTCTAGAATCACAGTGAGAAAATCAAACAATAAAATACTTAAATATGAACTACAAAAATTTTTAAAAGAATATTCTTTCTAATTCAGTCCACGGGGACGTGTGTGTGGTCTCAAGAGTAGCTTTGTGGCGTTCGCATAACCGCAATATAATATTATGGTGTAGGATTTAGGAATACTTTAGTGGAGGAACATGTTTTACTTAATTTAACACAGTGTTTCCTCGCAATGTTACACTGTTTCTTGTAGAAAAAAAAAATTACGTGATATTTTCCGACACCTCCTCGATTGGGTGATATTCGACTCGTAACCTCCCCCCCCCCCCCCTCTTACGGGCCTCACGTAATTAATGGACGCGACGCCCCTTCAGAAATCAGTACAGTCGGACAGTGATTCGAACATCGGACAACGCAATTGTAGACAAGGCTGTTTTCCATGCGACAATGTGACGTCATTCACATTAGGATAAGGACACGGACAACCCACAGGGTCAGACTATTGTTAGACGGGCCCTTTTCCACGCACATCTCGGGCTTGCGTGGGCCTACGATCTAGGTTATGTCATGCTAAGAAAGACACATCGCTAATTATAATCACATGTTCATACTTTAGGGCGAAATAAGACTTGCAAATGCTATTTTTTTTTCATTTAGGCATTTACAATCTTCTGTCAAAACCAAAACCAGAACAAAACTCTTATCTCTGGTTAAAACTACTCACGCTCAGGAACGTCAGAAGACGCATCCGCCATGTTTATTTACAATTATAAACAACTGCACATCGAATCATCATGGCTACCGCGTGATCGTAGTGAAAAGGCGCGAGTGTTTAAATATAAAGTAACAATTAAAAACCAATGCAGATATATTCACTGACGTGCAACGCTGTTTCCCTCTTGACATTTGAGACCTCCGTGTAGCATCGCCACCCAATGCATTTGTCTGTAATAGGATAAAGGGACACGGACTAAAGTATATTTTTTTAAGGGTTTAACTGTATATTTGTAAGTTCATAAGGGTATTTTCAAGTTTATAAATGCGTTTGTATTATGAAGGGCAGTAGTATTATATAAAGAGAGCGTACTGCCAAGGTAGGTGCTGGCATCATTCACTCTGCATAGATATTAATTTTTCATCTCTATGATTTAGTCAAATTTGTAATGTGGATTGTGTAAAACCTTTATATTTTTAACATTATGTCTAATAATTAATATTCCACCTATCTTCTGTGATTAAATAATATTTAGAGTTAAAATTTCCTGCATAATTTTTTTTATCCCATACTTCCTATTTTCTTTTTTTTTTCTTTTTTTTGTTGTGTGAAGCAGACAATTTATAACAGAAGGTTGGTATAAACAAGTTAATTGCTTTGTTGTCCTTTTATGGCAATACTATCACAATTTTTACCTAATAACTATCTTTCAGGCTTTTCTATAGAAAACAAATATAATTTATTCAGTAAAATTTAATTCTTTTAACCTAGAACAATGTCTGCGAAAGTCATGTACTCAGTAAGTAAAGAAGAATAGGTACATTAGTAACATAGAATTATATAAGGCATGACCCACTGTTGGATATTTTGTGCATTAAAGTTGGTGCAGAAATTATAAGAGAAGAGTGTGAAGTCAAATATAATACTCTTAGAATAGCAAATGCATTGATGTTTATTGCCATTTTTTTTTTCCTTTGTGATGGTTTAGCAACTACAGCCATGGAGCACGGTGGGTGCTCCTCCGTTGATGGAGCAGGTGTCTGGCCCACCGGTTCCCAGCCGCGTTGGCAACTGCTACCAGACACCCAAGGCACACCCTTGGAGACCCACCATGGGCTACGAAAATGTGGAACTGATCCCGTTGTGAGTTTTCTGTTAGATAAAAGCTTTTAAAATTCTACGTGTACAAAAAAAAAAACTTTTTTTAATTTCTCTTAGTAATTGTAGATACAAATATTAGATGCTTATTTTTTTTTAAAGATTTATATATTATTTTATATATCAATTAACTTAGACATATTTGCAGGTGCTTATTTACTAATTGGCCAACTGGGCATTTGCCCAGAGCAACAGTTTTTAAGTGGCAGTAGAGTTTGAGGTGCAAAAAAAAAATAACACATAAAATTTCAGGGACAGGAAAAATAAGTTTTTTAGCATACAGTAATGATTTGATTTTCAAAAATACATGTCAAATCCTACAATTTAAAGCACAACTGAAATACGTGTAATATACTCCGCACTTGCCATAAGAAAAACTGAAGAGGAAGGGACAGGGACGTCGGAACAGGGGGGGGCAGCAGGGGCGAGTCTCCCCGTGCTGTTATGCATGGGGGGGCGAGAGTAGCATTTCGCCCCCCTCCTTTTCCCACAATAAATGTTTGGTCCTAGTAGTATTTTTCTCAACCAGTAGTTACAAACGTTGCATTGGTGATCACATTGATTAGAAAATCATATTTATTGACATTAAATTCCAAGACCGAATCTAAGGGGTAGATCACATTGGTTAGGTTATTTGTCACCCACTACCCACAATTTTTTAATCCATATTTAATACATACTACATCATCAAATTCTTGGAATGGTATATTTAATATTTTGGTTCGGAAACTCATTAAATAGCACAATTTTGCATCTAAAATTCCAAATTTTTCCGGGACCCCTCGCTCTAGGACTGAGGTAAGTGTGATACATCTTTTCGCCCCCCCCCCCTCCCCCCCCCCCCCAAATCATGAAAACGTTCCGACGTCCCTGGGAAGGGAAGATGCCTTATCTGCTCAGGGCACTAGCTGCCTGAAATTGGGGTCTGCATGTTTGGTACGCATCAGACCTTTTTCCAAGTTTTATAAAAATCAAAACGTGAAAAACAGTTCCAACAATGAAATTGATACAGCAAGTCACATTAATTTGCACAGGCAGCACAATGGTACAATGGTATCCCTTTCCTGTATGACTTCTAAACATAATCTGTGTGTGTCGTCTCTGGAAAAAAAAAACTCTCAACATTGTTTACAAAGAAATTCTTTACTTATGAGCAGTACGTGTTAGTATGTACATAATTTTTTTAAAACACCGGATACTTACCAGAACTTGACTCTTTCAAGTACCTACCTATTAAATCTAGATGATGCCGTATTAGTACTACATTGCATCCGTGCGAAGCCGGGGCGGGTAGAAAATAAAATTGAATTTAGATACCTAAGAAATTTTTGAAAAAATTGGATATTAACTTTTTTTGTTATTTTAAAAGTAGATATTTGAACAGAAACTATTTTTTTATATTGTTGTATAATTGAACAATTTATTAGCATGTAATTTATTCCTAAACACGTGATTTTTTTTTTTTAATCTTATGTTGACCCAGTAAGGCAGGCTCACGAGTTCCTCTTCAAGATGCCGCAGGGGACAGCCCCCTTCACGGCCCCGACGGTCAGTGGCGGAAGCAGAGGGTTGGAATGGGGGAAAATTGGTGTAAAACACTTTGTCCAACGTACACAGCTGCAGGGGCGCCTGTGTCCTGTACCGCTCCTGAGTCGTCCCGGGGGGTTCCCGCAGGCCGAGCCAGCCGGCGACCAACGCCCTGGTCGACCCGTGCTACACGCCGGCCGGCATGGCCACGGAGCCGCTGCGCTTCCCCAACCTGGTGACGGGCTTCGAGCGCAACCCGGGGCACGCCGCCCGCGCCGCCCTCTACACGCGCTACACGCCGTACGAGTGGATGCAGAGCAACATCAGCCACTTCAATGAGGCGGACACCAACAGGAACTACGCTGAGAGGCTGCGCGGGGACGCAGTGCGCGTCATGAGGTGAGCACCGTTGATCAACGGCACACGAAGGAAGGAGAAGAGATATATATATATATATATATATATATATATATATATATATATATATATATATATATATATATATATTCCCCCCCCCCCCCCTTTTCCACCCCGGTTGCAAAATCCCAAACAATCTGTCATTCCCATCAACAAAATGAAAGAATTTTAAAGCACACAGCAGACAAAGAAGTTCTATCCCCCAACCCCCTCTCACGAAATGAAATTCTTAATACGCTCCTGCCGTTTATGTTGCCTTCCTTCAGAGTCAAAGAACTATACACACAGTAAAGGCTCTTAAATCTTGCATACACAGTTCAATAACACATTTAAAACAAGTAGTAAGCATATTTATGGTAAGGAAAAATAATACAAATGAGCGTTACTGTTGAAAAAAAAAAATGGCTCTGAAATCAAGTTTCAGCTCAGCAGTTAATTTTAACAGATGCCGAAAACCAACTGAAAAAATCTGAACGCAAGCTGATTGTTCGGTGCCAGATCACAGAATTTACCACGCCCAACAATGTTGAATTGAGGGCCCCACCTACCTGGGCACACATACGTTGTGCATAACTACAGAAGAATCCGCACGGGAAGTGCTGTACCATCCACCATACTCCCCAGACTTAAGCTAGCTTGTGACTTTGACTTGATTCCTAAGATGAAGGAACCACTTCTTGGCATTCGCTTCAGAACTGTTCCAGAGATTCTTTACGCAGTAGACCGCTCTATTCGAACTATCAACACAACAAGCGCTGCTAAAGGTATCCTACAACTTCCACGTAGCTGGCAGCAGGTTGCACACAATGCTGGTGACTACATTGAAGGACGGTAAAACTTGGTAACATGTACCTCTTTTGTATCAGTTGTAAATAAATAATTGCCACTATTATATTTCCAACCCACAAATTTATTTACGTTTTACTTCTTTTTACAGTTTTGTTTATAGCGACAGATAAGAAGGTAATCACTCAAGGCAAATACTGGGGTGGTTCTGTATCAAAAGTTGTAGCAATTCCTTTGCCATATTCCCTTAATATAATAGTAGTGCACCTAAATCTGTAATGACCTGGCTGTCAACAAGATATGAACTATAATAATTGATGCCACACGCTTGTGACTGCGCACAGAGAGACGGACGAGAAGACGGCCACAGCCCAGCGGGAGTCAGGCCGCCGCCTCGGCGAGCGCATCACCGACCTCATGTTCTGGAGGAACGAGCTGGCCACGGAGCTGGAGCGGCTGGTGGCGGAGACCAACCTGCAGCAGGACAAGCGGCGCGACCTCGAGAAGGCCATCCAGGACATAGAGGCCCCGCTCAACATCGTGCAGGAGTGCCTGTACCACCGCGAGAACCGGCTCGGCAAGTTGCGCCCGCTCCCGACTGGCTGAGGGTCCCAGCCCATCATCAGCTCCGTGTGTCGTTAGAGACGGAGACGGTGAAGGCTGGTGAGATTAGAATGCTTTGAATGGCTGTGGGGGGGGGAACGGGAGTACCCTGAGAAAATCCCTCTGGCACACCTGCAACGCTTCCTACTTGCAGGAAATCAGTGTTCCGATTCCACCAGAAATCTAACCTGGGTTGAACTGCATCGTTCGACTTACCTCGAATGCACTAAATATTGCTCGAGTCACGCGAACTTTGTCGAATGGGGTGTTTTCCTATGCTGTGATGCATGTCTGAGATCGAACTACAGTTTTTATTTGGTGGTGCCATTTGTGAAATTGATACTTTGAGGTGGTGTCTCCCTTTTTTTGCACCATAAAAACATTTATTTACGTATTATGTGTTGTTTTTCTGTGTTGCTAATTTTACCAGCAATCCTCGACTGCTCGGCGCTGACTGTTACACTTTTTACCAGTAAACATTGTGTTTTCTTTTTTTTTTCCGCAGCTTAAGTCCTTACGTAAATTTACAAAGTGTTCAGAGCTTGTCTTGTCGGGCAAACGTCCCCACACACACAGTGGCGGGCGCAAGGGGAGGAGGATAGAGGGGTGATGTATCTAACTCCCCCACGAGTTTTGAAGAAAAAAAAATTCGCAAAATATCAGTGAAGACAGTATGTTACCACGTGAGCAGCCACACGTCGCCTACCGCTACTACTGCACGCCCATATGTCAGTATGTTAGTGTTAATATGTATAGTAATGTAATAGTGTCTATATGAATATTTATGTTCCAATTACAAAAAAAGTTTTCAGTGCACACACACACACACACACACACACACACACACACACACACACACACAAATAACAGTCAATTAACGGAATTTCCCACAAAGAGTTTTTCGTAATTTACGCCCGGTTGCAACATTAGATATCCGTGTTTCGTTGTAAACAAGTTGAACATTCACGTAGAAGACAAAATAATGTTTTTGCTGAAGATTCATTTGTTTAGTTATGTTTTTTATATATTTAAATTATTATCGTTGATTCTTTTTAATGTACTTTTACATGTATTACTAGGGACAGGCATTTTTCGCGAAAAGATCTGAATACTTATTGTTATTAGACTGCAACACGGTATACCCGCACCTGTGGTTCCTTCCTTGTGATTGGCGGCCTTCTACGAGAGAAATCGTTGCCTTATTTGACCGAGCCACTCAGGACGCGTTTGCTACCACACTGAATCACTGTGATTGGTGTTGTTGCAATCGATATGCACCTGGGAGAAACTCACCCAATCACGAAACACAGATGATGCTATAGTTATTTAACTTTCACCTGGTCTCGAAATCAATTCGCGAAATCTGCAGGCCCCTATGTATTACATGTAACCAAATATTATATGTTTTATGTTTTTTTTCTCCTCTCAAAATCCCCCTCCCCCGAACCCACCTCCCCCCCCCCCAAAAAAAAAAAGAAAAAAAAAAAGGAACTATTCCCTGTATTTGCCGCTGCCCACAATGTCAGTTCCCGTGTGTCGCAGGCATCGACCTGGTCCATGACCAAGTGGAGCAGGCGCTGCTCCGGGAGGCGGAGGTGCTTCGCTGCTGCCAGGACCGCCTGAAGAAGCAGCGTGAGAGCGCTGTCGCCCAGGTTCGCAGTCCCCCGGCGCCACTCCAGGAGGAGGCCCGGTTCCAACCACCTTCCTGTGCGCCGATCTCCGCGCACAGGAGCAAACACAGGAGTCTATTTCACAGTGGCTTTGTCTTCCAAACGCTCGTAACTAGAGACCGGAAAAAAATCCGCGAGTTCAGTGACCTCCAGGATAGACTCCACGATCCTCTGCCTACTTGGAATAACGGCGCCGGGCCATTGGGTGCTGAATTTTGAGGCGTCTCAAGTTGGTTAACTTGTGATTGGATCACTTTTTTTTGATCGGTTGTCTCTAATTGGCCAAGAGTCCTGCATATTTACAGTGAACCAATAGCAGAAGCAGCACAACGGTATAATTATTTGAATTTTAGCACATCACGAAATGAACCCGCGAATTTTTCCCGGTCTCTACTCATAATTATGTTGCAATTTGACAGCCTGGAAGTTTTACTCTACAAATTATCCAAGACATCATATAAGCACGTATTAAGAAGTGGGACTGGAAAAAGCACATCCGGCACAGAACTTCAGGCTGGAATATAGCCACGTATTCTTCCCTCTGGTTACAACCCTACCTATCGATGTAGGGAATGCTTCCCATGTATGCATTTTAAATTGCATTAAGGAAGGGGTGGGAGATGGAAAGAGACAGCTAGAAAATCAATTGTTAGAGACCTGCAAAATTCGCGGTTTTGATGGCCTTCAGGATAGACTGCACATACCCCTGTACACTCGGGCAAATAACACAAGTTCATTAGCTGGCGACTTGTGAGTCGTCTCAGCTGGTTTGTCTGTGATTCAATCCTTCTTTGGTTGAGGGTTTATAACTGGTTGAGATTCATCCAGATGAACAGTAAGCCAATAGCAAAATTATCTAAGAGGTATATGTGTTTGAATTCTAGCCTATCACCGAATGAATCCGCGAATTTTGCAGGTCTCTAGCAATTGTATTAGGGTGTCACCATTTTCATTTCCAGATATCATTGCGTGAGGACAGCTTTTCACTTTATTTTCGAGACCCAAAATCTGAGTTTGGTTGTAAACAAGAGTGGTGTCAATTCTATTTTACACATTATGAATTCTTAGTAACATAAAAAGGTTGTGATCGAAGATTTCATCAGGTATTCATTTATAGAAATAGCCCTAGGCAGCTGGTGTCTCACCTGATTAGCTTTTTTTGGTGTCATTCCTCCATCAGACCTTGCAAGTCTCCATGCCACTCACAGGCCAGACAGTCCAGACACCCACCTTTGTCAAAGATTCCGGGTATTTCATCATTTCATCTCCATAGCCAAAACATTAGAAATAGCACAAACCGACACAATTGTGAGCTTCGATGTTCAAAGCATTTTCACCAATGTGCCTGCACCAGAAACACTTACTGTAATGAAGGCTAAATTGGCAAACAACAGCACCCTAAATGAAAGAACCGACATACCCATCCCATCACCTCATGGGACTTATCACAACCTATTTTCAGTTCAAAGACAAATTCTACACACAAACAGATGGGATCACAATATGCTCTTCACTTTATCCTTTCATGTCTGAAATTTTCATTGAGAGTTTTCAGCAGGGGGCACTGAACATAAACCGACACCCCACCTACAATTTGACTTCATTACGTTGACAAATCCTTTCTTGTCTGGCAATATGGACATGAAAAGTTAGAGTAGTTTGCAAATTTCCTCAATTCTCTCAGGCCATCTATACAGTTTACATACAAAATCGAAAAAAATGGGAGCCTTCCTTTCCTAGATGTTGGTGTCTCCAAGGAAAAGTGAAAAACCACCACCAAAGTATACAGGAAACTGATACATACAGGCTAATACCTACATTTCAGTTCCAACTATCCAAGCACCAAAACTGGCATTATTCACACTTTAATTAACCAAGCTAAAACTATTTTTTGTGACAAGAAATCAGTTTCTGATGAACATAAACACTAAAAAAGATGAACTCCTAGCAAATGGTTACCCATGTGAAATCCATAATAAGCACAAGATATTCAACAAATCTCACATAACTCAACAAAAAAACAGCCAAAACACCAAGTTGTACAATAGTTATCCCATACGTCCGTGGCCTCTTTGAAAAAATAAAATGGTTGGGTAGAAAACACAGAATAAGAACTGTTTTCAAATCAAATGCATGATCACCAGAGTAAGAACAATATAAATAAGGATGAAAATCAAAATTCTAGTCTTGCTGAACATGCCTGGGGAAAGCAACTCCACTCATAAAGATAGAACACTCAATTAAAAGCAATAAAAATGTAATCAGTTAACAGAGTATTGAATTTAAAAATATATATTTAGATACTTTTAATTTAAATATAAACTAATTCACCACAAAAACAACTGCAAACAAACAAGCTTTGCAATCACAGTTCGTGAAACAACCATTATGAATGTTTCAAACTTTCAACACCATAGTTAATTATTTTTATTTCTTGTAAATAATTTTATTTTTGACACTAGGCACCTAGATTATTATTCGATGGTTATATTCGAGATAGTCTCTAGAATTCTGATTCAAGATTCGGATTCAAAAAATTTGGATTCGACCCATTACTAATACTTTTCAAACAGCAATGACTTTACTTTATGCTTGTGTAAAAGTCTACTGGTATCTTATAACAGGTGCACTGGGTTCACAGTACATTCAGGATCAAAATCACATTGTTTACCCACAACTACTGGCTTATCTGAATTTGGACCTCTGTTCTTGGTTGTATGTTCCGTTCCAGGTCATTATTTTACTTTTACGTTTCACATGGTTAAACTGACTTTTTGAGTGGCTTAACTTTCAAATAATTATTTATTTCATTATAAATTTATATATAATATATATAAGTAGTATACATTGGTTCCTCTGCAGAGTGGGTTTTGGGTGAGGAGCTGGAGCCGGTGACCGCCATCTTGGATTGTGGCATCATGGCGGCCATCCGGATGACCTTGACCTTTAACCTTGACTTTGACCCCTGCCGCCATCTTGGATCATGTCACGGACGCCATACTGAAATCGAACGTCCCACTCCCCGAATGTGTTGCACTTCCGTCATCTTGAATTCTGACATCTTGTCTGCCATCTTGTTTTTAAAAACAACCATGTCCATACTCTAATACGTTGGCACGATCAAATATGTTTCAGTTACGCAATAACCGGGCTTCACAGCACGAACTGGAGCGTGATTTGAAGTCCAAAGAAGCTACCCTTGGCATCGACAACATGTGCCATCAGCTAAACAACTTCTCGCGTGGAATCAACTACTATGGAGGCATCGAGAAGTTTGATAACACGTATGTTGCGATGAAACTACAATATGTATGTTTTCAAACATTTTAATGGACGTGAGTATTTAGCCACCCATTAGTAATACCAGTGTGCAGTGGATTTGTCAGTATAACAACCAACATAATTATATAAAATTTTTGATATTATGAAAATAGCCCAGTCATAATTGAAATAGGTATAAAACAATGGCATAGGTTTAATAAAAATAATGAAATTTTTATTCCTTACATATTAATCATTTACAAAACCAAGGTGGAATTTTATTTAACAATGGAGAATATTAAAAATTAATATGTGTTTATTATGTTACCATTACATTGTTTAAAAGTGTACATCATCTTTCTGATTATTATAGCAATAATGTGTTTCACTCACTATAACTCAATACAGGGTTTTTATCTTTAAGGTTAAACTAAAAACAATCATGCACAAATTGTTAGCAGTTTCAAAGGAAAAATATTTTCTAATCAAGCTCTTCACTCACTTTTGACAGCCCCGGAAAATGGCATAATCCAGGTTGTCAAATGCCCAGGCCACTGAACAGCGCACTGGGTTCCTTCCGTAAGCTATCAAACACCTATCCTGATCATTGAAAGGCATCAGAACAATGAGCATTAAAAAAATTTTGAAGAGTCTGTATACACATTTATTTATTTCATTTTGTTTCCAGTGTGTAATTTTTTTACACTGGAGTAATGTAAAATGGGTGTTTTAGAATACATTTAATTTCTGTAAAAAAAAAAAGGGCGGCAAAAAATATTTCAAGTGGCACACACATTGCCGTTCAGAGTTCACATTATTATTACACTGAAAAATGACAGGGTCATCACACTTACAAAGACGCATGTTCTAAACAAAAATACTGCCCATTGGATGAATATTCTGCATAGCAGGTGCCGCGGTGGTCGGGCGGCCAGATCCCCCCCCCCCCCCCCTCCCGGACCAATGTGACCTAGGTTCCATCCATTCCACGTGAGATCAAACCTGGGTTTTTCAGAAGTAGGAAATAGGGTTCTGTAAACACTGTTGTTTTTTTTATTTGAATCATGAACATTACACATGCACGCGCGCACATACATATGTACGTATTCCCTTCCCCTCTTTCACGTGCTCTCTCTCTCTTTCTAGCTGGTTTATTTTTAGATTCTCCCTTTTGCCGATCACCACAGCCCGGTGGCAGACAAACACGTCATTTACTGGCGCCGGCTGGGTAGCCACATGACAGGCGCGGCATTTGTGGCTTAACGACGCAGTTCGTTTACACTTACACACACTGCCGAGCTATTTTAACTAACAATTTATATTTACACGCGACATATTTACTAAAACCAAACACAGGCTAGTTATTTAAAAAAAAACATAACCAACCACAAAAATGCAATGTTAATTTTTTTTAGCCTAAAATGGAAATTTTGCACATGGGATGCTGTACATTTAATTAAACAAAAATTCGGCATAAAATCTGCAACCCGTACGCGGGTAAATACGGTAGTGTGAAATTTAACCTACTGTAATACAGGAAACGGAGCTGGAACGAAAACCTAAACTAACACTGAACTCTTAACAAACTTTAAAAAAACTAACAGCGCAGCAATGCGACACGGTAGCCGAGGTCAAAAGCCCGGATCCACCCACCTGGAAAAAAATATGAACCCGAGCAGCTTGATTTGTATCGGATTAATAGAATGTGCTGAATTCGAAGGCTGTGCCGACAATCGACCTGTAAACGTCGCCCTGCAGGATGAGCGTGCCGGAATCATGGGCAGAGAACACCAATCGCGTTATCCAGCGGTCGCAGAACGAGCGCGCCAAGTCCGCCCAGCTGCGCTCCGACGCCGACAACCTGATCAACAGCTGCGCCAACGAGATCTGGGACGCCTGGAACACCACCAACAGCGCCCTGTCGCGCCGCTCGTCCGAGACCCTCGAAGCCAAGAGCAAGCTGCAGATGCACCTTCACAAGGTACAATTTCCCCAAGTGTCTCTCCTAGGTGTTCGTGTCTCCAAGGAAAAGTTAAAAACCACCAATAAAGTATACAGGAAACTTGTACATACAGGCCAATACCTATATTTCAATTCCAACTATCCAACAAGCACCAAAACTGGCGTTATTCACACTTTAATTTACCAAAGCTAAAACTATTTGTTCTGACACGAAATCAGTTGCTGATGAACACAAACACTAAAAAGATGAACTCCTAGCAAATGGTTACCCACGTGAAATCCATAAACCATCATACAATATGCAACAAATCTTCTTGGGTTCCCAAAGTTCTTGAAATACTTTAGTTGAAGTCATGGACATAGATCCCGGGAGGGCCAAAAGGGCCCAGGCCCCCCGTGGAATATAAAAAAAAAACGCCACTCTGAGGGGGCCCGCTTGCGCTTGCAAAATCTTAACTCTGAAAATGGGAATGATAAAGGTTATCTCCTTGTGGTACACAAATAACTACAAACTGGATGAAAACAAACCCACTGCTTGAAAATATTTCCTCTTTCCCCCCTGCCGCAAGAATTGAAATTTTGCATATGCTCCCGCCAGGGAATACATATAGTTATCCATGAAAATGCTGGGTTATGTTGTTTCATGTTTCTAAAGTGATGTTAGCGAAATTTCATTTTCAGGCACTTGCTCCGCCTCGACCAGGGGCACAACAACAAGGGGTCAAGGGTATTTTGCCCCCCCTCTGAAACCCTGAAGTGGGGGCAAACGGGGGCAAAGAAAAAGCTGTGTAATCAATTTTTAGATAATAAAACTGCTTAAATAGCACTATTTTCCACCTTGAGATACAAATTATCCCGGGGGAGGTCCCCCCTACCCCCCGCTTCAATAGGGGGGGGGGGGGGGATTGATGATTCTTTATAAAAAGGTATATCCCCCCCCCCCCCCCCCCCTTTGGAAATTTTGTTGTTGCGCCCCTGGCCTCGACCAACATTGCATTTAAACCCTGCTTGTGTGCACTTGTCACATTCTACGAGTTACTTTTTCAGTTTCACCCGAGAATCTCACCGATTTGGTTCACTTCATCTCTCGACACACAACAGTCAATTATTTTTTTGTTTTGTTGCTGGAAGGGGACACAAAAAGGGGAATGACGTTGGCGTTGTCGCGGCAGGTGCAGCAAGAGCTCTTCGACGTGGAGAAGAGCATGGAGCTGCTGCGCAAGGCGATCATGGACAAGAGCAACCCCATGAAGGTTGCGCACACCCGCCTCGAGGCGCGCACACACCGTCGCGAGATCGAGCTGTGCCGCGACCCCGCGTTCGACAGGTCAGTCTTCTGGAAGTTCAAAATCAGCGCAGCCATGCGGGCACGTATCCGTGAGCGAACGTAATTCAATGCACGGTAAGTGCAAATGGATATTGGTGACCCCTCTTAAAAAATTTACATCTCGACCCTAAAAACTTAAAAAATCTCGCCACTTCATTCAAGTAAACTTACGATGTACCTTGCCAATTATCTTGACGTTTAAACACAACACTTATCAAGAGATGTTGGGAAAACCGAAATCAGAATGTCTGAACCAAAATTTTAAACCTGGGTTATCTGGAATGTGAGTCCATTGTTCAACACTGCGTGACTTCGCTCCATGGTTCAACTTAAACAAAGCCCATCTCACACAATGATCCAAATGACAGCATATGAGAGCAAGTAGTTTTGATATTATTAATGCCTTCTTGGCAGAAAAATAAAAACCCCCTGAAAATATGCCAAATTACTCAGATTAGCTGGAATCCAAAGTATGTACAATGAAATCTGTTACACGTTATGTACCTGAAAAAGATAAGAACCCAACATTTTTGATGCTTAATGGTACTTTATACCTAAGTGTTGCTAAATAACAGATTATATAGGCATCTGAAAATACATATTTTAAATGTGAGAAATCCTACCCAGTGAAATACTTTGTTACAAGGTTATGTTAGCATGATACTGAAACTGGGTACCCTAACCCTTAACGAGTGGCAGGATCCACCCCTAGCTCAACTTTGACCGAGGCAGTGACAAGCTGTGCGCTGTGATCAATACTGGCCTTGACTGATTTGTGATTGGCTGTGACTGTGGCCAGTACTGACCATGACTGACTGGTGACTAGCTGTGGCCACTACTGGCCATGACTGTTGTAGTGGCAAGTAATGGTGGTGGCATGACAGATACTAGCAGTGACTGAAATGTGACTGGGGCAGTGACTGACTGTGGCTAATACTGACTTTGACGGACTTGTGCCTGCCTGTGGCTTATACTGACTATGAATGACTTGTGATTATGTCCGTGACTAGCTGTGGTGTGGCCAATACTGTGACTGGCTTGTGACTAACCATGACTGGTTGTGGCCAGTATTGGCCATGGCTGTGACCAACACTGACTGTGAGTGACTTGTAACTGTTGGCCAATACTGGTTGTGACTGACTTGTGACTGCAGCTGTGGCCAGTACAAACCATGACTTGACACGTGACTGACTTGTGACTGTGTCCATGACTGGCAGTGGCCAGTACTAACCGTGACTTAACTTGTGACTGGCCATGGCCAATACCGGACGCGGTTGACTTGAGACTGTGGCCAGCACCGTCCGTGACTGCGGCGGTGGTCGGTAACGACGGTGACCGACCCGTGACTGCAGGCTGGTGAAGGAGGTGCACGAGATCGGGGACAGCGTGGAGCACCTGCACCGCAAGCTGCTCGAGGCGGAGGCCCAGCACCAGCAGCTGCTCAAGACCAAGAGCAACCTCGAGTCGGAACTGCAGGTCAAGGTCAACTCCCTGTTCATCGACCGCGAGAAGTGCCTGGGCATGCGGCGCAGCTTCCCCATCACCGCCACCATCAAGTACTGAGCCTGCCTACGCCACCTTCCCCGTCTCTAGCACACCGTACTTGTACATCATGTTAAAAATTACGAGTTCTTGAAGAGTTACTTATATTAATGTTGACTTATATTGTATTTATGTGACAAGAGGCAAATATATACCACACTGGCCTGACAGTGTAAAACTCTCTATTTATACACTAAATTTTTCCATTATGAATGTGCAAATGTTGACCTTAAAAATAGTTAGTCATGCAACAAGTCAAACTAGATCTTTCTAAATACTCTAAACCTTCGGTAACAATTTAAACCTTCAGCGCTGGTCATCCGCGACAAATGACGAGACTGTATTGCGAGCGAGAGAGGCGAATGAAGTCTGCTGCAGGGCTTCTCCCCCCTCTATGGCTTCTCGGATTACTTTTTTCTTCAAGCAGGCAAACAAACTGTTATGCGATGCCTTAGATTCATTTAACGATAATACGAGTCACATCACAGAAAAAACAACTAACATTTGGCCAGACACAAGTAAAAAACTGAAGGGTACTCATACGCAAAATACAAAACCTTAAAATACATCTCACTCTGAAGAAACCAAACTTGTGAGCGATGAGGTGACGCTTCTTTAATAGTGTTTTCCATTTTATGTCATGCTGAAAACCAAAGTCTGTGGCTTCTTCACTGTGTCAGACTAGCTCCTGTGAACGAGTCGCATTGGACTCATGATTGGAAAGTCTGCGTGCCAGTCAAACAAACATTATAGCAGGTAACCCATGCACTGTGCGTGAGCATGTGTGTGTATGCATTTGGAAACAAATGTGCACTTTGTACATGGTTATAATTAGTGGATGGGCCAAATATCAATTTTCTCAAATCCCAATCTTGAATTTGAATCCCAAAGAGTACCTCAAATATTTATATCCTCGAATCCAAATCTAGATACCAAGGGTCAAAAATAAAATAATGCACAAGAAATAAAAATTTTATTCATGGTGTTGACACATTCGACCCTTTAAATGTTTTTCACAAACTACGTTTCCAGGACCAATACATTCTGTAATTTTATTTATATCATTACATGTTACATTACAATATCTTGGGGAAAAGTAGAAGGATAGGTATGAAGAAAAATATTGATCTAGTAAATTTCTGAGGTTATCACTGTTGATTTTTTTTTTTTTTTTTTTTTTTTTTTTTTTTTTTTAAAAACCTTAATTTCCTTTGATTTTTTCTTCAAATTTTTTCCCCTCAAATTTTGAATCCTTCGAATACTAAATATTTGATGGTATCTGAGAATTTGACTGACCCATCCCTAATGATGATGCTAAACTCTTCTTTCCAAATAAAAAAAAAAAAAAAAAAAGTTACACCAAAATGTTCTGTTGGACAGAAATTTCATGAACAAGCACTAGATAACCAGAGTAAAACCATACAAAATATTTAGAAACTATTAGTTTTAATCACGTCGTAAGGAACTATGTACAAACAGTTGGTGGAGCAAACACTCAGTGTCTCGCAAACGAAGGGACCGGCAGCTTCAACCCTTCCTTCGCCTCAAAGAAAGTGTACGAGAGCATGATGTCATCCACTGACTCCATCTTTGGATCCTCTGCAAATTCAGGATCGATGTAAAAGAACACTGGCATATCTACCTGCAATGACACAAAAAAAAACCCACAATAACTCACTGACACAAAAAAAAACTTTAAAAGCAAATTTAAAAGTAGGCTACAATTACAAACAAGTTCATTACCAAAATAGTATGTGCTTTTTGAGATTTTTTTATACTATAATCAATAAAAAAATTTTTTTTCACAGCTCTACAATTACAAGGATCTCAGATTTTAGTTAAAATTTAGCCTTTTACATTAGCAGCAATGGTTATGTGGTGTTCCCAGTGTAAAAAAAAATCTCAATGAACACAAATTTTACTACTGCATCATAAACACATGGAAGTACAAAAATGAACCACGCAAAAATGTTTACAGTACGTCCCATGCCGTGATGTCCCTTTCTTCCATCAGCATTTCATGAAGATAATATGCCAAAAACCTTTCCAAGCCTAGTCTCACTACACAAAAGAATGAGTCAATCTATTTTTATAACGGAGATTTAAGAGACTTGAAGCAGGTAGGTTAATGAATATTATACAGTAGCTTTCCTGGGACCCTCACCTGGTCCCTCCATCCCTAATTCTTCACCACCAATTAAAAACGTTTGGCCAGTTAACCTAACCAACCCAGTGACCAATTACGTATCTGGTTGGAAAACAGTCCACTTAACAAAAAACTAAGAGGAATGAAAAATCTGACATGAGTAATACGCTGGAATCACATTAACTCGAATGACCATGACAGAAATTTACCACAGCCAATAAGAATAAACAAGGTCAATGTGACGACTGCCGAACAGAAAATAAGTTCCTATTCTGTACTGGGTGTCACATTGGACTGCAACAAATTATATTCACATTTAAAACTATTTACTTAAAATAAATACACTTTTACTGAACTTCCAATTCGTATACATTTTGCATAAAATATATATTTTTTAAGACAAAGTAATTTTTAAAATGTAAAAATGAAGAAATATGCATCCATTGTCGAAGCTTTGCACAGGCTTACTAATGACCCTGATGAGACGCTAGACGCCAAATCACCCGTTCACGACGATACCTGCTCTGCTGGGTTCAGGAGCTGCTCTTCGAAGCAAAAGCACTGTATCTTGTTGAAGTACTGGCCCGCCTCAAAGGGAATTACGTTGTACGTGCTGATGCCTATGACCGGCAGGTCCGTCGGATTCTCTGCTGTGTAGAACGCCAGCGCCGTCTCTCCTGGGGTCACCTGCAAGCAACAAGCATTTCCAGCTCACGTACTGTTGAAATGCCTCCACAGCTACTGCAGAGATGCATTGCTATTTAATAGTACCTCCAACTTAAATAAAACAAAATGTTATTTCAAATGATTTAAAAAAAAAACTTGCTTGGCATACCCAACACAGAATACACAGCAATAGTGTGAAGGTTGAAACACTTTAATCACTGAACTATACCTAATTTATGTTTTCAAAATTACTATGTTTTATTTTGTTTTTTAAGTATTTATCCTCTTTATGTTTCGCTAGATGATCAATTCATTATGGCTTACCTTAAATGCATGTTTATCTTTGCTTGAATGATTTTAATTGGCAACCAATAAGAAGTCTCGTTTCATTTGTGTCATTATTGAAAAACAAGTAATTTGGATTCTTCAAGCGTTGTATCAGAAACTAAACCACAAAATTTTGGTTTTATTTTGTATGTAACCAGATGGATAAGTTGTGTAAAAAAACTTGTTAATTTTGCAATTTATATGTAAAATTTTCAAATTCATACTAAACTAATGAGAACTATGATTGGTCAGCATATCAAAGGAAGTTTGCATGTAGACGATCAACTGCTTTATGTGATGTGCATACTTTCGTTATCCAGCAGAATCAACAACCAAACATTCAAATGAAACATTAAAACGTGAAAGCTACAGCATGTAAATGTTCGACAATTTAGATTGTGGACTAAAACATCATTGAAAATATTAATATTGGTTTCAGAATTGCAACGCAATATTGAAGATATAGCAATATATATTTTAGATGGAATTAACAAAAAAGATTTATCATATTTATCTAACTTACATTCCAGAAGAATATAAAGATAACGTCTACCAATGGATTTACTGCAAATGTTTAGAATATTTGTTTGTTCTTGCAATTGGTGGAAAATATACCACACCAAAATGGCTTAGAAGAAACTCTATAGTTATGAAGTCGGAAATCGTAGGAGGTACAATTCGAAGAACATTTACCAGAAGCTATTTTGTAATGTCGAAGAAGTTCTGGCCACATAACCTCTACGTGTATGGGAGTTCCTGGATGCAGTGCATGAGTTCGAGAGTCAACAAGATCTACAGGCAGAGTTCAACTTATGGTCCACTATGCGGACGAATGAGGGTTCCTGTACTAGTCGCTGTCTACCCCATCATCACGGTCTACAAGACTATTCAGTCACAAGGATTTATCCAGGAAGTCAAATTTTGTTTCCCATGTAAGAAAGTGATATTGCATGAAAAACTATCACGTTAACATTGATTTACCAAATAACTCGTTACTGTTCCACATTGATAGTATACTTGTGTACTTAACTTGGTGGTGGTTAAATCACGTTAACTGATGTAGATTGAGGATCCAAATTCAAATTCAAAAAAATTATATACTTAGTTGGTATCTGATTTGCAATGGTTGTTGTTCCTTGGCTAAACAGTAATTGGATTTTTCACTATTGACTTATTTTAAATGTACTTTTATGAAATCCAGAGTTCTACCTCTACCCACGCTGAGACTAGTTTTGAACAATTTATCATCATTTTATCGACTCATTCTACTATACATGTAGTTATTTTAATATCAGTTTGATCTTACCGGATGAATTGTACTAAATATAAATAGTTTCTCACAACTGATTTAGTCTGCGCAACCATTTGAAACCATCGTGGATACCTTCAACGTAACTATTGACTCAAAAAGGGTTGTGAAATCATTAAATTGATTATAAAGATTGAATATGTAGATTAAGATGTTGATGGAATAATTCTTAGTAAATGGTGAAAGTTACCTTTGGTTCTTTGTATGATAATTAACAGTTCAGTCCAGTCTATCTGGCGCCCATTTCAGAAATATCAGTTTACTAACTTAACTGCAGTGGTGGTTAAGTACTCAAATACCTACATTAGATGCATATCGCTACAGTTTGCATAACAATTACATGCTAGTTGCAACGCATATTTGCCAACCATTTACCAGTTATGAATACTGTCTCAGGTATACTAACAAGCATAATAGGTAAAATTCTAAACATACATGTTATCACAACTTATTTTCTGCTCTGAATTTCAAAGGGAAGACGGCAGGAAAAATATTTTTCTAACAGCATCTACCTCATTGCATTTGAAAATTTTCCTACAAATAATGTCCCGTCACAAATATATGATTTCCATATCCCAATTTCATGAAATTTTTGTAAATTGTTGAGCATTTTCTAAACTGCACACACCAGTTACATCCATCCACGCCTCCCTTGATTCGGCAACGATCCAAGGCCTGGGGAAGCTTCACCTTTATCTCCGTCTGCATGGGCTTGAAGTTCCAGCGCATGCTGGCGGACCGGTCGGCGTTGAACCTGACGGTGATGAGCCTGTCCTTCCTCTTGGTCATCGACTCCACTTTGTCGGCGTCGTGCCCCACACTCGTAGTGCCCCCATAGCTGTACGCCTGCAGGGAGAAACACAGGACCAGGGTTGGACCGGGGCTCCCTAGAAGGACACAAGCCTCGAGTTTTCATACAGAACGCGTAAAACTACCATAATGAAACCAATCAACTTCATTACCCCGAAACAAGTGCACAACACAACAAAATCATTAAGTTTACATGAAAAACTTGAGCCATAAAATATTTTTTTTTTTTTTAATAATTCTATTAATTCTTACATATTCTTCAAACTGTCTCGTGTGTAACTTCGTTTTACGTGATTCACATCTCCCTTTAACTTTGCTATTCAAATATTGAGTAGTATGTATTTTTTTCCAAAAACCTGACCCAAGGGCTCACAAAGTCATGTACTCGAGGAAGCACTGGACTTCCGGCCATTGGTCCAGTCCAAGCCTGAACAGGAAGAACCAGCACTGTATCTTATTATTGCGTTGCGAGCACTAACCTTTCAGCAGCTGCGCGCTAAATAATTTGGCCTAATCCAGCATAAATTCGTGACTGGACGCCGTCAATTTAATCTGCAATGACGCCGCTGGATCTGAGGAACATCCTTAATTTTTTTGCGAGACTTGGGTTACAACCAGAACATAGGTACATTTTCAAAATGTCCACCAAACGAGGTGGTATAGTGTAAAATGTTCTGGGTGTGAATTCCAGTTCAGCCACTTAGATAACAGTTTCTCAAAATCACTCCAGAAAAATGCGGGAATAAGTTGTGGATTGTCTACAAGCATTAATCTAATTGTTAATGATAAGTTTAACATAAACAAATAAAATAAATGTGTAGATCATAATACATGACTCCCAACTTCTCCCAAAAAATGTTTCTAAATTTATAGCAGTCTAATGTTCTCATATTTGATTTCCTCCAATATGAGGCAGGTAATCTGTAATCAAATTAGACCATTTAGATTATTCACACCTTAGTTGTATCCATGAGTTTTTTGAACAGTTTTTATTATATGAAACGTCATACCTTATCTTAAACATATTCAATGATTAATGACAATATTACATGGTGAATTGAAATAAAACCAAAATAACACTGAAAAATAGGCCAGTTACAATATAACACTGAAATTAGGCTTCTGCGAGCAGAAGATTTTCACTTCGAGTCGAGCTCGAGCGAGTTTGCTAAAATACTCGCGAGTATCGAGTCGAGTTCGAGTTTTTTTTCTTCAGTTTATTGCACATAAATAAATTTACTGTGATGGAGTAATAAAATGTGAGAACTTTTGAGAAAAATATGGAAATAAAAAAAGAAACCATTATCATTGTTAGCCTACTAAATAGATAGACCTACATTAGAGGTCTGCGAGCCTAAGAATTTTACTTTGAGCCAAGCTCGAGCGAGCCTACTTGAAAGTTCTCGAAGCTTGAGCTTTTGTGATACAGTTACACTTTTGGGAAATTATTTTTACCTTAAACTTAGTAGGTATAATGTTTGAATAAAGTATTAAAATGAAGTGGGCTTATTAATTTTGGGTAACTATTTACAGAGTGCTTTTATAATTTGCACTGCTAGGAAAAAAAACATGTTTTCCATTGAATCTAACCTGTTTCCATTGGTTCATTAGTAACTGATATCATCCAACTAACATAACCACAGTTTACAAGTACGTATATGTTTGTGTAAATGTAACATAACTTTGGAATAATTTCATCCTTGTCAATTTTTCTGGAGTCCTTACTGAGCTTCAACTAACTGAGCACCAAAAATCATGTTGTTTGAAAAGTACATTCACATTGTTTCAACATTTCCACTTTTCGGCACAAAAATTCTGAGAGAGATTGTCATAGAGTATTAAATTCTGTTCTTCAATCTATCATGCAGAAAAATAATTTGTTCTGCACGTTCAGGAGTTAAATTAGCTCTACGATTGGAGATGGTGTTTACAGCAGATGAGAAGCATCTCTCGCTGGCAACCTGTGTGGCTGGAATGCTTTAGTAAAATTGTTGGTAAATATGTAGAGTCGCGGTATATGCGGAAAAAAAATGCTAAAATTCCGAAAATACTTTTATTCTATGCTCTTTCACTTCCTCTTTTCAAATCAACCGGCGGAGATAAGAAATTCCAAATACTTTAGGAATATCGAATTTTTTAATTTTCATCACAATACCTGGGTATTCATGCGGCGATCACCATTGTTTCTGGTTTACGAGTATCTATTATGTTTCTTATTGGATAATTTTGTCACGTGACAGTTCCGTGATTGGCCAGTATTCAAATGAACCAATACGTGATTATTTATTTATTTATTAATCCGTCGGAGGTATCGCGACGTAGGTGAACGACTACATCATTTCCTTCTAATGGCAAAGGAAATGTACCCGCCTCCAACTTAGGTGGGTTTTTAACGTTTCTAATTTTAAAGTCTTATTTTTTATTTGGATATTGTCCGGGTTTGTTAGGTCAGGTCAGTTACATTATAAATACTTTAAAACTAAAGAAGACGAACCATTGAAATTAATTCACATTATTTTTTATGTCCGCTTAGTTTGAAAGTATTAATAATGTAACTGACCTGACCTAATCGACCATTTTATTTATTACGCATTCACGAACACACGGCAAAATAACAAAAATTGCGTCGGTCTAATAGTTGTACAGGTGTTGTATTGCAAAATTAAAAAATTCTATATCTCCTAAAGTATTTGGAATTTCTTATCTCCGCCGGTTGATTTGAAAAGAGGAAGTGAAAGAGCATAGAATAAAAGTATTTTCGGTTTTTTAGCATTTTTTTTTCGCATATACCGTTACTCTACATATTTACCAAATTGTTTAACCTCAAAATTAGTGTCAAATATCTGTAACTTGTCATTAAGTTTAATCAATTTAAAGTAATAAAAATAGAAGCATTTTACTTAATTCAATTTACACTTGCAAAAAAAACTTACGCGCAATAAACCTACATGGAAATTAAAGTCTTTTTCAATGTCCTGTAGTCTGAAATATGTTTACTCATGTCATCAAATGTAGAGCTGTACTGAAGAAGCCGATTTTGCCAATATTTAGTTGAATCGGCATTTCTGCCAACTTCCAATACTCTTGTTAATTTTCGGCCGATATTACTGAAAAACGAAAGAGACTGCCATAACCTAAAAATCCACGAGTACCCTTTTCACTTTTCGTAGTAGTACTGCATTCTTTCAGATCGCATTATTTCTTAGCAACATGTGCCAACCGTACATATCAAGATTTAACATCCTTTTTTTTTAATATGTCCTAAATAAATACATTACCATCACGGTAAATACACATCTCGGTTATTACGGCAACTATAGTGCAAATGTGGTAACTATCATGCTTCTGCAGTAGTTATGGTATCCACAAAGAATCTTTAGTTCTTTTTATGGTAATTATCTTAAGATAACTATTGGAATTGTACTGTAGTTATGGTACATCATCCATATTTCTTCGTAAGTTGTTGTTCATTTGTCTTTTCTTCATATTTATATTTACGTGCGCCATTACTGGCAGGAACTTTCATAAAAATTTTAAACGGGACTTTATATCACACATTTTATGGCGTAAATGATGAGACCCCGGACAATTTAAACGCTTTTTACAGTAAAATGCGGGAAATGTTTCCGCATAAAGTGGGAAATACTTCCGCATAAAGCAGGAAAGTGATACATTAAAACTATGCGGAAAATTATAGAAGTAAAAAAAATTCATCACGGAAATTCGTAAATCCCGGGTACGTAAAAATGATGTGTTCATGTATACGGTCGATCATGTTACATTATAAAGTAAAGGATAATAGTGTTGTAAGACTTTTATTCCCTTATAATGAGAGTCTTTTTTTTTCTATAGGTAGAGTGCAAGAAAAGCTCGCTCGAATTTCGAGTTGTTGAAAAGCCACGAGCTCGAGTTCGAGTATTACTAAAAAACTCGACTCGAAACTCGAATTTCGAGTACTCGCAGGTGTCTAACTGAAATGAAAGTTCATACAACATAAATCACTGAATACATCTAAAATCATGAAATTCATCAGCATTAAAACAAAAACTTAACTCAAATTACAAAATTGTAGCTCCTTAAATTAATACATTAAATTCAATGAATGTAATTTATTCAGCATGAAGTACGAACCATTAAGTATAATCTAAATAGATTAGGAATTATTAGTTATAATTTTTTCAAAAGCTTGCATCTTGTAATGGTAACTAAGTTTTACATTCCTGATATTTCTACAATTTTCACACACACAAACACTTGGCAATTTATTTTTGTTCCCAAACATTCAGGTTCTGTCGTATTCATGATTATTACAAACAATTTATTGTAAAATAGGATTATATATCGGTCAAAATAGCATTATTTTAATTAAATAAGCAACATGAAGAATGTATTTTAGTGCCATATTTTTTGAGTTACACACTATTTTAAAGAATACTAATAAAAAAACAATAACATCTTCCCCATGTTTTGAAAACTAAATTGGCTTAAAAATAAAATTGTTAAATGTTATCTCTTTTTATAATTTTTTTGTCATTGTTTACAGGAAAATGTAAAAGTAAGTTAACACGATATTTTGGACACTTAATCAAAAGTAATAACATTTTTGAAAATAATTTTATCTGCACAGATGTCGCATGCATTGTGTGCAGTGCCAATGCTGGGTGATGGTGAGTTCGAAAACAGATGACGACCCCAACATGCTACGTTGGAAAGCGCAGTAACGTAAGGCGGACCGGCAAAGAGCACCTGGCAGAAGATGCTGTAGAGGGGGACCGCAGCGTAGCTGAGCCCGACCGTCAGCACGGCCGTGGCCGCAACGTAGTACACCGTGGAGCGAGCCCCTTTCTTCGCACTGCCTCCCGGGCTCTGCCCCCACTTCTGCGAGCTGGTGTGGAGCTGGAACCCCCGCAGGGACGAGCCTTGCTTCGTCAGCGCGGACGACAGGCGATTCAGCCAACAGCTCGAGAGCCACATCGCCTGGGGCAAACAAGCTGGAAATAATACCACCAAACATTTACAACCCACAAGAATAATAAAAGCACTCATTTCTAGCAGACCCACTCAAATTAAAATAAGTAAAAAAATACCAACTTCTTTGGGTGTGACCAGAGTAAAATTTCAAGGCCGAATTTTAATACATTTTCACGAAAAATTGTTGTGAAACGTTTCTGATGCAAAAAGGACAGAGAATAGGTACTTGGCCAAAGAGAGATAAAAAGAGCACTATGTTATATACGTTGCTGGGCTCGTTTTTGTTCTCCTCTTTGTGCGATGATTCATCCCCCCACCCAAAAAAAAAATACAATCAAGAGAGATATATGAACAAAAGAATAAGACAAGAGTGTGTGCGAGTATGTGCTTGTTTCAGAAAATAGGTAGAATATTTATGTAGGCTATCCTATGCTGTCAGCTGTGAATGCCTTGCATTTTATATTTGCAGAACGCTCGCATTTATCCTTATTCTACCAGCAGCATGGAAAGCGCTGTTGAGACAGGCCCAGCATTTCCAGCATAGATAGCATTACCTGTTATGAATTTCATATTTCGTTCAGGGATTTGTTCCCCACAGTTTTTCTTTATGGTGTATTTCAACAGTGAGTAATATTTACTGTTAATTAATCATTACTGATTAATAATTATTGATATTCTGAGCAGTTATTTTGAAGTATTCATTTTGTTAATTCATGGGTTTTATTTTAATCAAATATATAATACAAACAAAAAGGTTTATGATTCTTAAATACTTGAAAAATAAATCAAAGCAAAAAAACACCTGCACTGTTTTATCTTTTTCTAATCATTGTGTAAAATGGTATTTCAATGTTTTAAGTATTTTACCAATAATAATTAACAGTTTATTTTATTTATTTGGTTAGGTTATGTTAGGTTAGTGACACTTAAAACACTATAGATTTGTAAAAACTATCAGGTTAGTTTAGCTACGTTTAAAATATTTTAAACAATATACTATGTATCTCTCATATTTTATCTACCATAGAGCTATAATATTAACATTAGAGTAAATATTAAGGAAATAAATTCAAATATTCAACTGATATTTAGGCTATATTTTTATTTTGATCTTTTTAATACTTTTCTTAAATTCTATTAATACTATGAGTTTTTTTTTAATTATCATCATTCTCTCTCTCTCTCTCTCTCTCTCTCTGTCATTTTACCCCTTACAATCTACTTACAAGTTGAGGTTTGAAATGCCAAAGAAGTGTCACTTCTATCATGTATTCAGAGTTATGCATGCTCGTTTTTTTCTTATATACAATAATATGAAAGACTTTAATCCAACATCCCATGGTTTGGCACATTCTGTAATTCAGGAAAAATTTAGCTGCTCATATTCAGATTTCTGGTGGATTCCGGCTGTTGACCATGGCCACCTCATCACTTTACTGCTCTACCTGCATTCATAGTTTGCTCGAGTTTAGTGTTTGTATTGTTTTCATTTCAGTAGAGTGTTTCCCATTTTCTAGCGGGATATATATATGTAGTGATTTATTTGAAAAAGAAATAAGAATGTATTACGGATGCAAATTTTGGTAAATATGTACAGTCGCGGTAGATGCCAAAAAAAATGCTAAAAATCTGAAAATACTTTTATTCTGTGCCCTTTCACTTCCTCTTTTCAAATCAACCAGCGGAGGTAAGAAATTCCAAATACTTTAGGAGATATCGAATTTTTAAATTTCATCATATGTAGAGTCGCGGTAGATGCCAAAAAAAATGCTAAAAATATGAAAATACTTTTATTCTGTGCTCTTTCACTTTCTCTTTTCAAATCAACCGGCGGAGGTAAGAAATTCCAAATACTTTAGGAGATATCGAATTTTTTAATTTTCATCACAATACCTGCGTAGTATGCGGCGATCACCATTGAATCTTGTCATAGATAATAAGGTTTCTTGTTTACGAGTATCATGTTTCTTATTGGACAATTTTGTCACGTGACTGTTCCGTGATTGGCCAGTATTCAAATGAACCAATAGGTGATTATTTATTCCGTGATTGGTCAGTATTCAAATGAACCAATACGTGATTATTTATTCATTTATTGTTCAATACGATGTTTAATTAATCGGTCAACTTCTGCCGTGAACGACTACATCATTTCCTTATAGTGGCAAAGGAAATGTACCCGCCTCCGACTTAGGTGAGTTTTTAACGTTTCTAATTTTAAAGTATTATTTTTTTATTTGGATATTGTTGCGCAAGTAATAAGTAAAAAAAAATTACGTGAGTTGTTAATGTTCATCATTTGTCCGGGTTTTGTTAGGTCAGGTCAGTTACATTATAAATAATTTAAAACTAAAGAACCATTAAATTAAATTCACATTATTTTTAATGTCCGCTTAGTTTGAAAGTATTTATAATGTAACTGACCTGACCTAATCGACCATTTTATTTATTACGCATTCACTAACACACGTCAAAATAAAAAATGGCGACGTTCGAAGGGTTAAACGGGCGTTGTATTGCTAAATTAAAAAATTCGATATCTCATAAAGTATTTGGAATTTCTTATCTCCGCCGGTTGATTTGAAAAGAGGATGTGAAAGAGCATAGAATAAAAGTATTTTCGGATTGTTAGCATTTTTTTCCGCATGAATACGCAGGTATTGTGATGAAAATTAAAAAATTCGATATCTCCGAAAGTAGTTGAAATTTCTTATCTCCGCCGGTTGATTTGAAAAGAGGAAGTGAAAGAGCACAGAATAAAAGTGTTTTCGGATTTTTAGCATTTTTTTTGGCATCTACCGCGACTGTACATATTTACCCAAATTTTTAAGCAGTAACGCACGTCTGAATTTATTCTTAGTATAGAAAAGCTTATTACATCATGTTTCAAATACCATTGTACTGAATATTAATTTTTGATTGATTGATTGATTGATTGTTACACTTGCTTCTGCCCGGTGGCAAGGAGTTCCCCCCCCCCCCCCCCCCCAAACTCACCCAATTTCTGAAGCCTCTTCCTTGAGTCCTTTCCTCTTTGAGAAATAAAAGCTAGGTTATCATGGCTGCTTGTCAAAAGAAAGGCTAAAGTTAAGTCCTAAATTAATATAGATGCATTTCAAAAATGAGCTGTCTTAATGAACAAAAGACAGATAAATTTACTGTACAATTATAAATAATAGAAATCATTAGTGTAGATTTTTTTTCCCTAACATAACTAAAAAACTATGTGTATTTGGGAGGGGTCTGGGTTAGGGAGAAGACTAAGTGTGTCTCAGGCCGAAGCCTATAAACTTTACTCATGCTGGGTTTAAGCCATGCAGGAAGGGTAACATGCATCATGTGCTAGGAGAGGATTGTACAGCCATGGCAGCAATTGGCACCATGACTAACTCCCCTCACTTCTAACTCTAGACTAAAAACTAGATAAGTTGGGGTCAGGTAAAACCAGCATAGACTGGGTACTTACATGCGGGATGCAAAATGTCATGCATTAATTTCACGCTGGTTGGTTACAGGAAACAGTGGGATGGTTCAGGAAGAAGTGTTGGACAGAGTAGAAAGAGTCTACCATGCGGGGGTCGGGCGCTTGGACAAAATTTTTTTTGAAATTATGTTAAAAATATTTAAATAAAACCTACACAACACTCACTGTGTTATTATTTATATATGTTCAATTCCAAACAGCAAACTCTTAAAATATTTACATAGGTGCACGTAAAAGAATCCACAAATTTTCGAGATTTTTCATTGGGATGAAGCTTAAATTACATTATATAACTCTTTTTTTTATTTTTATTTTTTAGACCACTGCCGCCTTTTAATTTTGATACACAAAGCAACTGTAAACAACAGAAGGTAAGCCTAAGATATACACAAAGTTATGGCCTGTAGCGATTACCGAAAGTGCCTGAAGAGTTCAGCTTCGGCCAACTTCGGGTTTTGTTTATTTATTTATTTATTGTCGACCGAGGTCAACACGGCAAAGTTTTATTTATCAAAAAAACATAATTAAATGTTATGGTAAGAACTTAATTTCCAATTTTTTGGGGAGAAATATTTAATGGTTAATACCCATTTGGTTGAATCAGCACTGAAGTGTTCGCCATTGAACTTTGTATGGAGATAGAATCGTCGGTAATATTCGCCGGTCGTCTCTCGGGGCGTGCGCATCTCTCTCGCGGGTTGTTGGCTGGGAATTCCCTGCGCCCTATTGGGTAACCGAAGGCTGGCAGTGCGTGCGGGATTTGTGTGCGTACGGGAGGCGGCCTAGGTGGCGGATACGGGAGCCCAGCTCGAGAGTTGCAATCTCGCTGGGGTGGCTGTGAATAACCAATAGCAGTCCGCGGACCAATGGCCGGCCTGTGGAGTCGTTATCACGGCTGTCGGGGAGAAAAGTAGCCTGAATGTAGCTCGGCGCGCGGCAGAAAGCAGTTCCGTCGGCGAAGGCACCGCAGGGGAGCTCGATGTGCCCTGGATGCGAAATGAAGACGAACTGCGGGCTGGAACTTGCGGAGCTGTGGACTGCCGCGCGCGCAACGGAACTGAACAGCATCGGAATTCTGAAGGAAGAGATGGTGGCGCCTTCAAGTTGGGGCCCTGTTGGAGCCAGTGGTAGCCTGGGCAGCACGACCTTCAACCGACCTGGGAATTTGGGGGGCAAGAGGGTCCGACTCGCAAGATACTTCATTCGCCTGAACGACTCACCCCCACCCTGGCTTAAAAGGTCGTTGGCTGTTGACTGGAAGAAGGAATATGAAGATGGCGCAATGTCAGGCTGCCTTTCGCTCCGAGAGCCAGCAGTTCGAGCCGGTTTACTGGCTCGTCTGCCCACTTCTGTTTTAACTGTGGCTGCCTGGGCAGCTGTGACTAGGCTGACGCATGAAGTTGCCCGCCCCTGGGGGTGCATGCGCCCCTGGTTAATAATAACCCAGGAGCTCCCAACTTTAAATGCGGGCCGCAAGGCCCAAGCACCCAACTCCAGCATTGTTGATTTTGCAGCCCCTCCAACTCTTCTTACCTGGACCCTTCTTCCCTCTTGTCCAGTAGTTACCTGCTTGCTTAATGCATGTTATTTGATCCCCGCATGAACCGGCCCAGGGTTTTCCCTGTGTCTATGCAGGTTTTACCTGGGTCACATTAGCTAGCTTTTAAGCTAGGCAACCAATGGGGCGTCAGTCATGGTGCCAATCGCAGCCATGGCTGGCCAGTAAACCCCAATAAGCACACGATGCACGCGCCCTTGTCCCGCATGGTTTAAAACCCGCATGGTAGAGTGTATAGGCTTCGGCCTGGCACACACTTAGGTCCTCCCCTAATCTGGACCCTCCCCTACACACTTAGAATTAACTTAGGCTAGGGGGAAAAAATCGGTAATATTCGCCTTTGTTTAGTGTTTCAATTCCACCCTGATTTTAAATTGTTAAATTTTGTGTTTTAAATTCAGCAGTAGGTAAGCTTTTATTAAATTCAGGAGTAGCTAATCTGTTTTAAACATTTTAGAATTTAAAATTCAGAAGTAACTAAACTATTTATTAAATTGTATATGTTTGCAAATGATTAGGTTGATGAAATTATTTTACTTTTTAACTCCCCGTGCAGTAGCGGATCCAGAGGGGGGGCTAAGGGGCTCAAGGCCCCCCCCCCCCAAAAGCATCTGGGTTCACTATTGTTTTAGTGTTTGCCTTGATAAAGCATAGCCTCAGCTGGGTCAAGCCCCTCCCAAACCAAAATCCTGGATCCCCCACTGTCCCCGTGCATCCCCGGGTCATTTTGCGGTGCTGGGCCTATCCTGCCCTCCTTAAACTCCATCTTGTCGCATGACTTTGCCGCCACGGGGTTAACGCCTTACTGGATTGGCCGCCTCTAATCACAAATCCCCTCCCCCAAATAGACTGCCACTAAGGAAATTGTCGTGTACTGCATTTGGCCTTGGCCCCCTTATGCGAGTGCTACATGCTCATCCCTGAAACAAACATGGTTGCCCCGATACCACAGGGTATTTTTTACCTAATCTCTATGCCTAAGCTAGTTATCCTGTAAGATGGTGATACACCTGACGCCGACAGATGGCGCCTGCTGCAGAATGTAAATAAGTGGGATTCATTAGGGAAAAAGCGGGCTTCCACTCGTGTTGGGAGCATCCCGAGTAAGATATTAGCAAATGATCAGGAAAGTCAGTGACATCTTATAGAACATGCTGCAAAGGCTAAATCTGTAAATATTGACTGTAATGATAATGTAACCGACTTGTATATAAGCTTGGCTTGTACTGCTCTAGTCAGTGATCATGGGAGTGAAATTCTAATTACCGAGACTGAGACCTAGTTGTTTTGAAGTAGTTATGGGCGCATCCGCTAGATAATAGTTTTCATAATATATTACTGACATAACTACATTATTTCATGAGGAGAAGTAATGTATAAGTTATCAGGCAAACAAACCTATTTAGGTAGCCACTAATATTGTGGTGTGTAATTCACGTACAATGAGGTTTTGCACACAAGAGTCTAGCGACAGCAATGCTACCATCCTGCAACTGGCAGCAAATGCCGATCCTCTCCGAAGTTGGCCGATCGGGAGCGCCTACCCCCTGGATGTTTGATTTCCAAGTATCTTTAATGTAACTATCCTAACCAAATCAACCGTCCACAAAGTTTTAAAGTATTTATAATGTAGCTAACCTAACCTAATTGACCATTAGTTATCATGTCCTTATCTGAAAATTACAATTTAATTAATAAATTTACTTTTATTTGCATTCATTATTCAAATATATTTATTACTTTTGAAATTATACGTGCTCGTATTTATTTTTACAAGTACAAAAAAAATTCGCACCTGCCGGGATTCGAACCGGCAACCTTACGATTAGATGATAGCGCCGCTAAGCGCTCAGCCACGAGGCCATATTTGACGAATAGAAGTTTCAGATGACATATAAGATCGTGCCGCCGGCCCCGGAACGAGCGTGAGCGATGCGGCAGCCGGCCCCGGAACGAGCGTAAGCGGTGCCGCAGTTGCAGGAAGGTAGTTGCTGTCGCTAGACTCTTCTGTTTTGCACCTCCTACTCCTTAATTTATTACATGACGGTTTATTACAAAACAGCATTAAGTTTTTTCGCATCGATTAAATTAGTTTTGCGCCGCCAAGGAGAAAACTTAATACAACAAAAAAATAAACTAAAAATAAATTGTACTGTCGCGGCCTCGTCTCTGATGATGTGGAGACGGGGTGGACGTCGCTCGGTCGTCGTGATGTTTGCCCGGCGCTAGCTCTTGGGTAGAGCAGCCTCACACTCTGAGGCAGGAGTGGACCGTTCGGCCCAGTGCAGCTGACCGAGGACGTGCTGACAAGGAGTAGCTAGCAGGAAGATTGGGAGTAGAAGAGAGGGATGCCCGCGGTCTCACGAAGAGTCGCTAGCGGAAAGGATGGCTGTTGGAGAGAGGGATGCCCGCGGTCTCACGAAGAGTCGCTAGCAGAGGATTGCCCGCGGTCTCACAAAGAGTCGCTAGCGGATGGGTAGGCAGAGAGAGGTAGAATGAGAGAGAAGGAAGCCCGCGGTCTCACTAGGAGTCGCTAGCTGAGGAGAAGGAGAGAGAGGAAGGCAAGCCAATAATACAACTTTTGGCTGTGTCAGTATTTATTCTCCCAGATTGGCTGGAAGAGAGGAGAGCTTATAATGGTGTTTCTTCTCCCAGATTGGCTGGGAGGAGAGCTGTCTAGGCTTGTTAGCCCGCACAATTTATACACGTTTCTTCTACAATCATTTGTGTTAGAATTTTACATATTCTGATCCCTTTGGATCTTTTGCATTTACAATATTATTTACACGTCTACAAAACCTACTTTCAATACATACTTAATCTTCATAAATATTTTCAATAATAACATCTATAACATAACTATAATACATTGTCTCTTTATATTTACAACTGCCATCTGGTGACGAGTGGTGGCACTACCAGGACCATGGCTGGAATATTGTGTCGTGGACAGGGCTGTGACCCGGGTTTTTGTTTAAATAAAGAGGAGGTACAACGTCAGTACAAGAACATCTATTCCAAGTTTTTATTTGCTGGTAGTTATGGGCCCACCCAACAGATAGCGACACATGTCGCGTGAAACATGGTTTCAGTTTACACTGTAAGAGTTGCACTTCAATATTTCCCTCCTTGTTCTGTGTCAGTGATCCTTACTCCAAAAAAATCTGAAGAAATACAGCAATAATCTATAATCTTCTGTTATTCCTACTCTCTCCCTCTCCATGCTCTGGAATGGCTTTCGGGACTAGGTTTTGCAAACCTTTAATAGTGGCATTCGAGTATCGCTCTAGCATCAAAAGTTAACGGGTGCAGGGGGGGGGGGGGGGGGGGGGGCTCTATGAGCGGACTCCTAAGTTCGTAGAAACACTTAAGTGAGTACAGCCGGCAGGCATGTGCACGGCGTCCTTAATTAAAAATACTCTCGCTGGAGTCGGCCAGTACCGTAAGTTCCGTGATACGATACGCAGTGCGGTATCACAATGAAGACGGTCGGGATAGGCCCGGTTCCGCAAAATACGCGCCGAGTCGAAGTGGGCAGCGGTGAATTAATAGAAGGATTTAAATTTGAAGGTGTAGTGCAGAGTAAAAATAATCAATGAAACTAACTTGAATGCTGCCCACGGACACACGTCTGTTCCCGGTGTCATTCCGGCTGGGCTAGGGTGCGCTCCGAAAACGGGATACGGTACTGGCGGTGCGGAGCACAGGCTTAAAGGCCATGGTCAGTACGACGTCACAGTATCTTACAATTCTTGAGTTCATATTCTAAAAAGTAGTAAATAAATTTAGTCCAAAACCATTAATTACAAGAATTTTTTTCACTCCTTTGGCATTCATACCATTACACAATAATTTTATTTACAAATGCACCAACCCTTTGTAGTTTAACATATCTGCTCTTTACTTGAAAAAAAATAAATGATCATATTAATCCTATACTTGTTATGAGACTCCCTCTTAACATAACCAGTAAAGTTTCAAAAATTATTTTAGGAAAAGGGTAATGAGCAGTGCAATGAGAAAAGTTATATTAATCAAACCCGTGTAAATACTAATTTATGGAATGCGTTTTTCCTACGACAGCCCTGAAGACAGCAAGATTCTAGAATGAAGTGTGTGTGTGTGCATGTGAAAAAATATGAAATGCATTTGAAAAACATGACATCATATGGTATGGGAGAACTTGGTCTACATATTAAATCACATTGTCATTCAAGCTTAAACAAACAAGTGAAATAGTTTAAAAAATATATATTCAAATCAAACAAATCTCTTTGTATGTCGTACATGAGGAGTGTGTGAACTATCTTCTCGAATGACAATGCTAGGTAACAAAAAATTCAAGACAAGAGTGATGGTTATACATTGGTTTAAAGTTAAAGAAAACTTTCAAATCAAATATGATTTACTCATCACTATAGTAGAACTATGGGCAAAAAAAAAATACTCCCATTGTTTTTCTTAATTATTGTCCTTTTCTCCTTAACGCAGCTTTGAAACACAGCTTTCACTTACACTACGGTTTGCATTGCATCATGAAGAAATTATATTTTTACTGCATGGAGCCAAACGGTACAATGAACAACAGATGTGAAGTTTCTCAGTTATTTTACTTCCAACAATATCTTACAATTTTCAAATTAAAAAAAATTACATTTCAAAACAGAAATTTGCTATTAGTACATTAACGAAATACGCTGTTCATACACTTCTTGGTACAGCATAAAGGAATGAGCAGACAAATTTAATATAAAATATTTACACTTAATACTTAGTTGATGAAAAGACACAATGTACATAGTGCAATTTGGTTTGAATATATTACATTACCAATATTAACAGGAAGGGTTTACTATTTCCTAGGAGAAAAATGTCCAGTTTTTATACGTAAAAATCACATTGTGAAATATACTTCTATTGCTAGACACGAAGAGAAAATTTAACACAAACAGCTATTAAAGTAGCTAGTAAGCAAAAATAATTTGACTTTGAAAATACATGGTTTTGTGGAATTTAAAATTTATAAAAAAATTATAATATTTAACAAAGAATATAATTGATTGGTTTTTTAATATATGAAATCAGTAAAAAAAAAAGTATAGCACAGATAATCAGGATTTATTAATTATTTTTAACACTTTGGATGTTGCCTATATGTAAAGGTGACACAGAAACATGGGAACTTTTGCAAGCAAATAAAAATAGAATAAATTTAACAACAAATAATTTTATTGAAAGTAATTGAACCATTACAACTTGCCTTTTAAGGAACAATCCAAATTATCAATTTCTGATAATTACATCTTGTCTACATAAACATTCTTATAATCTGTTGTTCTGGTTCCCCAATGATCGTTGTAACATCTCAGCTGGGATATCATACATTTTGTCTTACATTCTTTTTTTCAATTCATCCAGTGTCCAGTGTCTTTGGCCGGGTCATGTAGACCCGACTCTTTGACACAAACCGATAAATCCGGTCAGGACGTAATTTTCATAAATTGATAATTTGGATTGATGTTCCTTAAAAGGAAAGTTGTAATGGTTCAGTTACTGTCAAACTTGTGTGTCGGTGCATATACTCTACATTTATTCATTCGTCAAAAGTTCCTGTTTTTCTGTCACCTTGTAATGATAAACCATTAACTTGCTGGCCTTTACAATCAAGCCAAATACATTTTTCAAAAGGATGTGGATTTTGTAATGCTACATGAAACTACATGTACATAACTTCGTTGAATTATGGTGAGACAATATTATGTTGCCAGAAGCTTCTACAAAAATTGCAGCAACGTAATATCACATTGGCAGCACTTAAATTGTTTACCAGCTTGTTTCTGTATGCTGCAGGTTTGATAGAACTTCTATGCAAGATAGGATCCTCAATACCCATGAGATATCCTACGTGTTGCGCATTTATAATGAAGGTCGGGTGACGTTAAACCCTGCCAGTTTAAACTTTACGAGAGAGATACGTTAGAAGAAACTAGGTGTCGTTACAAAACATTTATACGAGCTTGACATGTAGGCAATTTTGATTTGCACATACAAGGTACCCAATAGCCACCTTATTAGATAAATACAATACCACTACGCGTAATGTTGTTGGTAATATTTGCATTTTTTTTTTAATTACAAGCTTCTATTATTTCAAAATAATACAGGAGACATTCTAGTCCGCCTCCCCCCCCCCCCCCCCCCCCCAAAAAAAAAAAGCAATGTTGCTGCAATGGCAGGCATTTCCAATAATGCCAGGGTTTTTCCTACATCCTCTGGATGTCTCAGTTATTAACATGTGGATGCAATTTAGTATCCCAAACTTGACGTGGCTTCAATGGAATAAATTCTGTGATTTCCAATTCAAGGTGAATGGAGAAGTATGCAGCGCTCGCACTCAGTGCTAACTGCCTACCTCCAAGGAGCAAGGCCTGTCTTTACAATGGCCTTAAAGCCCACCCCACACGATGCCCATTTTCTGCTATAACTTCTGTTATACCCATGGGTATAAAAATTTTCATAAAAATTTGTATAGCAGAACCGCAGAAAGATTTCTTAACTCCATACACACGATACCTAGAATGCTAACAGAAAACCAGCCAACGCAGTTGCCGACCAAAGCAAACATATCAGGGGAGGATAAACCTGTCGTAGTCAACTTATCAAAATACTGAAAAAAAAGTGAAAGTTACACCTGTTTGTGTTAAAAATTATGTAACTTGCGGAAATATTATTTGATATTTTATCTTATATTTTTCATTTGCAAATAAATAACAAAATTGGTTTAGTATTTAAAAACAAATTAAGAGCAATTTTGGAATTACAAATATATTTTTAAGTTGTAGGTTAATTTCAAAATCTAAAAATATATAAATTTAAATGATACAAGGGACATTGGGTTTACTAAATGTAGTTTATGTACGGTTTAAATTCTAATATTAATTTAATTATACAGTTAATCAAGCTAATTTCATTGTAATAGTAAAAAAATGCTACCGATTCATATATGTTATATATAAGATTTATTGATTACTTATATATTTAACTACATAATTAGAGGAATTGTAACTAATATTTTTGTAACCCAGTGAGACAAATAAACACGCAGATACCGCGTAATAAATTTAAATCTTAGGTGAAGAAAAACATTTTGCATGTTTTTTTTTACCCTCACAGGTGTGTCGCTATGAAGTATCAGTTTATTCATTATTAATTTATGGACACTCGTTTCTTAATAAACGTTGGCGTTTTAATTATAAAATTAACAGGTACGTAGTACTATGAATAAAATCAATGGACTGAGACACTTAAATGTAGTTAATAATATTATATCATAAATTAATTCTAATAATTTATATTCAGAAAGCACAGTATGTACAATTTAATTATCTGTTATTTAAAAAAACTAAAAAAAAAAAATTGAACTGATGAGGATTCGAACCACATTTAAAATCACCCTTCTACCGCTGTCTTCGTGCCCTTCGCCACTACGCTACCGCAACTTCTACGAATGTGATGGGAGATAATGGGTAATATAGATTGCAACGTATTTTCATAACGTATTTTAAAATTTCCGATTACTTCTTTCTGTGGCAATTTCAGCTAACAAATATATTCCATAGTAGTTTTACTATTATAAAGATTCATTTGGCATACCATTACATTTGTTACGTCCCTTAATGTTGACAATACAGACTATATACGGGGTTATATTGCAACACGTGGGTCCGCCATCTTGACGGCTCCAGCTCGTGGGTATAGCAGAAAAATAGAACACGTTCTATTACGGTTTTGGCTAAGACTTCTGTTATGAAAACTTTTATACCCAGAGCCAGACCCCTTGGAAGGGTGCTGAAATGTTACCCACACGGGAGCAGGCGCGCTAGCATAAAAATTACATGAAAACTGCTAAGGAAATGGGTGTCGTGTGGGGCAGGCTTAAGGGGCCTGTCTGGTCTGGGGTTTACTCATGTTCATGAGGCGGGATGATAAGTGCGACATTTGCTGGTGCTACTAGCGCTGCGTGGCCTTTAAGTGCAAGGCTGTGGACTGACGTCCAGTTTTCTCTTCGTGCACAGGACAACTATGATATCTGAGCTGTAACCATAACATTACATGGCAGATGAAGATAAAGGTGCAATGCTAGTCATTTAAGTGTTTTCAAGAATTTGTACCAGATTTTTCATGCCTAACAATTACTATAAAAATGTTTTAGCATTTTCACTTTTATAAAAATACAGTTTAAAAACAAAATATGGAAACAGAACTATTTATCCGCCCTCAGTGTATTGTTGAATGCTTTTCATAAAGACCATGTACACAATGAAACAACTGTGACATTATCTTCCATTAAAGCTTAAATTTTAGTTGTTTATATAAAGGAAGATGCCCATACGTACTTGAAAATGTTCTATCATAAATGATAAACAAGACATAAAAGGAGATATCGGAGCATCACCACCACCTGTTGTCATTGCAGATTTTGTGATTTTACAATCTCAACATACAAATACTAGCCGACATTTTCTGTGCAGGATGCAATAAACATGTGAGACAGTAACTACTTTATTCACAACTACCAAATACAGTAAATAATTTCCATGCCAAAAACCGGTTTTGGATACAGCTTTTTCAACCTCCTGAAAACCATGCCCATTTTGACATGAGGATTTTCATCTTCAGTGGCATATTGCTAGATATGTATAATGTCTTCAGTATCGCAGTTAACTTATACAACTGCCTTCATAATGATGATAAACATGTTTAAAAAAATATGTGTCTAGAGAACTGTTTCAGAAGTATTTTCTCACTATCTCTAATTGGAGGCAGCTCTAGTTTGTCAGATTTCCTTAAAATTTTGTTGACAAATATAATGAGAGATGAAAATTTAACCATGCAACACTGCCTTTACACATCATATTCATGTGGTGAGGGTCCTAGGTTCAATCCTAACTCCTTGCACAAGTTAAATTCAAGAACACCAAGTTGGGCATCCACTATAATCTTTGAAGTCCTACAGTATCAAGCGTATGCAATGCTGTGTTGAGTAAAAATATACCTTTACATTTTTTTTTTCCATACTTTAAATAATTACTTTGACTGTTTTAAGTAGGTAACCAAATTAGTTTATATCTTTAATAGGCCTATTAAATTTTTTTTAAATGATTGCTATTGTATTTTGAACAGGATAATTACTTTTTAAAAATCTTTTTTGATCCAAGGTACTTTTCCATTGTGATGGACTTTTTATAATTATCTTAGCTATGAAATCCATTAAACTACTATTAATTACCACTGTACAGATTTAAATTATTATATAGTAAAATAGGTTAATCGGTGTATTATTGAAAATGCAGGAAGTAAAGGCCCTTCTACAATGATTTTGTATTACAATATTAAAAATGTTACCTACTGAATGACATGCATGCACAAACAAATTTAAATATATCCAGGAAATTTTAGGCATTGCAGAATATTATGAATTAAGTTGACCAATCCAAGTTATTTAACTAATCATGCAAAAAAAAATAACTCAATGAAATGGTTACCACAAAAAAAAAAAAATATATATATATATATATATATATATATATATATATATATATATATATATATATATATATATATATATATATATATATATATATATATATATATATATATATATATATATATATATATATATATATATATATATATATATATATATATATATATATATATATTGGTGTCTGGGAAGATTCAGTGAAATTACTTAAATGGTAGATACAAACTATAGTTTTATATTCCAACACAGTGCATTTATTGAATAAGTTTAATGTTGTTTTATTGTGTTTATGTAAACACTTAAATGTAAACCTTATAATCTTAACCTTGCATATATATACAGCAGTTAAGATAAAATAAGAAAACCAAAAAATGCACAAATATCTGTAGTTACATGCATTCAATATAATTTTCACGGTATATATGTAGTGTAGCGGTATTTGTGAAAAAAAAAGTTAAAAATCTGAAAACACTTTTATAATATGCTCTTTAACTTCCTCTTTTCATTAAACCCGGCAGAGATAAGAAATTCCAAATACTTTGTACAATGTACAGAATATTTTTGATTCCTTCATATTTTTCAGATTGGTAAATTACTTGGATTGTGATTCCCATTTAGCCAAGTAAGTTTTTGTTATATTAGTAGATAGGCCATAATCATCAAAGCATTCTCACTTTGTTCACAACACAATCAATGAGCATTTAATAAGCTACCATCTTGCACCATATGACACACCCTTTAAACAATATTTTTGGCCATATATGCCAAATAAAATTTGTTCACATAACTTCATCACTTTTCGACATCATCCTAGTCTAGTAACATACAATAGACAACATATGAGGGAATGTTTCAAGTAAGCAAACTTCATTATTTTGTATTTTCCCCCACAGATGGTAGATATAATTTAACGTAACCACACAATCTGACACCAAGACTACAGTTAAACTACGGCAACCAACTGGTGAAGGCTGCTGGGAATAAATTACAGTTAACAAGTATAATACTATGAAACACCACAACAAATTCAACTAAACACAAAGCCTACTTGAGAAAGTGTATTTCACAGCCTACGCCTTGTCGCCCATCTTCACTTTCGAAGTTAAGTAAATGCCAACAATCAGACCAAACAGTCCAATCGCACTTCCAAAGATCTCGACGATCAGGATTTTGACGAAAAGGGAAGAATTGGCTGCATCTGCCAGGGCCGCCCCGGACCCTACAATGCCAACGGCGATGCCGCAGAACAGGTTGACGAGCCCCACACTCAGACCAGAGCCGAACATCACGTAGCCGCTCATCCAATTCTGATAGTACACGAAGTTCTTCTCACCCGTCTTGTCGAACGTAAACTGCTCCAGCATCCCAGACAACACTATGGCAGTGATCAGTCCGTAAATCGCCACAGCCTCGCAGAAGATGACTGAGATCAAATTTTTCGTCTTGATCCTCGGGGCTTTCACTCCTCCACCAACAATGCTCGTGCCAGTTGTATGGATTCCCAGCGCCGCGCCCACCACTGATAGCGCAACAGCGAGCCCGATGCCCAAGGTGCCCCACATATACGGGCTAGTGTCCTCCAAGAACCATCCAAAACTTAGGCGTTCTCCTTTACCCGTTAGAATATAATACAGTATTATCACTGTCAAAGCAGATGACATAGGAATGAAGAAAGAATAAGCCATTACCGTGCGTAAACTCATCTTGCAGGAAAACTTATTTTACCAATTCTTGAAATTACACTTTCACTTCGAGTGGCAATGAACGTCCATCAGTCATATGATAAGAAAGAAAACAACTGGCTACGCCTATTCAGGACAACCACGATGCACAAATTAAATTTCCCAGCAAACAATTCAAAATTGTCTCTTTTTCCAGCTTTATACGATTAATGTTTCTGTTGTCCTGAAACTATTGCAACTCAATTATTTTCAGTCTGATTTTATTTATACCAGAATATGTTTCGTATGAATATGCTAATCTTCAAGTATCATATAATGCATCAAATTTGTTCCGATTGATTTTAGATATTTATATGAAATAATCATAATATTCTGTGTTTTAAATTCAAAAATGATTGCAGTCAGTATTTTAATAAGTTATTTGACTTTGGATGATATATTATATTTATATTCTCAGGTTCTGTACTCTATGATTAGGTGGCGGCTAGTTAAAAATATTGGTTCTATGGAGCGAACAACGAAAGAGTTAAAGAGTTTGTAGTCCTTGTTCGTAACAATTATTTTTTACGTTTAAACGTTTTAGTGTGTGTATATTGATTAGAGACCTTCTTTTTATATTTAATTATATATTTAGAATGGCGCCACTGTTCTATGTATTGGTTAATTGTATGAAACTATCGTTTTACGTTTATAGTTTCTATGTTCATGCATCGGATATTATAAATTACACGGTGCCAACTATTGTATTTCTCACTGCATTATCTTTTGGCTTGGTTTATTACTTAAGTATTCCTAAGCCAGCTCAAGACGTTGTCGACGAGATACTGGGGAGAGATCCCAAACTAATAGCTGAAGATGGTGGTGGAAATGAATACTGGATGAAAGTAGTTGCACACAGAGGTGCCGGGTTTGATGCCCCTGAGAACAGTATGAGTGCATTTAAGCTGGTAAAGACATTTTGATGTTAGATTAGTTTTTTTTATTCAGTTATTTTTACATGTAGATATTATGGGTACAATATTTTAGTTCAGAATCACCTATTAACAATTGGATTAGACAAAGTTTTGTTTCAGTAGGTAGAGTTTGTGTTTGATTTGATGTTACAGAGTGGGATGGGGAAGTAGAATAAAAGGATGCTAAGTGTTATTTAATTATTTACTTAGATGTTGTTTACAGATAATTTCATCAGTTGGAAAAATGAATGATTGAATTAGGGCCTAATATATTATCATTTACGTTTGGATGATTATGTACAATTAGAGCTTGGGTAGGAGGATCCTCTAAACGTAACCGACACCCTAAGTTGCCACCACATATGGTGAAAACTGTGAGGTCATTACCACAAATTATATACATTTCCCCCATCCCCTATAAATGTACCATTAGTAGAGGCATGTATTTTTCACGAAATAGTTCAGTTGCTTGTAAGGTATGCCTGTGCTAGCAATTGTTCCCTTGTAATTGGCCACCGTCTGCAAGAGAAGCTATTGCGCTGGCCGGGCCATTCAGGACGAGTTTGATTCCGCACTGGATATGGCCAAGATTGATGTGCTGACAGTAGAAATGTACCTGAAATAAACACAGTCTTTGTATGCTATAGTTTTAACACACAGCTGGTCTGGGTAAATCTTTCGTAAAAAGTATATGACCCTAGCCATTAGTCGGTGACATGCCAAGAACCTGGTTTTCTTCCAAACGTTTGTCATTAAAAGAACTAAGTTGCAAGTAGCAATGGTAAATATGTAGGGTAACGGTATATATGAAAAAAAATGCTAAAAATCCGAAAATACTTTTATTCTATGCTCTTTCACTTCCTCTTTTCTTATCAACCGGCAGAGATAAGAAATTCCAAATACTTTAGGAGATATCAAAAAAAATTTAATTTTGAACATGTAGAGTAGCGGTATTTGCGGAAAAAAAATTCTAAAAATCTGAAATTACTTTTATTATATGCTCTTTCACTTCCTCTTTTCATTAAAACCGGCGGAGATAAGAAATTCCAAATACTTTAGGAGATATTGAATATTTTAATTTAGCTATACAACACCTGTACAACCATTCGACCGACACAATTTTTTTTTTATTTTGCCGTGTGTTCGTGAATGCGTAATAAATAAAATGGTCGATTAGGTCAGGTCAGTTACATTATTAATACTTTCAAACTAAGCGGACATAAAAAATAATGTGAATTAATTTTAATGGCTGTTTAGTTTTAAAATATTTATAATGTAACTGACCTGACCAAACAAACCGGGACAAAGGATGAACAGTAGGAACTAAAATGGTCGATTAGGTCAGGTCAGTTACATTATGAATACTTTCAAACTAAGCGTACATTAAAAATAATATGAATTAATTTCAATGGTTCTTTAGTTTTAAAGTATTTATAATGTAACTGACCTGACCTAACAAACCCGGACAAATGATGAACATTAACAACTTACGTAAAAAAAAAATTTTGTTAACAATATACAAATAAAAAATAAGACTTTAAAATTAGAAACGTTAAAAACTCACCTAAGTTGGAGGCGGGTACATTTCCTTTGCTATTAGAAGGAAATGATGTAGTCGTTCTCCTACGTCGCGATATCTCCGACGGAACGTGAATTCCACAAGGTACCCGTCGTAGTGGTCAACACGTCAACAATGCACAAAATCCAATACATTCAAGGAACACCCGCCGCATAGCTGACTATTCCCAGAAACACAGGCCATTTCAAAGACAGAATGTAACACAATAATGATAGACGATTCCCCAGAACGACTACAACATCTAATGATCAAATGGCAGGAGTTGACCGTTGTAATTAAACATCGTATTGAACAATAAATGAATAAATAGTCACGTATTTGTTCATTTGAATACTGACCAATCACGGAACTGTCACGTGACAGAATTGTCCAATAAGAAACATAATAGATACTCGTAAACAAGAAACAATTGTGATCGCCACATGAATACACAGGTATTGTGATGAAAATTTAAAAATTCGATATCTCCTAAAGTATTTGGAATTTCTTATCTCCGCCAGTTGATTTGAAAACAGGAAGTGAAAGAGCATAGAATAAAAGTATTTTCGGATTTTTAGCATTTTTTTTCGCATATACCGTTACCCTACATATTTACCGTAGCAATAATTAAATTAAAGGTACCATTCAATTCAATGGCTTATACAATACTCAAATATCCTATCCTGACATTAAATACATTTCCATTTAACTTGAACTTAGCATTAGTGGTAATGTACTAATCAGATACATTTTGAAGTTACCAAGTATTTCGAGAGAATATATGTTACAATTGAATCAGCATGATATTTCTGAGAATTTTAATAATGCATACATTGGCAGAAATGTTTTAGATTGTAATACAAAAGATTGACTGCATATGGTTAAGAAAGTAAATCTCATGATTTCTGTTCCAGCTCTTAAATGGATGATTCTAATTTTTCTACTTTGAATTGCCATCCTGAAGATCCCATATTCTTTGCAATGGTACCTACACAAACTTTGAAAAGTATGGAGACTTCAAAGTTTATAACGGTATTAATTACCAACTTAGTTGTAATTTATTACAGTTTGAAAAGGCTGAATATGAAATACATATAAGGTGTTGTGCAGAACAATGTATTTACTGCACCGTACACACGCCTGTATTATCGTATGTCCCCGCAAGTACCGCGTGGGTTGCAACACCGGTGATGCCGGGTGGTTACCGCAGGCCCGGGAGAGAGGCTGTACCGCGGTGGAGTTCGACATGACCCTCACTGCGGACGAGGTGGCCATCATCTTCCACGACGACACCACAGAGAGGGTGGCGGGCCAGGGCGGCCTCATCCGCCACATGTCCTGGGACGAGACCAAGGAGCTGGACATTGCAGCGACACACCCGTTCAGGTGAGCGCGGGAACGAACAGTCCTGAGAATGTTGCAACTTAGAGTTTGTGCAGTGCTCAGAGGTTGGCCGACAAGTTCTGCTCGTTTCAGCTTCCAGTTTTTTTGTCACTCAGGGATTGATTTAGTACTATCTTATCAGAAAAATTGATATCGCGTCTGGTTTTCATAGTTAGTGTTTTGTAACCTTATAATCTTCTGTTAGCAAAGCGGCTCATGCTTAAATATTTTTTTCTCCGTACAGCTGTTGAATATCTAGCATTTCAAAAAATCTGTTCATAATGAAATTTTTTTTAATTACAAATTACCTTGAATGTTAATTAGGTATGAATTTTTAAAAATTGTCTCGCTCCCACCTTGACCGCACAGTTAATGCAGAAAAAAAAAGAGAATTTAATGAGATTCATTAATAAATAACTGCTTTTTACTCACACTACGGATAAATTAACTCAAGTTTATTTATGTTTGCTTTCTCCAAACATACTACATTATTACGAATCAAAAATCACCTACATTTTAGACTATACGATTCCTTTTAAAAAGAATGCAAAAATATCAAAGATTTTTTCTGAATCATAACAATGTGTCCTTTACTGATGCAATTTTAACCAATGGAGCCTTCAGTGTTGCTGCATTCTCCGAAAAATTTGTCTTGAAAGGTTGTCCATATTTCTTCAATGCTAATACAACCTAGTGTAACAAAGAAATAAAATTTTGGCAGTCATTTGTTTTGTGGTGACAGATTATTCATGATCTATTTCTAATGCAGTTTTTAATTTGTATGCATTAAAATTTATCAGTAGACAACATTTTAAATCTAAAAAAAAAAGGGTGAGTAGCAGTTGTCCTTTGCTAAACAACCAACTACCTTTACACTTATGGAGCTCCACGCAGCACCCTTAAAAACGCAAGGATACATGTAAAGATATGAGGAACTTGTCTTTTACGAAATGATGAGTCTGTCTGTGATTCTGTAAGGATCCTGGTAACTGCATTCAGAAAAGAAAAAAAAATGGCTGACTTTCTGTACGCTGCACTTCTCATGAATCTTTTCAGCTGAAGTTTCTACAGCAACAGTTTTTTTTTAATACTCGAGAGAATTTTGAAGATTTTATTTTAAGGATAAAAAGTTGTTTGATAAAAAAAATTGTAATTTGTAAATTAAAAATATCCGTAAAAATGTAACATATGTAAGATTTATTACAGAAGTGGTGAAGGCTTGTAGATATTACAGAGTGCTTGTTGAATTAATTTTTAAATTTGTACAGGTTTGTTAGTAGCATTCACTTTGGTTTGGTAATTTGGGTGTTATTTTAGAAATTAACATGAACCTTTAGGTGAGCTGACACTTGTACAAATGTCTCATGGTGTTTACCTGCATGCGTGTTTTTTTCTAGGATGATTTCCACCCCTCTCAGAAAAAATTAATACTGCTTGTAAGTCAAGCATGGTTTGCTGTTCCACTTCCTCTAAGTTTAAATTCTGTTTAGCCACTGTGCAACTTATATTTTTTTATTCTGCTGTGAAGCAGAATGTCACAAAGTTGGATGTACTTGTGATCCTAAGCATCTGCTGTTTCAATTTCAGTTTTTGGTTCATTCTAATTTCATATTTTAAATAGGAATACTAAATAGAAATACTACATATTTTATCTTCCTGTAGGTATAAATAACACTTTTAAGTTACTGATTTTCAAACGAAAAATTTATTATTTTGTACATGAATACCAGTTTTGGTTGAACATGTTGTAGTTTGACTTGATTCCATCTTTTTGTTAGCAAAGTTCCAATACAGTAAACAATACCAGTAGAGATTTAGTAAAAAATAATGCCAAAAGTTTCAGATGAGAGTTTTAAGCGCTATGTAAAACTTCTCTAACAGATTTTAGCAGTATTAAAATAAGTCTAATTAAGTTCAGCAAAGGCAATTTTTTGTGAGCTCAAGTGTGTGGTGGGTTGTGTGTATCATAGTTCCAGTCATTCTATATTATGTACAATTCATTCTTTATGGTTGTATTTCCAATGTTTAAAACTTTTTTCTCTGCACAATTTGCATTCAGTTCTAAAAGTAAATGTTAAATTATGTAGTAGTTAAAATTATTTAGCATAACTTAATGTGTGCGAAAATTCCAATCTTGAATCTGTTCTTTCAACAAGTGAAAAATTCAAGAACGAAAGGATACCGACTTTTGAAGAAACACTTGTTGACTGCATTCAGAATGACATCAGGATGTTTATTGACATCAAGCTGGATGACCTGAAGGTACCAGTATATATTTAACACTTAAATATTTTTTCTGAAGTATATGTTGTACTTAAAACACTGTTAGTTGAGGCTTTTTGTGATTGTACAAAATTGTCCCAATACAATTGCCACTTCATATTGTTACTCGTAGACAGCCTGACTTTCTTCCCCCCACCCATTCTTGCTCTTCTCTATTTTTACTCTGCCTCCTGTTCCTCTTACTCCTCATTCTCCTTGTCCTCTTCATCATTCTCTTGCTCCCTCTTTTTCTATTCTCCTACTCCTCATCCTCTTACTCCTTATCCTCTTTTACTCCTTATCCTCTTTTACTCCTTAACCTCCTAATCCTCTTCTTACTCCTTATCCTCCTATTACTTATCCTTCTCATCCTCCTCTCCCTCTGGCACATCTTACTCCTTTTCCTGTTCGTCTTTCTCTCCTTCATTTCCTCCACTTCTGCTCTTCCTCCTCTTTCCTCTACCTCCTAAGCTTGAGGTTTGTCATCCTACCCATCTTAGTTCAAATACAATGTTAAATATTCCAGCATTTGACTCTTGTGTATTGAATGACTGCATTTTACCTTAGTCATGATTGTGAGTTGGAAATACACATATAACTCTTTAAGGGGCCTGTGTACATGCAAATCTGGCCATGCAGCAAAATAGGGTTTTGCATGTTAAAAAGTATTCTCTTGTAACTGCCATTTTTCATTGTCACTTTAACACAATAATGTAGTGTGCATTACCAAGAGAAAATAATAGATGTAGAAAAATAAACTGAATTTGTTTCAGTTTATTATATGCATTTAAAAATTAAAAGAACATTAACTAACATTAACATTAGGCTTGTGCGAATACTAGTTTTTTTATACGAAGCTAATAGCAAATAGAATGTTTCAAATATTCGCAAAGTCAAATCAAATTGCGAAATTGGTTGTTGGCGAAGCTGTATTACACTTATTTCATAAAATACAGGATTGAAGTAAAAAAAAAAATTGTTTAACATTTGTAAAGTTTGAACTGATTAAGTGATTAACTTATAGAAATTATAAAATAATTAATATTGAGCATTCATAAAAGCAAATGGAGTGTCACCTTTTGGATTTTTTATAACCAACTTTATTCAAGCAAAACATATACAACACAAAAAAAAAGTCTCAATATTTTCACGAGCAAATCTCACGCTTCCGATGTTTTGATTATTTGCAACAAATGCAAAGCTTCACATCAGTTGAGAAGCTTTGCTTCACAACTGAAGCTTCAATTAAAACAAATAGCAAATTTCCTGGCGAAGTAAAGTTGAACATTAAAAAGATGTTCGATTGAATCGCTTAGTCGAAGCTTTGCACAAGCTTAATTAATTACATACATTTTTCGCACCTTGTCTTCCGTAGCTGTGTTTTTTTTCCATCTAGGCTGATTCCAGTTATTTGAAGCTGTAGTGTGTGTAGCCTACTCTCATGCACAAACTGTGGTTCCTGGTCCAACTTAAGGGTAGCTGTTGTAGCGAGGCAGTGGTACAGCTGTGGAATAAGGGCGGGAGAGAAACCAGCGGTGTTGTATGAAAACACTCACAAAATGTTAGCATCCTTAGCACCACAATGCGTGCTCGGAAAATGCGCAGTTTATTTTATTCGTGCAATCTACAAAGTTTTGAATACATAACAGGGTAACAAAAATATGACATAAGTACGTAGTTACATAATTATTTTTTTGCATGTATCAGCTATAATGGTCTTTTTCCTTGTGCCATTTAAGGCTCGTGTTAGTACTTTCTTTTAGTTGATGGTGTGAACATATTCTTTTTTTCAGTAAGCCTATCTAAATTTGTGTATTTTCTTTTATGTGTATATTTTCATGTACTCACGTCCACTCATAAATTGGTCATCCAAACTTGATGACAATTTGCATGCTTATTTTGTAATGAGCAACACACTAAATTATTTATATATTTCATAGTTCTTTTTGCTGTCTTGGAAGCTTGCCTTTTTTTTCTTTTTTTTTTTCTTTTTTTTCCTTTTTGGAATTCATTCAGGGGCTTGTACCATGTGGGTGATGTTAGTTGTTTGAATAGAGGCCAAAGTTACAATTGTTGTGAAAAAGTTCGTTTTCTAAAATGTATTCTACAGTGGTGTGAAGTACCTTCCATACCTGTTTCGGAGGTTTCAAGTGCGGTAATAATAAGCGTGATTGAGAATGACGTATCTATAGATGTGCAAATGAAATCTGGGAATTTTATTTATAAAAAATGACACTAGTATAGATTTTTGATTTTATATATTTATAAATGAACTTAAATAAGTTATAGCATCTCTATTTATACAACAATTCCTATTAATCACAACTAACATTTTATGCAATGCATGCACTGTATATATGAAATTAAAAAAACTACTTATTAAGTCTTCAAAAAAAATTTATTGTACTTCCATTAACAATGCAAATAATTTATAATAATTTAATAAGTAGTCTATGTATAGTAGGCCAATAGACACACAGAAAATTTAACATCTTATTGGACTGAGTTTATTCAATGATTTGGTGTTTGTTATGTAGTTTAGATTGATTGCATTGCAATACATTTTTTTTTTAAATTCCAGAAATCAGAAACATGATTAAAAAATTTATTGTAATATTAAATCAAGGTGTTTATAGTTAGTTCATACCTTTATCAACCTGTTTACCTAACTAAATTTTTGTATTATTAATGCAAACTAAATATTATTACGCAGACTGTACATAGTTAAAAATGTTTGCGTAAAAAGTTCACCTCAAACCTAGGATATGTTATATTATGAATTATGATGTGTGGATTCCCAAGTTTAGGCATTGTACCATTGTTATTTATATTCATTGACTTTAACTAGGTGCTTTGTTTTGTTTGGTTTTAAAAAAAATTATTGCAGAAAGAGAATACATATGGCGGTAAAGCCAAGCAATACAATAATATTAACATACAATAATCTACTTACACACACTAGCTGCAATGCCAGATCATTGTCCCTTCTTGCAGTACATGGCACTAATAAAAATACAAAGGGATACCATAGCATACATCACAAACAATAAATGACAAATTACATAGGAGCATGGGGAAAGTCCAAAAAACCCCACAAACTAGGTGCTTTGCTAATACATTGTCTTTGTGGGAAATTTATCTGTAAACGGTGTATGTTTGTTTTTAAATGCAAATGAATTTTAGTCACTGAGAGTTTATGTGAAAAAATTAAGCTTTTGAATATCAAAACTTTTAATTTGTGCAATTTCACCATCAAGCCAATTCCTTGTCAAATTAAATTTTGTGCCTGGAAAACTTGGAAATTTTCGTAAATTTCAAAATCTTGATCTGGTGGCTACCCTGTCTTTGCATATTTGCCAGCATGTGTAATTGGTGAACAGTGTACAGTAATAATTGTTAAGACTGCCTCACCTGTTGTGTTTGTTTGTTGCACATGCATGTAGTTGTTTTTGTTCTAAGGCAATTAATGTAGAGTGTTGGAACTTGCATTCAGAAGGACCGGGTTTGAATCTTGGTTAAACATTTTCTGTTTTGGCACTGCTTTGTTTTTTTTCTTCTTACAGCTTACTTCAATAGTCTCATTTTAAGAATTTTTTTTTTCATAAAAATATGATAATTCATCATAGCATGTGAGTCTGAGCCATAAGCTTGAATGCACTTCTGGTTTTTATTTGCTACTATTTATGTGCAATAATTTACATTTTTTACTATTGGTGCAATGAATTTGTTAGGTTTTTTGATGTTTTATGTAATTTATTAAAATGTGTTTAATGAAAACTTGATTAAAAGTTGTGACAGAAATAGTTTTATTTTAAACTACTTTTCTGTGCAAGGAATTTTGGCAAATTCATAATTACATGTTTAATTTAGACTGCAGGCTATTCAAATCAAGTATTGCTGGAACATTTAAAAAAAAAATTACCTATGATTTTTCCTTACCTCTAACAGATTAATTTGTAACATGTACATTACATTTTAAATATATATGTAACTTTGCTATTAAAGCAGCTGACAATAGCAAACTTAATTGTTACTTTAGTTCATGGGCGTAAATCTCGGGTAACCCCCCCTTCCTCCCCACCGGGAATTTAAAAGCCCCTTACTACGGTGCTTGCAAAATCATAACTGTAAAATGGGAATATTAAAAGTAATCAAACGGGCCCCCTTTCAAATCCCATAGATTTTTGCCCCTGGTTTTTAGCCTGTAAAATGATCTTTGCATTCATTTATCATATGTATGTAGTGGCGGGTTTATGCCAATATGTATTTTACGTTTTCTGATGCTGAGTCTGATTCTGTCTTTTCTTGTTAATTTGTTGTGTATTTGAGGTTTTTCATATTCACTGTCATTAAATTCATGTTTTCTTATATTAGATATTGATGTATTTTATCAGTACAAGTCTGTAGCATTTAAATATATTTTCATTTGTATTTGCCCATGGTAGAATTTAACATTATACCCAAATATTAGCATGCATAACTTTTAACACACATACTTTTTCTTTAAATAGCTTTGCACTCAAAAGTTTTTGTTTTAATGATTAATAAATAATTACTGAGTAATTAATACTTGAATAATCAGAAGTAGCTGTATACAGCCTACTTCAGTTTAGAAAGACAGTATTAAAAAAAATGTAATTTTTCTGAACAAAAACTGAATTTAATCAAATACATATGTTAAATTAGAAGCAGTTGGAGGAAGATCACCTTATTTGCTGTGTTAACTTTTTGAGAATATGATTTCTGTACTGAATGGCGTTTGGAGGGTAACAATATTAATAACATGTATGCCAGTGATTCAGAGACAAAGTGACAAGTTGTTACCTATTTATTCTCATTGCTTGAGGAGTGTAACTAACAATTTTGTTTGTATTTTCTGGTAATAGCTATCATCCCTGAGGGCCAAGGACAACAAGGTATGATTATTTTTCATTGTACTATAATAACATGTACATAGCTTGTCGAAGCTGACCGAAGGAACAAACCATTATAAGGAACAGCATAATTTGTTTTAGATATTCTTTAATGACTGTGAAAATATGTCATTATAAAACAATATTTATTTTTTAAAGTCAGTTTTAAATATCTCAAGTATTTAGGGAGATCTCTATTCAAAATTTAAAATTAGTTAGTTGGTACAGCTGTGTGAAATATAAACTGATTTTTCCCCCTGCATTATCAAAATTACAATATGTTCCGTCTGAATTATTTTAAAATGTGTAAATTCTTTGTGAAGAAAAATCTGGGAAAAGGCGGGTGAGGGGTGTTTGTTATTGATACAAATTGATTGACTAGAATTTTTTTAATTTTCGTTTTTTACATAAACTATGAGTGTTGGTCACCCCTGTTATAGAGGATCAAAAACAAAATGTTGCCTACATGCTAATTTTTTCTAAGCAATGATAGTTTCATATCAGATCAAACATAATCAAAACTCATTTTTATTGACAAATTAACTGAAAATACAAAATAATGAATTTTAAACAAATTAGCATGACTGTTTTCGGTCCTTAATAAATTTTGTAGATTATTAATAAACCCTGAAAAAAACTTCAACTAAAGATATGTTATGGACTTTTTTTTATGAGAATGTGATATCTTTGTAACCTGTTTATCTCATAGCCATCTGTTTGCAGTTGGTTCAGGTGATCTTGGATGCATACAACCGTCACCCAGAATTGTACAAGCTTGCAGTGGTGTCCTCATTTAATCCAATTATTATCTACCTGGTGAGTTTACTTAGTTTTGAAGGAATAAATGAAGAGAAATTTCATTTGCTCTTAGCAGCTCTTAAATATTATATATACCATGTATTCATATTATTACTAACAGATATTCATCTTTTACAGCTGAAATAAAAAAATATACAAATATAATTAAAATTTTGTGTTGGTTCATTTTAGTAGTACTTTATGTTCACACAATTTTAACAAGCATTATTTAAATCTTTTAAAATGATATATATTATTGTGACATTTTAAATATCTATTTATAGTAAATAAGTTCAAAATAAGGGAAAACAAGATTCATTGTAAGTATTAAGTAATGGTTGTGGTGATAATCTTGGAAAACTAAACAAAAAATCAAATTACCAAATGGCTGGTGGATTTTGCTAGAATAAATTAATTAGTGAAATGTGTCTCAAGACTATCTTATTTATAAGTTTTTCAACTTAAAAAAGCATTATTTGAGGCATGAGATTGAAAATCTTCTAGGTAAGTAACAATTTTTCTAAGTAAAGTAGAAAGTTTGAATACGTATATAACTCGTTTAGTAATAAAGCTGTGTTTGTTTGTCGTGGTGATCGGGGCCGTTGCGCTGCAGATCCGACGGGTGAACCCGGGCATAGTCTGCTCGCTGGCGTACCGGCCGCAGTTCTTCTCGTACGAGTCGTACACGGGCCAGATGGGCGGTGCCCGGCCGCGCTACAGCAACCTGCTGAAGCACCTGGCGGCCCAGGCCTTGGACACTCTGCACCTCTGGATGCTGGAGCACCTGTTGCCCGGCGTCCTGGGGCTGTCTGCCATCTTGCTGCACAAGGACCTCGCCAGCCCGTGAGTCGCTACACGCCCTCTCCCGTCAAGCAATCGGCACAATGTTTAAAAACATTAGGAAGCACTGTGAAGAACAATTTACTTATTGTATAGTGAAATATTTTCGTACTGGATTAGCAAATTTTTTTCTGGATTCAATGAAAATGAAATCGTAGTCTCCCGTCTGAGCTAGGGTCTACGGGGATGAAACGGGGCTGACACTCAGAAGGAGCCGGCCGCCCCACCATAAGGGCAGAACTGTCGTTCCGGCCAGCCCGGAGGATGCGTGAGGTGAGATGATGTGGGGTGTGGAGCAGCGACAAAATGAATTAGGGAGGGACGGGGGGTTGGGAGTACTCTGAGAAAACTCGCAGGCCGTCTACCGTGTGTCCCACTTGCGAAAAATCTGGGTTTGGTACTTATGAGGATCGAACCCAGATCGCCTTGGTGCGTGGCAGAGTTTCTAACCGCTCAGCCACCATACCTCTTTTTGCCGGATTATTGAACGTCAAATATGTTTTACCAGAAATACCAAAAAAAAAGTAATGTACAGGACAGTGGTTTTTAAAACAATTTGTAATAAGCTGTTCTGTAGGAATAAGAAAATTCACACGAGTGTTACTGGTTGAAAAGCTTCTGATGTCACGTTGTGTCCAAGATTCAGATCTCTTCAAAAAAAATAATTATGCAGATACAACGCGCTAGACAACAGGAAACATTATTCTGAAATGAAAAGTAGCTGTAAACCATGAGCAAACCAAAACACCCCTAAACATTTCTTTTAAGGTTTTTGAAGATATTTGCCATATGACATTAAAAGAATCATTGTTCCTATGATAGAGATAAACACATTTTTCTGCCACCCAGAGAACATGCTGCTAGATATGATAGTGTATGAGAGAGAACACACATGAGAGTTGGGTTGTAGTTGGTTACTAAATGCAAGAACTCAAAATCTGAAGGGAAAGTTTGTTAGAACTGTTACGATTCCCTCAAAAAATTTTGGTGCTACATAGTCAGAAAATGTTATCTGTATATTTTGAGCATTAAGTTTAAATTAGGTGTTTTTTGGTTAATTTTTTTTCCAACTTAGGTCCATTGCACAAACAGAAGATCCCGTGCTTTTTTTCCCCCCCTTCTTTTTTTCTTCTTTCATTTTTTCGTTGATTAGCTTGCAGATATGCAAGTTTTGCACTCTTATTAGAACTCAATACTCGAAAAATTAATTTTTTGGCCCATTCTAATGAATACTTCTTTTCCAGCAAATATATCAGGAAGGAGGGTGTTTGGCTGGACCTAAACTTACGGCACCTTGTACGACTTTGTGTCTCATCCGATATTCCAGCCTTTGTACCGAAGTCAGCTGGTGCTTCAGTCGACCACTGAGGCTGGCTAGTGTTTCACTGGTTCACGTGTGTTCCGGCCACAGGGACGCCGTGACCGCGTGGCAGAACCGAGGCCTGCGGGTGATCCTCTGGACGGTGAACATGCCCTTGGAGAAGAAGTACGCCTCCAGCGTGCTCAAGGTCACCTACATGACGGACACCCTGCTGGGTACCGCGGACGAGCTGAAACCGGCCACCGTTGCGATGACGGCGTCCTAGCTGGCCGCGTTCCTCCTGCAGCGAGTTCCAGCACTGGCTGCCGAACATGACGAGAGATGATTATTTTTATACTGTCGAAATGAATAGAGTATTCTGACAATGACGCCAGCCTTTGAAGGGGGGAGATTTTTTTTTTTTTTGCATGTATGTCTACGCTGTGTAAAGAAAGGAAAAATACTTCAATAGTGTCCCAAGTGTTGCCATGTTTTGGTGTTTTGTTCTGTATTTATTGTTCACTTGCTATACTTCCGGTTGATATAGGCTGCTATTGATTATTATAAGTGGATATACATTTAAACTTAATTGTAAATATTTTGTAGTGAACATGATTAGCATGTCTTTTTAGCTTTATTATTTATGAATCAGAATTGGTTTTTGCAATGTAACGTACATATTTGGTATTCCTATCAAATATTTGTTTTGTTGTCATTGATGATAACATTGGTATTATTGTAGCATCCAGAAGTTACATTGATTATGGGTGTAGTTTATTTGCAGTATAATGTTGGTGTGTAGTTATTAGTTTGGTATTCAATTTGTAATGTTGAATTACTGTGCAATTTTTTGTTGGGTAGGAATCAAGGGGGGGCTGGGAAAATAAAGTGAAATTTGATTTGCATTGATTTGGGTGTTTTAAAATTATTAAGTGTATGTGGAAACATGCAGAGTATTGATTTTTTTTGTGCGCTTTTTTTGATAAAAATGTAATCTTTAGTAACTAGGTTTTGAAAAAATTCTTGAATATAAAAATGGAATTTGTCACTTTAAATTGGAGCAGTAAGTTCATAACTGTCAATTTTTTAAATTATATAATGATGACCTTTAGTTTATTATTGGTATATTATTGTTTACTTTATGTTAACATTCTCTTTGGGTCTTTTTCAGACCATTAATATTTGCGTACGTAGCATTAAATGGTTCGGGATATTAAGAGATTGGCAAAAGGATGCAGTAGAGACATGTGAGCTGTGTAGTGTATGCTATGAAGACCTCGGCAGCTATTTTCTATGGCATTATTTCTCTCCTATACAACCTTACTTCCTCTATCACTGTGATTACTACAAGATTTAGTTAAATTGGTACTCTGTTTCCTGCAGGAGTGTAACTGTCATTGGTATTGTATTTTAGCAGCTCAGTTTATGTTAGAGTGATCTGGATACAATATTTGAAAGGAGTTGATGTAAAGGTGCCATATTTACAAAACCAAAAAAAATTTTTAAGACTGATTGTGTACTATAGTAGTTTTGTTTTTGCAATAACAAATAACAGGATTTATAGCCCAGTTTCTCCCTTATAACAGTTAATATTTATTGATGGTTTTATACATAAATGTTGTATGGTAGCTTATCACTTTGTAAATAATTTCTGTAAGTTATAAGTTAACAAATGATGTGGGTTTCTTTGCAAAATTATTTTTTGTTGTAATTGAATAAATTAACTCCATTTATGGTTTAATATATTTTTACATTCAAAATTAATTTAAACTAAGAATATTGAAGTAGATTGCAGGCTTTCACTGCAGCTGAACCTTGAAGATCAACATAGTTGATAAGAATATTGAGTTATATGGTGTTACATTTTACGAGCCATAATATTGTGTCATTAAAATCATGTTGTAAAAATGAATAATTTGTAGGTTAATTGTTTAAGTGTAGCAAAAGTGAACCTTAGTTAAGTACAGTAAGTCCTCTATTTACGTCGTTTCGGATTAACGTCGCTAATGTTTGAGTACTCATGTTTCAATTTAAGTTGTCGCCGATTCACAATAACGTCATTTACAATGACCGTAAATCTTTATTTTAACCAAAACACCGTATATAATTTGTTTATAATTCTTTGTTTCTTCGGTAGTTAATTTATGCTATGTAGCGTAAGCTACACGTTCACCGCCTTATCTTATCATACATCATGAGGGACGCTTCCTGCTCTCCGCGCGGTGATGTAATACTACCATCAAAGGCGGCGACAGCTTCCATGTGTGTAGGAAAGGAATCGGAAAATGTTCAAAGTGACTCGGAATAAATTGACAAACTTGTCACGTCATCCTTTTTGGAATTCTATTCACAATGTGTAGTGTATTCAGAGCTTTTTCATTTAAAATGTTACATAAAATGATATAATTTATATTGTTTGCGACGTAAATTTAAAGTAGTGTTTCTCATGAAAAATATTTTACATTGATATTTATTAGAATTATTCCCGTACATAAATTTTAAGAATTGCGCCGCGCTATTGTATAACCTCTTTTAGGTGTTTATTACTTCATGTGATTATTTTAAATCAAGGGCTCTCAATGTTTGTCATACTTATAGTACTTTTATTGTATGTATGCATTTCTTTTGACTTTGTTCTTAACAGCCTCCAAAAGAAAACAGTTGTTTTCTCCCGCGAATGACTCAAAGTAAAATCTGTGTAGCGCTAAACCACTTTGTATCCTTACACTTTGAATGCATTATGCGTTTATATTACGTACAGTATGTACTATATATCTGTTTTTATATTTCAATCAATAAAGGTAATAAAGCAGCTGGTTAAATAACCATTTTACAAAGCTGAGAAGTACCAGTTGGACTTGGATCCTACGCTGTGGGTTGTAATTTGCTGATAAAATTGCCCGTTGTCACGTCTGTATGCCAGCGCTTCCGGCCGAGCTTGGGCCGTGGCCGGCCGGTGGCATGAAACATGGCTCATTTTGCGTCGTTTCTATTTACGTCGCGGTTTTCAGGAACGTAACCCCGACGTAAACCGAGGACTTGCTGTAGTATATATTTTTCACAGCTACAAAAAGTTATAACTCTGGTTTTGGCTTTTGTAGAGTGGTGATTTCTTTGTAAGCTTAAGTTGACATGTTAGTTTTATCAGTGCATATTTAGTACCTGGGTATGATTTGTATAAATCTCAGGATGTATTTCTTATGGGTTCATGTCCATTAAATATATATTGTACATGCTTGTTGCATTTGTCTACAGAAATTTATAGTTCAGTTTGGCACAGCTATTCTTAATAATTTCTTAACATAAAGCATTGAGTATCCTAATGTTAAAACTGACAGTATGCTAATCTTCTTCAGAATGGCGTGCATTTATCTACTCAATTGGGGCCATTGTTACAGATAATTTGCATCTCAACAACGCTACATATCTGTGTTCAATTCCTTTTTTTTTGCAAGGAGGAAATGTGGCAGATGTTGCCAGAGTGCATAAGTTTTTTCTATGGGTTCTTTCGTTTCTCCACCCACTCATTCCGTCAGTGCTCCATTCTTACATCATTACCTCCCATTGTTTATAATGACACTGATGTTGTCAAGTCTTTAGGAAGGGTACTTTTTCACCCTACTGCAGTTTCATTGTCAATCTTAGTGTTGGGATATTATATGCTATTATAGGTCTTTGCAATTACTAAAACTATGAAGAGCTTGGAACTTTTAAGGCTATATGAAAGTTTTTCTCCTTGTATAATTTTACGTTCAATAGACCTTCCTTAGTAAAAAGGTTTTTTTTTTTATTACAGTATAGTTACTATTCTTTTAGTACTGGCACCAAAGAACTCTTTGATGTTTACTGTTTGTGTCTGACTTACTGTATTTACCCAAAAATAAATGGCCTCTGAATATAATGCAATGCAAAACTTTTGTATTATGACTATAAAAAATTTTTTTGTAATAGAAATTTTAATTCAAAAACATTGAACTTGAAAATTATTTAATTTAGTAAATTCATCCCATATTTACTCAACCTTTTCTGGTGCCCTTTAATCAATAGAGTGATTTAAACTGCCTCTTTGGAAACAAAAAGCTGCATTTAGGAGAAAAAAGTGGTGTTTTATGACTAGGTTAGAAAGAAAAAGAAAGTGTGGGGTGGTCAATTCGGAGGGTGAATAAGGAGGGAGAGCCACAGTGAATAGGAGTCGAAGGCCGGTATTCCAATACACAAAAATAAGAGTTTAGGTGTTGAATATGCTACACCTGTACCCTAACCGTATTTCTAGTTCACGATAGGACACGGCCAGTCCCTTATTTTTAGGGAACAGATTTCGGTGTCCTATCCGTTGCTGTTCTGTTGCCCAAATTCTGTGCATGTGCAGAGCTTACTTTTTCGTTCAATTTTTCCAGATGGCGGACCCATGTTTGGCACCATTAACTCATATATTTTCAATTTCGTGAATAGTGGGGGACGTCCCAAATGTATTGTTGGTCAAATGAAACTTAATAATTGCTCAACTATCCTGGAATACATTTTGTACACTTTAATGATATAACAAGACATAATCGCAATTTAAAAAGTACTTGAGAGAGTTAGACCACCACCATTTAATTAGTGTGACGGTGATGCTATCTTTATGATTTTTTTCTGTAATAATTGTATCAGTGGTTGCCAAATGTCTGCTAGAATGCTTTGAAACTGTTTTCTAGCCTCGTTCAGGGGACCGTTTATTAAAACTGTTTCTGATTTCATTTCTTACTGGGATTCAGTTTGGACATGTCCTGGAATACGGCTCGTGAGTTAGGTTACGGTTGTATCCCAACAACGCAGTGCTTATTCGCTACCTTATCCGAACGTCTTGTAATACTGTCCCAAATGTCATCCTCTCTCATCTATTACTAATCTGCTTAGGTTTAGAAAGCCTCGGACTAAAGGGGCATAAGTTAGGCAATTTACAAGCAGAACTTGTTTTTCAAAAAAAAAAAAAAAAAAAAACAAGTTCAAGAGGCAGTAACTAACAGCTATCTTAGTGGCATAAATGATGCAGTTTACATGCAGAGCATGTAGTTTTTCAACTAAGCTGTTATCAATGGCAAGATACAAGTTTGCGATTTTAATGCAATCCCCACGTTTAGATTCAAAATTTGTGGTAAAAAAATCATTGCCTTATATTCAGGTAAATGCGCTAGTTTTATGTGGGTGATCATAAACATGTTTAGATTGTGCTGTTTAGAAAGACTGATTGTTATCTTATATGCAGTCGTTTTCCAACTTTGTGACATTTAATTTTTATTTCATCACTATGTGAATAGACAAGCTATGTCACTTGTATACAGAACAGGCATTTGTGAACTTAACAGAGCATTCCAGGTTGATACATTCTCTTCATTTCACCATAAATGCTGTTTGCAATTTGTGTATTTTGTTTTGCTTCCCAGTGTACATATATTTATTGACTCACTTTTACTTCTTATTTGTGGTCACTGCTTATTTGCATTTGTAAAAACTGTCTATTCCAATTTGTCTAGCTAGTAATCCGCCTTGGAAAATAACAGTAAGTTTAGAAAACTGTGAAGCTTCTATCTGCGATTAAATCTTAAAACTATGTGCCTTTGTAAAGAAGAGCTAAGATTAGAAATGTTGTGAGACTTGTGAAATGATTGAGACCAAAAAAATTATGTACTGTCTTTTTTAGTTTAATAATGGATTTACATATCATTGAGGCAGTATTGTCTTGGGAATTAACATTTTTTTCATAGCAAACATTTACAAAATATTTAATACTTTAAGATCATTCATTACTGTCATTCTTATATGCTATGTTGGAAGCTATGTTATGATAAGAGTTTATTGCTATATTACTGAATAAATTGTGAGTTATAGTTCAAAGCTTTTAAAATGTGTAGGGGGCTTCAAGAGGATGTATTAGCTTCAGAAGCAAAAGCCATAAAAAAAAAATTTAACATAAGCATAATTTGCAGCTAATTTATTATTGCTAACCTTGAGATGTCAATTTTGCTTCAAAGAATAACTATTCTTAACTAGTTAATAGTGTTCTGAGGAGGGTAATAACTGTCTAAATATTTTAAGTTGTAAATTGTTAGTGGTGGCTGTTAACTGAAATGTGTTTGTATCTATATAAAAAAAAACGCATATTAACACAAACACTTTCAAAACTGTTAATCTTCTTGACAATTAGCATACCTGTACAGTATATTTCACTATGACGTATTTGAGAATCAAAATACGTAGGTATTTCCAAGTGCAACTGTCGCCAAATACCACACAAAAATAAATATTGCATGGATCCCAGGTTCATTGATCCATTTTCGAAATATGGAGAGGGATTAAGTGGCCAATGGGGGCACAGAGCACAGGTACATTGTTACAGTATCTTGCGGCCAATGACAAACACTCAACTGCTATGCAAAAAAAAATTTTTGTTACAAAACAGATACAAATTTTAACGTCAAAATATATATGTTTCGAAATAATTTTTTTTACTAATATTCCTACACGTTAGTCCTGTAATTTACTGGTTGTGTAGCTTTGCATTTCTTATACACAAACGGCCCCTAAATGGTGTTGACTGCTATGTTTGTATTTAACTGTTGAAAACTAGATCCACATGTTTATGACTTTATTTTTATGCCTATTGACCTCAATTTAAGGCTCCACAGGTTACAGAACATCATTGTGAATTATGTAATTAATTAATTAATCAAAATAACCCACTTGGAGTATTATTAATTAATATGTATGTACATAGCAAGTACTGTTATGGTTTGTTTTCATGTAATGACTGAAGAAGTAGGCAGCTTTTGGTGTTGTAAAGTTAATTGATGTTTCTAATATCATGGTACGTAGTTATTGGCTTCCTTGAAATGTTTAAGGGATTTTTTTTTGTAATGTTCAAGCAGTGCATACCTCAAGCAACATGTTAATTTAGAAATGTTGTTAGTTGTGTGATCCTGGTTATGTGTGAAAGGTTGATGCTATGCTTATGAATTTATAATAAGTAGAGCAATAAAAACATTGACAATGTTCTTGTATAGTTTTTCTACTCATTATGTATTCATGTCACCAGACACAACTCTCCACTCTCCCATAATAAGCATATCCTAAAGCTCTTACAATCTGCTTCACGTCTACCCTTTTTGTTCTAATCATGGACCCAAGAATTTAAGTAGCTACCATATGGTATGGTTGATTTTTTTTTTTAAATTGGTGTCTTAATTGTGACACTAACGTCGTTTCAGAAACTGCTTTTCAAATGTTTTATGTTTCGAGTTACATGATTTTTAGCAAAAATTTCATTTTCAGAAAATTTATATTTCTGAAGGCCTAGTTTATAGTTCAAAAACCCCCTACCACCTTCTCAATGGACTCTACTGGGGATCTAGGAGACTTGGACAAAAACTTAAGTATTTGTATTTTTATTTACAGGTTTGGGAATGTAAAAAAATTAGAACTGACAATTATGTCATTTAATTCTTGGAATTATCATTATTATTATTATTTTTATTAAAAAGCTATGTTGAAGAGAAATTTGAAGAGGGGAAATACATGAAAATCTAAAATATTTAATTATTTGGAGGATGTGATATTTTAATAAAAATTTGTCCTCTTTGACGGACCTGGCTGGTCTTAACAACATTTTTGGTCTCGCACTGTTGCAAATTTTATCTACTTCAAAATTAAATGGAACAGTTATTCCCAAAAAGAAAACTAGTCTTTCTGGGTCAAAATCGACAAACACTGAATTTTTTTTTTTTTTTTTTTTTTTTTTTTTTAGCAATGCCACAGTAGTCTGCCAAGGTGAAAACTTGGATTTAACATTCTCTGCATCATAAACAACATATCAAAGAAGAAAGAAAAACCTGATTTGATGCATCGTTCACCCCGTTTTCATGTCTGACTGGACCATACATATTGTAAGATGATGTAACATTTTCAATAAGATGTACTTGTTTATAGCACCTGTAAAGAAAAAAAAAATTCATGCTTCTCTTAAAATCTCAATCAAAATAATGTTTCTTGTATTAAAACGCAGCGACAAACGTTTTATGAGAAGTTTTGTGTTCTTACCTAGGTGTTTAAAGCATCTCTTAATTGCAGAGGTTAAAAAAGGTTTTAATTAATGGAATTTTAATTTTGACGTGTGTCGTTATTAAAACGGTTTGTAGTCAAATGTGGTAGCATTTCAAATATCGCACCTTTCTGCATTACAAACTTAAATCTCTGTTTTAACTATGAGAAGATGGTTTGGTACGCAATTAGTGTATACTGAGTATACGCAGACAGTTAACCGTTGCGTCTACAAGTTATAGCAATGTGTATTTTTTTCTCTCTCAAATCGACGATGCAGCTTCAAAACTTTTTGTAGTCAAATGTGGTAGCCTTTCAAATATTGCACCTTTCTGCATTACAAACTTAAATCTCTGTTTTAACTATGAGAAGATGGTTTGGTATGCAATTAGTGTATACTGAGTATACGCAGACAGTTAACCGTTGCGTCTACAAGTTATAGCAATGTGTATTTTTGACGTGACAACGTCTAATAAATCGATGAACGCCGGCTGCACGCACGAAAAAAGTGTCCCGTTACGCACATTGTCCCGTTACGCTCATTGTACGCTTGCGCCGCATCTATCTCTCTTCCACTCGATTGGAACAACCATCCATTTGACGTTTTCGAGGCACATTAAACTTGAAACACTCCCATTCGTTTCCTACTTTTCCTATCATAGTCCTATCCTTAACAGAATAACACTGATTGTTGGAAGTTAAATAGCAAACATGTATAAAAGTTATATTTAAAATAATCTCTTCGTTAAAGTAATAAACATATTTGAATTAATGAGTGCAAATAAAAGTAAATTTATCAATTAAATTGAAGATTTCATTTCACTCCTTTGTATCCATACAAAATAGTGCTAAATTCAATAAAAATTATTTTCAATTTTATTCATAAAAGATGGAATCATTTCATCAATGTTTTGTTATGACGTCACGTTAAAACTATCGTCCGTAAACCGACTTTACAGACAACCAATTTTTTCTTTCTCTTAAAAATCGACGATGCAGCTTCTTTCTGGATCCTCCGCCCCTGAGCGATTCGCCGCTGCGTCACGAGTTGTTCTGCGCCGCCGCGGCAGCAGCAGCAGCAGCTCTGCGCCGGCGATGACCTCCGCGTGACCTCGCGGCCGCCACGTCACGAGCCCAGTCCCACACAAGGTATGATGGGGCGACTGTTTAGGTGCGGCCCCGTGGGAGCAGGTGAAGGGGGAGGTGGGGGGGGCGAATGAACCGACCCGACAGACGCGTGGGTGGGACGAGGGAGTGTCGCCTCCAACCAGGCGCCATTATTTATTTATCAAGCGTCTGTTGACATCCCTTCCCCCCCTCTATTTAGTTCCGCCAGGCCACGCTGCCATTAGTTTCGTCGTGAAGATTTGCAGGAAAATATTTCGAGTTACTTCCTTTAGTGTTAGTCGTGTCACGCTCGTGTAGTTCAATACCAGCCTCCCGGATCCCTTAGGTTCTGCCCGTGTAATAAATAATAGTTATTCATATTTTTTTTTCCGGGAGGGCATATTAGATTAGGTTATCATAACTAAAATTAAAGGTTGGATAGGTTACGTTAAAATAACTTAATGACCATAAAATATGTATATCTTTGCAATATGGTGGTGTTTTTGTTTTTCACGGGCGATCGGCCAACTTTCGAACTGGTCGGGTGTGAACTCTAGGCTTTCCTTCAATAATACGTCATGTGCGAACAGTTTCCGAGCAACTCTATATGCCCTTCATTCGTAATATACCTACATACTTGCACATCTTACTCACATGTATCCAAAAGTAGGTTCTTCGTCCAAAATGTGTCAATAATTTAGTTTTAAAAAACCTTCGGGGTGAGAGGATCGAATAAAATGGATTTGAATTCAAGAAATAGAAATTCTCTTCTTCGAACTAACTTTTTAAACATCAACAATGCTCAAAATTTCAACAGTAAAGTAAGTCGGAAAAAAAACTATCGTTGGAAGTTGAATAATTCTACGCAGTACATAGTTCGTGTGCTTGTAGAGATGTCGCAAAATATAGAAAGCAATGATTTGTGTTTACGACCTGAATTTTATCAGACACACAAAGGTTTAAAGCATAGGCTAAATGTTAAGACATGTTGTGCTATAGAATAGGTAATCGAGTTTAAGGTGAAGTACGGTGGTAGCGGTAGCTTAAAACTTTACTACTACGACTATGTTCGGAAAGGAAAAATTGCAACATGACCAATTAATTCATTGACAGATTTTGTAGGTAAAATAAAAAGATTACTTTGAGCTGTGAATATCATCATAAAGTATTAAGTTTATGTTTTTTTATTATGGTTTTTGGCTATTATGCCAGTTGGTAATACATACATTGATTATACAATTTTTATTTCATTTACATTCCATTGAACCTTGTTTTGATTGATTCCATGCGGCTATGGGACAAGTTATTTACAGTTTACATATCCAGAACATGCTACAATCTAAAGTGATACATTGATACTCTGAAATATAAATTTACAAGAAAATAATTTGTACAGAGCTTTCAAAAAGTAACACTTTTTTTTTTTTTTAACTTTTAGGTTATAATAACTATTTGGACATTTTTAGTGTACGTATGTTTTAAATCATTGTAACAATTACAAGATAGGTAAAGTATGGACTATCTTCCGGAGTTTATAATTATGTTTTTGGTAGGAGCTGTAATCATAATTGTGACACAAAATGACTATAAAGTTGAAATTTAACGAAATTATAAGTGGTTCATGGTGTGTACCAGATCAGTTTGGATTTGATGTTTATAATCTTCGGCCTGTATGAATGGTATTAACAGTGAAACAGGTTGTTAGCTATGAAGGAAAGAGTTAGTTACACCTTAATAGTGACTATATTTAATTAGCCAAAAATTGCGATATTAATTACTATTTGCAACTTTTGACTTTAGATAAGTTTATTTATTCTCTAAGTTTAACTGTATTAACACGCATGCAGTTATTTTGCAGTTATGTTGTCTTTGCTTGTTGATTATTTAAAAACGAATTTTGCTAACCAATAAGAACTGAGTTTACATAAATAGACAAATTTTTAAATTCAATTTGTCGTGATTATGAAGACTAGTCCTATACATTATGATTACAAACATTGCTACAGTAAAAAAAAAGAGTAGGTTATGTATCCTGTATTATTTGTTAGATAGGAACGCTTTAGCTGCAATCGTAATATTCAAAGGACTGTAAAGAAACGGATTTGAGACATACGTTATGATTGGCTGATAGTAGTTGGTATTTGTTCTCGCAGTTTTTTTTTATTTGTTTGTGGAAAAAACAAGAGAACAGTCGTTGATGGTGACCACCAGATACTTTCGAATTCGAACAAAAGCCTTCGTTTGCACGAGCAACTGGACGAATATATCGTTAATAGTTGAGTTACGTTGTTTGGTATGATTGTTTTGTTAGTAGTTTATATATTTTTGGTGGATTTTAAAGGAATTTTACGTCAGAATCTTTATGTATATAGCGATATAATGCCGTAATAGCGACTTGCTGGAAGTGCTCGTGAAATACACTGATTCTTCTACTTGCATACCTGCATACTTACCTTCAAATTTGGGTAGCGCTCATGAAGTCTCTTCCGGGGACAAGTATGAATAAGTTTATACTTCAGGTCAGGGGCGCAACAATTAAATTTCCAAAAGGGGGGGGGGGGGGGCAATATACCTTTTTATAAAGAATCATCGATCCCCCTATTGAATGGGGGGCTCCGGGGGTCCTCCCCCGGGAAAATTTGTATTCCAAGGTGGAATGGGTGCTATTTAAGCAGTTTTATTATCTAAAAATTGATTACACAACACTTTATTTGCCCCGGTTTGCCCCCACTTCAAGGTTTCAGATCCCTTGCCCCCCCCCCCCCCCCCCCCCCCGCTGTTGTTGCACCCCTGCTTCAGGTGAATTCGGGCACTGCCTTGATAAATTTCATATCTAAATAGCTCTTAGATAAGATTTCTATATTTCGTTTAAGGGAATCGTACCGTGCCATATTGGAATAACTAATCTTTACTGGAATTACAATTTTTAATTTATTCAAAATATTTTTGCTTCAAAGTAAACATAAAATATTTATAATCTTAATAATTTGGTTTTAGGCATGAGGAAATAACGGATTATTTTACGCATGTGTCTGCATATGGCTTAATATTTCGACGAGGAAGTGAAAGTTAACTTCAACACATGTTCAAATTTAGGTCATGAAGTGCCATAAAAAAAATACAAAAATAAACTGTACTGCAAGTTGCACCATTTTATTTTTAAATTCAAATTGTTATGGTGGTTGATATTGAGACAGTGTTCCAATTGGTTTGACACTTTTTTAATTTCCATTTTAAATTTAGTGTTTTTAAGCGTGGTCTGAAAATTAGCTTAGATTCTATAGCCTAAAGATTAAAATCATGATTAGGTATGAAATAACACATTGACTTCCTAAACAAATATTTAGTTTTTCTACCAACTCTAAAATATTGTTACGAGTGGGTACGTAAGGATAGCCCAATTAATTTTATACAGTGTTATTTGCGACTAATATTTACATTACTAATTAAATCACCACACTGAATGTCTGTTCGCAGATCACTAAGTATCTGTCCAGTCCACAGTTCACACTCCTCACTGGAGCTGGGCTCGACAGTGGTTCGCCCCCTTACCACGCACCTGTCCACACACAGTCTCGCGCCACTCAGTCACACACGCACGGTCCGGTCGCTCACTTCACTCTCTCGCCTGTTGGAACTCCCAACGGAGGCCGGCCTCGCCGTTTTTATACCCGTTGGCAGTCTTTCTGGAACCGACTGGAGTGGACATCCCGTGCCTACCCGACGCTCGAAGCATCCAGAACCGACGCGTTAATTCACGCCACTCCCCGCGGCGTCCGCTGTAAGCACGAAGGTTTCCCAGGCCACTCAGGGATAGACAACAGCACCAAGGAAGGAGGGTGCGAGGGCAGGGGGGTGGCGTGTCTGGGACGCCCTATTCCCAGAAGGTATGCGCGCGTGGCGTCGGTGACCTAGCCTTTTCTCCCACGTTCGTAACAATATGAATTTGTTCTAACGTAATCAAAATAATACCGTTAGGTACATGAAAACAAACTTTTATTTACACTTAAAAAAAATTGTGTGTTGAACACGGTTTTAGTAATATTAAAATAACTAACGACTTATTTTTTTTTCTCCGTTTGTATAGTGTAACTTAACTGTAAGCTTCGAAGTTGACAAAACGCAATACACGACTTTCGAAAAACACGTCACGCGATCGTTTAACGTCGTTCGGAACACACGCTGTGAGAGTTCGGGGCACTTCGCTTCCAGCGCGCGCGTGGAGGCGTCGAGTCGCGCATGCGCGCGCGTGTCCGTCCCCTCCTTCAACGCCATTGGCCGGGGAGGGTGCGGGGATCGGGAGCGCCCCCGCGGGTATGCGTGGGTCGACGGGCGACGAGGGATTCAGTTCCCGGGCAAACACGCGCCGGCACTCGACGCCCCCTCCCCCCCTCCACCTCCTCCTCCTCCCAGCGATGCGCGCAGGTGATCACATGAGTGACTCACACCGAGACGGAACGGAAGGAGAGGCATCTTTCAGGAAGACCAATACTTATTATTATTATTTTTTTTAATTGGTTGTCTGTAAAGTCGGTTTGCGGACGATAGTTTAACGTGACAACGTCATAACAAAACATTGATTGCATACTTTTATGAATAAAATTGAATAATTTTTATTTTAATAATAAAAGAATAAATACTTGAAATTATACTAGTAATCAGATTTTTAAAATGCAAGAATAATTAACCTTTATTGCCGAAATTGTTGTAATAAGCAATGAACACCATATTTACTTTTCACTTCACTTTATAAACAGTCGAGTGGAAGAGAGATGCGGCGCAAGCGTACAATGAGCGTAACGGTACACAGCGTAACGGAACCATGTGCGTAACGGGACACTTTTTCGTGCGTGCAGCCGGCGTTCATCGATTTATTAGACGTTGTCAGGTCAAAAAAATATATATGTATACTACGAATACCTAGTGCCTAGTGCTGCTTAGTAATATATAACAACTACAAGAATAAACATTTTTTTGACACTTCGGAATGTTGGGAAGGGAGAAGGGGGGGGGGGGGTGCTAATCAAGCAGGCAATGCACATGAGCAGGGACTACATAACATTTTTATTGATTGTAACATGCCTGTCTACAGCTAAAAAAAACAACCTAATATGATAGGCACAACTTAAATAAAGCAATAACACAGGACAGTGGACAAAAGACAGCACAAACAGAGATAAAATACTTTAGCGATAAAACCTATATTAAAAATAAAAATCAGTTATGCTAGTTCCATATTATTACCAAAAGAAACAGGCATGACAATTTTTAAAAGAAACGAATGAATAACTTACAAAAATAAATCAACTTAAATACAAAGCAGTTGAAATTATGTTATGCTAAAGTACTCTAAGGTTAGGATAATATTGAGCTAGTTGTAACAACTACTTAGTAACAGAATATGTGAATATATTACTTATACACTTAATTTACTAGATTTCATAAATTATTAAAATTGGAAATTACCCTAAAAACAATATCATTACTTGTGTGGAGTATGCACAAAGTTGATTTTAAACGACTGTGAAACGGTGACACTCTAAGTACAGTATTTTAAAAAATGAGACACAAATAAATAAATATAAACATGAAACTACAAAAAAGTCAAGAACTCCAATACAAAACAACTAGGACGACACAAAATATTAAAAATAATAGTCATCAGCAAAAAATAGACCAATAGTATGATTGAGAACCTAACTCATATTATTAACCAATGTGTTGAAAATTAAATGAGATAACAGAACTTTTCTGTGAATCATAACGAGCATAATCTAGATAATAATTATATTTGTTTATTAATACAAAAAACTCTTTCAATAACTATAAAACCGATTTATGTACCTATCGAACCAAATTTTGATTATTTTACATGTAAAAAATAGTGTTTTGCAGTGTCAAAAGCTTTGGCAGATCAAAATTACAAGCAGCGGCCTGTTATCTGTTTATTTCTTTATTTTTAGGAAAGCGAGTCAATTTGTAGTAGTAGTTATACCATTTTCGAAACCATGTTGATTAAAAAGAGCATATTTTTAGTAGAAAATTGTTTTTTAAATATATTTATTTTCAACATTTTTAGAAAATCCAATAAGTAATGATAAATGACTTTAGTTAATAACATTCAATTTACTTCATTTTTTTACGTATCGGAATAACATTAACTATTTATCATTTAGTTGGGAATTTTGTATTAAACAAATGTTAGCAAAGGTATTAGCAGAAAGGAGCATCCTTTCAAAATGAAATTTGGTATACCATCAGGGCCTGCTGACATAGTATATTTTAAGGATTTAATGCCCTAAACGACCAGACTATCATAAATTAATTAAACAGGAATTGTGTCACGGCTCACATTTGATACTGAAAATTGGGGTTTTCAGGTGGCACTTGTTACCAGTTGCCTGCTAACTTTTCCCCTAAGTTGGCAATTAGAGTTCAAATACGTTTTAGAAGCTTTTTTTAATTACTAAGTAATAATTTTAGTAATGTTAATTTTTATTTTGTTAATATTCTAGTATGGTTAAAGTATTCTTTTGCGCAATTAAAAAATAATAATAATTTCGCAGGCTTTCACGGCCATTGTCTGAAGTAGCTTGGCTTCTGGGTTGTAGCCGTGTCCTTGGCGGATAATTCACCGACGTTTCGGTTGACATTGCAGTCGCCATCATTAGGGACCTGTTACTTACTGTAGGTAACTGCTCCCTGATGATGGCGACTGCAATGTCGACCGAAAAGTCGGTGAATTATCCGCCAAGGACACGGCTACAACCCAGAAGCCAAGCTACTTTTTTTTAAAAACTTTGTTATTTTTCTAGCAGTAATGTGTGCTTGCCCGAGTGACGCTTGCTAAATATTCCCGCTTCGGTTGTTTTCGGAACGAGTCGAGTGCGCCCGAAGACGTACAAATAGGTAACAAACGTACGTCGAAAGCCATTACAACAGACGCAAGGTAAATGGTAAAATAATCCCTATCTATGAGGTCGGCCATAGTTCAATAGTTTCGCTGCATTTCATGACTGTCAAGTGAAGTTAAAATTATAAAAGTCCAAAAATCGTGATTTTATGGCTAAACGGGTACCCACCAAGGCCAAATAGGTGAAGACGTGGAGTGAAGTGGAGTGAAGTGAAGTAATTGCGCCGGCTACGAGAGCGGAGGTCCGAGCTGCCTGCGGCGGACTACGACGGCGAGGAACTCACACCAGGAGCTACGAGGGACGCATCTGGACGCCTGCGTCGTAGAGTAAAGTAAGTCTGACGACACACAGAGAGATTTAAGTCGTTGGGAATCAGAACACACGCAAATTCGGAAGGACGGATTTTAGTGTGGTGAAGCATGCTGTTGCGTTTAATGGGACAGCTAAGAGATTTAATCATGTGTAGATTGTTTCCCGAATTTTGTTACAAAGTTTATTTATTGCTAACGGACAGTTATGATTAAGTTGTCTTGCAAACGGGGAAAAAAAAGCCTGAGCGATATTAGTAAATTATGTTTTTCGCCTTTACAGACCGTGACAAATTGGAAACAGTTAAATGAGCAGTCAGTGTTGGTTTTATGAAAATACTGTGCGCACAAACGGTAAATTTTAAGTCTACGAATTACTAACGTAACTATTACGAATTACGAGTAATTAAAGTCTAGGAAGGTGCGTGAAAAAGATAGTTGGGCAAACATGCTTATAATTTATAATTGAACGTGAAATTCATGACGAACAGAAAAGACCTTATGAACTTTGATCTAGGAGCGCTTCATTAAAATGGTAGTATTTTAGATAGTGTTGGATTACTATTTTTTTTTTTATTTAGCCTGCAATGAAATAAGTTTTTTTACATCTCATATTTATATTAACGTGAGATTTTATTAACTTAATTGCGCAATTCTGAGGCATGTTATTTTAGTAGCAATATTTTTATAATTATTTGTAAGCAAAAAAGTATATATATTTAATGGTTGTTATAAAGCATACGGACATTAGAAAAGGTTTAAAATATGCATTATTAGGCAGGTGAAAATATATTTCAATAGCAATGGTCGGTTTCACGATTGTAATTGAATTAATTAAACTGCAGAAAGTTATCTTAAAGTTTAACTGGTTTGTTTCCTTTTTATTATCACTACCCCTTACATGATTTTCTATAAGATTTGATGATAATAATGATGATGATGATGATAACCTGTTGGATACAATTATGTAATCTCACATTGCATGCTCAAGGGGATGTGGACACAGGCTTCGAGGAAGCGAGTGTAGACAGCTTGTTTCGGGCAGCTGTGTGATTGACCCTCTTGGTGACGTGTGTGAGAGGAAGGTTTGTCGGCCTTGACCGTGGAAGTAGGTCAAGGTCGTGACACACTTTACTTAGACACTTGTGAAATATTGTGCGAAAGTATTAGGTATTAAAATATGGATTACTTGAGAAAACACCGTTCAAATTAATACAAAGATATTCACAATACACATTTCTCATGATTTTGTCCTATCTCCAACATATTTTTGGATCAATCTTCACGTTATCTCTCTTGATGAGATTTTTTTACTTGCTTTCTGTAATGCGAAAAGTGCGTATAATATTAAATGTTTTGATTTCTTGTAAATCGCTTGTGAAATGTTTTTTTTTATATTTTAATTTAATTTTTCAATGAATTATTTGAAACCAATAGGGGTGAATTAGATGATTTTTTTAGTAGTTATCAGGATGAAGGAAATACTTTTATCACATAAGCACGAAGTTAGTGGTTCAGCTAGAGGTTCATTCTCATCAGAAGTATAGTAAGAGTCAGACAAAACATGTAATTGTATAGAATTATATACACCAAGATAATCACCATTTTTATAGTTCTTAAAGATAAAGTTTGAATGGTTATTTGAGGAAAGAACATCGATGATGATTATGATGATTAAATCAGGATGAAATGGGTCTTCTTTAACAAGTTCAACTGCTTTCGCTACTTCACATTACGGCAGTTTAGATAAGCAAAAATTTGAGAATTGTTGAATGACTGTTTTTGGTTATATTGCCATTATCCAGTACCTGTTGTAAAATTGAGTTAATGCTGCACCTTGGCTTTGATATTTATATGTGTAATATTGAAGGTATGTTTGTTGCTTGAAAATTTTTTAATTTTAATCCAGCCCGCTTCTACTCCAGAGTAATCAATGTTTTGAATAGGCTGCACGGATGAGAATTCATGCTTATTATCTGCTATCAAAACACCACCACCTCTTTCCACCATTTTAAGTATAGTGTATTCCATCAGTTCTAAAAATGAAATATATTGATGCGTGAAATAGCGAGAATGAATACTACGAAAAAAAAAGTTGTCAAGTTCCAACTTCAAAGATTTCATATTATCCTTTGGTAGCGCTTAAACCCATAAATGACCTGCAGCTGTAGTTGGTCGGTGGAATTCTGACGCTCACTGTACATGTGAACATTGGTTGCAATGCAGTAGGTATGGCCTGACCTGGGAGCCTATGAAGTGTCAAATCGCCCCAAGAGAAAACGGGACATTGGGAGCCCTCACCCTGATAATCTGAAAAACTAAATCCTTAAAAAAATTTTTTTTAAGCTATCCTTAAATTTTGACAATGGTTTTGTTAATTTATCTTAATGAATCTTTTTTTTGACGTGACAACGTCTAATAAATCGATGAACTCCGGCTGCACGCACGAAAAAGTGTCCCGTTACGCACATTGTCCCGTTTCGCTGTGTCCCGTTACGCTCATTTTATATTGCTCTTTGCTAACCTGAACCTCCTAGCATTGCGACCGAGTCCGTGGCGTAATTCTGTTTTCATGCATTTCAATGTAACATTTCCATTGCTCTTTGCTAACCCGTTCCTCCTAGCATTGCTGCAGAGTCCGTGGCGCAAATATATTATTTTTGACTGCATCTTGGTGTTGGGTAAGCCATTTTCCTTCACATCATCCTTGAAACACTCCCATTCGTTTCCTACTTTTCCTATCATCGTCCTATCCTTGACAGAATAACACAGATTGGAAGAAGTTAAATAGCAAACATGTATAAAAGTTATAGTTAAAATAATCTATTCGTTAAAGTAATAAACATATTTGAATTAATGAGTGCAAATAAAAGTAAATTTATCAATTAAATTGTAGATTTAATTTCACTCCTTCTTTGAATCCATACAAAATAGTGACTATTCAATAAAAATGATCCAATTTTATTCATAAGAGTACGCAATCACTTCATCAATGTTTTTTATGACGTTGCCACGTTAAACTATCGTCCGTAAATCGACTTTACAAACAACCAATTGAAAGTTGAGTAAAATGACGTTAACATGTAAGAATGAATAGGGGTCTGCGATTGGATGACATGCGTGTCGGCGCCGGCGGTGGACAGCGAAGGGCATCCATGCCCACCCCGCCGAGAGAGCTCGTCGCCGAGTGGTGGTAGGGGGGGAGGGGGGGAGGTGTAGAGGTGGTGTAAGGTGTAGAGGCACGAGGCGGCGGTCCGGACACCCACTAGTCCCTTGTTTGCCCGGCGAGACGGCGAGCCAGCACGTGTGTGTGTGTGTGTGTGTGTGTGTGTGTGTGTGTGTGTGCAGAGGTAAGGGCCGTCGGCAAACACCACTCTGAGTGCCCCTCTCCCCCCCCCCCCTACACCCTCCTCCCGCTGTCGCTATTACCGCACACATCCCCGGAGGCGAGTTTTGGCACGAGCCCCTTTTTCCCCCCGCCACCTTTTCTCACTCCTTCTCTCTTGCGGTTTCACTTTCGCCGTTTTGCGTGCTGGAATTAAAAACCCAAGACCGCGTTCGAATTGACAGGCGATGACTTTTCCTTTCCTTTCAAAAATTTAGTTATTGCTCCGTATTTTGCACCTAACCTAAATTACTGCGAAAAACAAAAATTACAAATTTGCTGTATCAGATTTAACTTTAAAAATTAAAAAAAAATGAGTGTGTTTTTGGGCTTAATTCATACCTAAAAAATAATGTGAGATTATCGAAATAAATATTGTAAACTGTTGCTGTTAGCCGCAATACTTGGGGCGTAAATAATTTACTTACGATTACTTCAAGTACAACCATATTGGTGAAATTTTGCTCGTATGAGTTATTTAAGAATTATATATATATATATATATATATATATATATATAATGGAATATTAATCTCATTAACGTGTTGTGCGTACGGAACACGCGAATGCTGAATGTATCCGGCAGGAAATATACCAAATAACAAATTTAAAATCTACGATTGCCCGATTCGAACATGGCAAAAGTGGCTGTGATTTTGTCTTCATTAAACGTTCGACATGAATCGCTTCAGTACTTAAACACCCTAAAATTAAAAATAAAAAGTACAAACTAAAAATTGCAGTTGGAAGCCTTCTGACACGAGGCACCGGTGTTTATTTTTACGTCGCTTCTATAAAAGAGTGTTCAGTGGTCCTATCTGCGCGATATTTACGAGCTGTTTTATGGTAGCAGTTAGAATGATATGACAGGACACTGCTGTTTTACCATTATGCCCCACACAAATTTACGCGGCGTCCTGTCCGTTAGAATGAGATACTATGCAAACAGGCTTAATAAAAATGAAAGCATCAACATAAAAAAAATAAGATATATCTTACAGTGTATGCTTTGATAAGTTTATTTCACGCGATATTTCGGCGCTGGGGGTTTTATGGCCAGGAAATATTTGGTCGTAAACTACAAAAGATTTCCCTCGTAAAAATGTTTTTATTTCCTAGTATCGAATCAAGCTTTTTTCTTTTGCGTTTTATTCTTGTTAGAGGGAAAAAAAGAAAAAAAATCGGGGGGAAAATATGACAATAACGTCTGGAATGACACTCGGGGCGATAACGTACCTGATTTACATTGAACAGCAGTGTTTTTCGTGTCTCGCATACGTGAGCGTGGTTTCAAACGAGCGAGATATTGCTCACGAAATAACGATACTCTTGGTTGTCATGGCGCAGAACAACTTGCTCACGCCAAACAATCAGTGATCATGTGTTCCGGTCACAACAGTCGATCGTCTGCACGACTTTTTTTAAACCACTCGGGAATTTTTGACGTGAATGCGTCTTTAAAATTGCTTCCCTAGTGGGAGGCAATTTAAAATAAAACTAATGATACAGTTTGGTGTTGCAGCTACATATCTATCATCTCCATACAAAATTTTAATCACACCACTGGATAGCTAAAGGATCAATTAATTCGTTACGATAAGTGAGGATTGTGACTCATCGCGCGCGGTGGAAGGGGAAGCGCCGCCATTTTGAGGTAAATTTGCTGCGAATCGAGATTTCCATATAGTATAACTTTTGACTCGGAGAAGCTACGACGTTCGTTTGAGTTTCAATCGTCAGCTCTCGTCAAAATCTATCGATTGCATATATAAAACATTAGTGTAAAATGGTTACAGTGAATATATATGTAGTGTTAAAATAAAAAAAATGATTATAACATACATAAAATAGCATATTTTATAATTTGTATAGAACATATTACCTGTTACGTGCACGTATTCACGTACAACATAGGTCGCGTTCATGACACAGCCACACCCCATTTTTTCTCCATTTTTTCTGCTATAATTCTAATTTTGCTTTCTTCATCCCAATTTTTGGTATGTCGAGGCGTAAATAATATCAACCAGACCTTGTTTACCTTGTTGCGACCACATATTTATTAACAGGCTCTAGTCTGTGAGCGCCGCGAAAAATAACTTATTATTTCACGCGGGCGACTACAACTATCAAGATAACCACTCCAGTCCACAAGTATTGACTTCAGCAAGTAGCCAAAGTCAAGTCCTATGCCATGTTAAGCAAAAAAAATATATATATAGCACGGAAGTATTATTGCAAGCGATATAAAAATTTTGGAAATTACAAGAAGGCGAGGCATAATCCCTCTTAAAGAAGTTCCATAGCTATGCCAATAGGGACACGCTTCGTAATTTATAGCATTTTAAGAAAACAAATTCTGGATTGCTCCTAAGATAACGTAATTTACATCCAATTATACTTTGTATTCTAAAGAAATGAGACAGACGTTGACGCATTTAGTAAAAAATATCACAAACAAAAAAAAATTCTCGAACAGCAGCCGACCTTTATCATTCCCTTCTACGCCATTTCGGATAAATATCCCGTGATTGAAATTATAGCCAAGTGTAAGGGAATTGTTATGAGGTAGTCTGCGGCGGGAGACAGTGTGTCTGCCTCGTCAGCTCGGAGTCGGCAGCCTCGGAGAGGCGATTGCGCGGGTCAGCGGCGACTGGCCAATGGGCAGGAAGAGCTGACTTGCAGCGTGGCGTACCGTCGCGTGGTCGTCCGACCAGAGGCGAGTAACTTCCCCTCTGCCCGGGCGCACACGTGGTGTGCAGAACTTCAGGAAAAACAACGCGATTTAAAAACTACTCGAGATATCCGAGTGGGGGTCTGCTTACGAAAAGCATTTAAGAGTTCGCTGCGGGCCGAAAAGAACTTTTGATTTCGGATTGAGTTTTTAAACTGTATTTTCATAAGAGTTAAAATGGCCAAAACGCATGTTTTCAGAGTAATTTTTAAGCGTAAAACAACCAGTACTTACAGATTCTTGAAAGCCCATTAAGGGACTTGCATTACACCTTTATCTTCATTTCTCCGCCATATGATGTTACGGTCACCGCTCAAATTTCACCGTTATCCTGTGACGACGAGAAGACTGCGTGGCAGTTCAGAGCCTTGCGCTTAGAGGCTATACCGCGCTAGAAGCACCAGCGAGCGTCGCGCTTATCAGCCCGCCTCACTAACACACATACACCTCTGACGAGGCGGGCCCCTTAAGAATTGCAGTTGGACGTGTGCAGAGAGAGTGATATGTTTTGACGAGAACGAGAACAATGACGGTTGTACCGAGGAGCGCGTCAGAACGACTGCTCGTGTAGTAGAGTGATAGTTATCAACGAGTACAGCGGGTTGCCTACCCGACAGTCTCAGGAGCTACTGCACTCGGGGTCTCCCACGCCGGAGGGACTCCGTTTCGAAGCTAGAGAGAGATAGCGAGCATCCAACGACCGAATCTGTGCAGGCGCCCCCCCCCCCCCCCCCAACCCACATAACGTGCTATGCGTTAACGAATTCAAATTGTGAAAAAAAAAAAGTAAAATACAGAAAATTGCTACTGCCTTGCAAATGCTGAAAGCAAGATGGAGTCCTCCGGTTCCTGTATTTTTAACCCGTAAAAATTCCTTATCGCGGACAAGGCTGTTGGCATGCCGATATAACTTCTCGTTTTACACACTCGACGTTGCTCGCCGGTATGTTTGCACCGGTAAAACATTCAGCAAGAAATCGTGCACTGTGCATTTTTTTCTGTCCTGGCTTTTTCTTTGATCCTGCGTGGCGCTGTGTGGCAGACAATGTTACCTTCGTAAGCATGCCAGCACTGTGTGTCAGTCACAGACAGCAACTTCTGGGAGGAGAAGGGGGGGGGGGGGACGGCACTGTAGTGTCACCATTGAATATAATTATAATGAAAAACTCAGGCTTCTGTGGTTTTGGGTAAAAATAAAAAACCCTTAATCTTTACATACTTACGAACGAAATACTAAAAATAAAGAGTTTTAGACGAAGACTGCAACGAACGGTTAATACAAAACTGTATACCACGTGATTCCATGCTTTCAGTGCATGCTTGGACTGACATATAGATATGCATTTAAATTCATAGAAACCATCAAATAAGGGGTATTGTTTAATGAAAATATATATATATAATCAATGAAATATGATCATATTATGGATTTTTTTTTAAATCACGCGCAAAAAAAATTATTAGAAGTAAAATAATTTAAACTACTACCTCCTTAAGTTGGTTGCCCTGGAGTTCGTAATATTTACGTTGCGTTTGCTTTTGTGTAATCACCTGACCAGGCTTCCCTGCGACGCGTCTTACCCAACACATCCCGCATCGCGGCGACCCGCTTTACGGGTCTCTGGCCAATCAGCGGCGGCCCAGCGCGCCCCCACCCACCGGAGGGGTGACGTCATAACCGCTGCTATCATCTTCGATCCAAGCCGTAATTATTTCACACTAACCTGTTACATGGCGGCTTTCCCTCCCTCCCTAGTCATTCCACCAATCACTAAGGGGAAGCCTTTTCACAGACGAGAGAGCCAAAATCCGAAGTTCCCCGAAGTTCATGCTTTTTTTCCGTATCTTTAATGTAGCTATCCTAACCAAATCAACCGTCCACAATATTTTTAAGTATTTATAATGTAGCTAACCTATCCTAATTGACCATTAGTATCCTTTTATCAACACAGTCATATTTCTTTACAATGAACCAAAAAAAAAAAAAAAAAAACCCCGAAGATGCACGATCGGGAGTTTGGCTCTCTCATCTGTGAAAAGAAGGCTTCCCATCACTCAGCCATCGTCGCTAGCCGGCTTCGCTAACATGGAAATCAAATAACGCACCGTGCTTTTGCTGGGCACGACTGAAACTGAAGTCCATGAGCTTCCAGTTAACAGCCGCGTGTGCGACAGATGGCTTGTGTACCGTCCCAGGTCATTATTTTATACTTACGTTCCACACGGTTGAACCTGCCGACTTTTTCAGTGGCTGAACTTCCACCAAATTATATATATATATATATATATATATATATATATATATATATATATATATAAGGAAGCGATGTATATATTACTTTGAAAATATATTATGTTCACTAACTAAATCATATACTTTTCACTGAGAACAAGTTGTGTTATGCTTACAAATATGGGTTTTCATACAGCGAAACATATTTTGTTGACTGGCCGAAATTTATCTGAAACAAAAATTGATCTGTTTACCCAAAAAAAAAAACATACAGTTGTTTTAGAATTTTTGTTGGTTCATCGAAGTATTTACTAGGCACTATATTTAAATCACAGGTATGATTTTTTTTATATAAAACCTAGGTTCTAGGTATATCCCATTTTCAGCTTCTTATGAGTGGAACTTTTGTAAACGGCAGATAAGACGTAGTTTTTAATTTCATTATATTTATTATTGTATTATATCATAATATTCTAAATTTTAAACTAGTTTTTCACGAAAACGGTGGGGTATAGGAATGCAACCTTTTTCGTTATTTTTGACATAATGGTTAATTTACACCATACAAAAAACTATATTATTCCTCTTCGTCAGAAAAAAATAATATATGAAAAAATGGCGTTACACTAAATTATTTCCATTAAATAATTTTACTTCACCGTCAAGATTTGTGGTGTTTGTAGGGATTTTTTCAGTTAGACATTATTCAGACGCTTGGCGGTTCATCATAAATAGTTTCTTTATTATTAAAAAAAAAAAATAAGATGGTTCAGCTGAAATTTTTAAGGCGTTTACTACTATTCTTGGGAAGCACTTCAGACCACACGTCGTGTATTTGTCGGTGGAATTTAGACTCACTATGTATATACGTGTATGGATATGATAAATATTCGGCACCTGCTTTGTCAACTCAGCGTACTTCACTATCAAGGATGACTTCAGTGTCGGATCCGGAGGGGTTTATGTAGTATTTTGTCCTAGTCGATTTATAAGCCTAAAAAAAAAAAAAACAAAAAAAAAAGTCTGAAAATAAAATAAACGTAATTATTAAGTAAAGGTAACCTCTACATGAGCAAATTTCTATCGAAGGTTCGGAAAGGTTATTTTTTTCGGGAGACGAAGGCAAAAGTTGTGATCCTCTTTGTCTCTCTTCTTCTCAGTTCTTCATGCGTGGATAGCCACCGGTGCTGGTTCGCGCTCGGAGAAGACGCCGGTCAATCAATCATCCCGGACTTGTGGTTGAGGGGAGCAGGGGGAGGGGTACCAGGCTACCAGTGCGCCTGGCGGCGGCTGATTGAGACGTAGCACGCCGCGGGGCGAACACGACGGCAGCCGCGTGTAATGTGCGTCGCTTGTGTCGTGTCCGTGTGCGACATGGCGGGAAAAAAAAAAATGTAGCAGTAGCGCTTTGCCGCGTTGTACACCCCCCCCCTACTTGCCCCCCTCCTTAAGCGACACCCCCTCCCCCTCCCGGGCAGGACTGGTTGCGACAGCACCGGCGCGATGTGATGGATGGTGGTCGTGGCGTATCAAGGTCGCCCCCCCTCCCCCCTCTATGCAAGCAAGAGGGGGACCACCCGCGTCGGGTGGCGAGCCTGCTAATTACAACCCCCCTCCACCCCCCTCCCGACGGACACATGGACCAGTCCATGCGCCACCCTCCGCGGTGAGTAAGCACCGACTAAGGTCACGGAACGCCGAAAACTACTCCAGGCGAGCAGGTTTTTCGAGCGGACGTGTTCTACAAGCGCGAAAGCGCGCGGTCACACGCGGCGGTTTGTGTACCCACAGCGTGTTCGACTCCGAAACGGATCGTCTGCTGTCCTCGAATGTCCTTGTTGCGGATCCTTATCTATTTGAGCAAAAAAATGGAGAATCGCCGTCAGAACCTGTTGATAATTATTTATTTTTTCCGTTGCGTTCGGTGAAACATTGCACGAGGTTGTGCCGGGAACATTCTACGTATTTCGCAAAGGACTTTATACAACTCAACAGTCAATCGGGGGTCTTACGTAGAAGGTATGCCGTGCTTGAGCTACTTCGCCAACTCGTTTAGGTTGAATGCGGAATGGTCCGAAACGAAACAAGTTTCCGCGCGCATAGAGTTGAACATGTTCACACCTGAAGTATAGTTCAGAGGTCGTGCGTAACCGAGCCCTCACACCCAGGCATCTTGTCTTCATTCCTCCGCACATGCATTGTTGCGGTCACCGCTCTGATCTCACAGCTGCCCTGTGCGCGCCAGCTCAGAGGAGGTAACCGCGCCAGAAGCGCCGGCGAGCGCCTCGCCTATATTGGCACACCTGTGTCTAGACGGGCCCCTGGTTCCCGCCCACCCGGACACACGCGCGGTGCGCAGAGCTTCAGGGGAAACAACGCGATTTCAAAACCACTCGAGATATCCGAGTGGGGGTCTGCTTACGAATTAGCATTTAAGAGTTCGCTGAGGGCCGAAAAGTACTTTTGATTTCGGATCAAGTGTACTGTACTTTTAGAAGAGTTAAAATGGCTAAAAACGAATGTTTTCAGAGTAACTTTTTTGGCGTAAAACAACCGGTACAGATTCTTGAAAGCACTTAAGGGACTTGCATTGCACCTTTATCTTCATTTCTCCGCCATATAATGTTACGGTCACCGCTCAAATTTCACAGTTATCCTGTGACGACGAGAAGACTGCGCGCCAGCTCAGAGGCGACACCGCGCTAGAAGCACCAGCGAGCATCGCGCTTATCATCCCGCCCCACCGACACACATACACCCCTGGCGAGGCGGGATCTGTTTGCCGCGCGCGGGAAACCCGCTCGCTCGTGGATTGGAGTTCATGCCGGGGGGTCGGCATCGAACCAGCGACCCTCGCCTGACGCCGGAGAGACTGCTCTGCAGCCACGTGTGTGGTCGCTGTTCGTGCTGCATCTCATTATTCCTCCTGTGCATCTCTGCACAGTGTGGGTTATTTCATTTAGCATTCTTCATTTTTACACGTGGCCTAGTTAAAACGTGGACACCGCCTTAACTTGGATTTAAAAAAAAACTTTTACAAGTAAAAATAAAAAATATATATTAAAACAAAGAAGTGATCACTTAACAAAACATTACTAAACTAAGAAAATAGCACTTTTATACCACGGAAAAATGTATAGTTATTATTTTTTCAATATGTGCTCTTAAATTGTGGTATGATTTCTTACAGAGAAAAAGTACAAAATATAAACATAAAAAAAGCCAGATAAATAATATAAATTAAATATAATCTAAATTACTCAGTATTACGTAAGAACTAAAACTATTCATTATTTAACCATATATATTAAGCTGATTAACTTATCAAATAAAAGTATAAACAAACATATAACTATAAACAAACACACACATTCGTACCTGAAGTTATTCTCTATGTTTTGGAATAATAGACTTTTCTAAATAATGAAAAAAAGTTTAATGTTAACTCCATAGTCAAATATGGTATCCGGATTCTAAGTATTCGCACGCAGAGGTGTTTCCTCTGTCAAAAACCCAGATAGCTGGGGCACAGGCAGGACTTCGGACTTCCATTCTGGGATGGTTCGTTCCCAAAGGCAGTGGTTAGTTCCTTCAAGGGGCCCGCCTTGTCATGGGCGTATTTGCGGTAGTAAGGCGGGGTGGTAAGTGCGACACTCGCCGGTGCTTCTAGCTAGGTATCGCCTCTAAGCGCAAGGCTGAGAACTTGCGCGCAGTCTTCTCGTCGAGCATAGGGCAACTGTGAAATATGAGCTGTTAAAATAGCATAAGACGACGGATAAATTAAGATAAAAGTTAAATGGAAAATCCCTTGAGTGCTTTCAAGAATCTGTACCCGGAGTATCATGTCTAAATATTACTCTGAAAACACGCGTTTTAGAATTTTTTCACCGCATAAAAATATAGATTAAAAAACAAAATACGTGAACAGAACTAATAATTCGCCACCAGCGTATCCTTAAATGCTTTTCTCAAACAGGCCTTAATAGAATATCTTGAGCACTTTTAAAACGCGTAGTTTATTCAGAAGTTCTGCACACCGCATGTGTGCCCAGGTATGCAGGGTCCGTATTTATCTCGATTCGTGTTGAATGTCGACTTTCTTTAATCTCGATTGGGGGGGGGGGGGTGTCTGTCAGCATACAGGATATCCTTGCCTTAGGTGCAGTATTTACAACGAAGTAATTTGCATAGTAAATCCTTGTCACAGCACAGACGCACTTGAAGAGGTAAAGGATAAGATCTCGCTTGTGATCGCTTACGATAGCTATCTAAATAAGATTAGTCAACCTCATAGAATAATAGTGGAACAGCAGTCTAAGGTATATCACGCAGCTGGGTGACTGCTAGAATTGAATGTTTAACATTTGAATGAAGTAGCAAGCTGTCGGGTGAAAAATAAAATATTATGTTCGAAAGTTGATGCATTGTGCTAATGCGTCACTGCCACGGCAGAAAACTTTAGTTTGATATTTGTGAAGGTTGGCACCCACTGGCATAGTTGTTCTACGGACCTCCCTTCCTCGGGCCTCAAAGCAAAGTCCTCCGTTCCGAGTCGTTAACTCCAAATCACAAAAACGTTCCGTTAACAGTAGATACAGCTCACGAAGTGAGAGGAAATTAAAAAAATATATATATTAGAGTACTAAAAAAAATTAAGTCTCGATCTGAAACGGAAGGGATTCTTTTATTGTATTAAAAACAAGAATAATTAATTATGCGTGTGTGGTGGCGTGCTATTCCGCAGTGCTTTGTGCGTGCGTCAATCGTACGCGGTTACCAGAAAAATAAACGTATGACTATTGCGACGATTATGTTTGTAATCGGCCTATACGCGGATTGCTTAAAAGGCTAGAACATCAGCCTAAAGAATCTGTAAGTGCACGTGGGTAACCTAGATTGCCCTCGTGTACCTGAGAAACCTGCCTGGCGTCAGCCGGACAGGTGGAGGGGCAGTGCTTTCAAGCAACACGGATCCTTGAGGTAGGCAACAAGCTTCTGTCGAAGCTTTGATAGGCCTATTCTATCACGTCTATCAGCTGTTCCCTGATTCTACCTTCGAGGTGCAGGTACAGGGAGGGAGGAGGTGCGGAAAGCCGGACATGTTCCGGAAAACATGTAATCGAAGGCGAAAGTGGACCTGACCCTGCGGGGAAGGTGATTGTCCCTTGATGTGTCGGAGCTGTTGCCGGCTCTAGTAAACCGAGACATGATCCAACGGGTACACGGAATGGGTGCAAGGATGCGAATATATAGCCTCTCCGCACCAAGTGGCAATCCTCTGCCTCCACGTGGGTAGCCTCAACCTCTGGTCATAGCATCGCCTTAACTGAAGAGGACAATGCCGGGCGTAACCCTGCCGCAGTGCATCCTCAATTGCATGTATATGACCAGAAATGGTGGATTGGCTGAATTTGCGGGCAACAGCAGATGCGATTGAAACCTTTCTGGGGGGTTCGACTGCCGAGCCCCGGCGTCTCGGCCCCAAAGGGCCCCATAGTGAATGGATCAGGCCTATGGTAATGGAAGGACCTGGAAAGGCGCCCCTGTGCTCGGGTGCACACGGGCTTAAAAAAAGAGCTGTGAACCGCTCGACTAGGTGTGATACGTTCCCCTAGTCCAGTGGTCGGGGAGGTACCGAGGCAACCCCGAGGCCCTCCAGCGCACGCACCGTGGTTGTCATGTCTAGTCAGGGCTTCCTGCGATCGCTGCCGGATGAGTTCAGGCACTTCCGGGCCTGAATCGGCTGTAAATCTGCCGGGCCGAGGTACGGCAGGTCGGAGGGTAATCCGAGGAGACGAGGACATCCTGTGGAGTAACTCTGAAGAGTGGTAGTCGGTTAGCAGCTGGCGAACAGTCTGCCGAATCAACGCCAAGGTGGTAGTAACACGGGAAGAATCCATGAAAGATTGAACGGTGTCCCGCTGAGGTTTCCTACAAGGCCCTGGATTCTGATTGGGTAGGACTCGTACTTGGTAGTGGTGCTCCGATCGCTTGGAGCAGGCTCCAAGGGTTCCCCAGCCCGATGCGGAGTCGACGTGGTGAGCGACGACACAGCTCCGGTACTAGCCTGGACAGCTAGCAGAGGTTGGATAGGCCTCCACCGGACCACGGGTTCACTGGGTGACTGTGGGGTCCCAGCGTGATGTGGGAGATTGGGGAAGGCGCCAGCAGTGCTGATAAAGTCGTAGGGCACATGACACAGCCAACTGTCTGGTCAGCTGAGTGTGGCAGAGGGGCTGAGGAGGCGACTATGCTGGGTTGGCGGCCCCTGGCCGCTGGTCATTGCCGAAGCCCCAATACCCTCCCGATCTACAACAGGGAGTGATCCCTAACAGTTCTGTATTATTAAAAAAAAAAAAAGCTCTGGAATGATTTTTAAAACTGAACTGGAAGTTACTCCCACACTACCCTTCAAGGGCGCATATTGGGAGGGGAACGTTGAGAAATGCCGGCCGCAAGGTCGGAATATATCTGTAATCGAAGGCGTGGTGGTTGAGTCTATTTAGTCTGTCCAACGCTTAGATTGCAGTACAGAGCACTGTTGCCAAATTGCTACTACCCGGCTTGTTAACATTAAAAATAGTATTTTGTATACCATATTTAATTATATTGTTTCATTTAAAATGATTTTTTTGTAAATTTTTAATACTAAAATTTTGTGTCTATTGACTGTATTATCATAGTTGTAGTAATTCTGACGAAAACAATATTCAATGATATACACCGATACTTTTTCACAGAACAAACTATTTGTAGCAGTAAGTGACTATTAATAACTGGGTATTCCATAAAATTATGTGCTATGCTCAAAAGGGCAAAATAAAAAAAATATATTTTTATGATATAAGGAAATTATTGAAAAAAAGTTATAAACAAGATGGTGTATTTCAACTATTTCTTCCTAGAAATATATAATGGATATTAATATTTATATGATGCTGTTGATGAAAACACAACAGAAAACTTTTAATTACAAAATTTTTATTTCAAATTTTAGTTTAGAAAATACAATGTTTCAGATAGCTACACACACACACACACACACACACACACACACACACACACCTATATTCATTTTTGTGTGTTTGTTTGTTAGTTCCTAATGTTTTCCTAAACAATTCATCTGATTGCGATGAAATTTTGCACACTTGATCTTTGAAACGCGAAGTAGGTTACCTACTGTCTACAACGTTCGATAGGTCAATAGGTGGCGCGCGCGAGTCGTATCATTGGAGGTTGGCATGTCAGAGCTTTCCTCCTGCTCTCATTCGTATTCTCTTTTTAACTTTCTGTCACGTCGCTCATTCCGTGTGTCCGTACCAGTCACGTGATGTTATCGCAGTCCCGCGTAATCCCTACCGGCGTCCTTGTTGTTTTCCGGTCTTTAACGTCCGATATTACTCCTCCTCCCCATCGCTCTCTCACCCTGCACGCCGACGACACACGTCGTCACTTCATCCTCTCGTCACATCGCGGACTTCCCCGTCCGTCGGGCCAGGGCGGTGGACAGTGGCTGGGCTACCCGCCGCAGACCGGCATCCGGGTCGTTACCACAACGCCGAAATACCACAACGCCGAATACCATAACGCCGAATGCCAAATTGACCGCAACGCCGACAGCTAGAAAACTGCTGTGTACCACAACGCCGAAATACAGTAACGCCGAAAAATGTTGTTGCGGAGAAGGGGGGGGGGGCACAGGAGCAAAATGAAAAAACAACTGAATGAATTTGTGTGCTAACCTTACATAACCTAACCTTTGTGGCAGTCCTGCATTGACATTTTTCGGGGTTAATGTATTTCGGCGTTGTGGTAATTCGGCGTTGTAGTAATTCGGCGTTGTGGTATTTCGGCGTTGTGGTGCGTCCCCCCGTAATCTGAGCGGACACCGTGGTACGTCACCATCGGAGACCGCGGTATCGGCTCGCCCTGGGACCCATCTGTGGATGAAGAGGGGGGGGGGGGTGGCTAGGGAAACGGTGGGTAAACAACGCCGCCTGCTATTTGCCCCATGAGTGTTAAGGGCTCCGCCTACCCGGACACACATACGGTGTGCAGAACTCCAGGAAAAAACAACGCGATTTGATAACCACTCAAGATATCCGAGTGGGGGTCTGCTTACGAAAAACATTTTTAAGAGTTCGCTGAGGACCGTAAAGTACTTTTTATTTTGGATTAAATTTTTAAAATGTATTTTCAGAAGAGTTAAAATGGCTAAAAAGCATGTTTTCAGAGTAATTTTTAGGCGTAAAACAACCGGTACAGATTCTTGAAAGCCCATTAAGGGACTTGCATTAGGTACAACTTTATCGTCATTTTTTCGGCCACATGATCTTACGGTGACCGCTCAAATCTCACAGTTAACCTGTGACGATGAGAAGACTGCGCGGCAGTTCGGAACCTTGCGCTTAGAGGCTATACCGCGCTAGAAATACCAGCGAGCGTCGCGCTTATCATCCCGCATCACTAACACACATACATACACCCCTGACGAGGCGGGCCCCTTAACACGGCGAGATAAATGCCACTGCCCCCCTCTTCTCTTCCCCTTCCATCGGCCAGCTCGCCAAGTTTTCCTCGAGCGAGGAATCGATCCTGCAAAAAAAAAATACAAACTGAACAGGCAGTACTGGCAACGCCGGCCTCACATCTCTATAACACTATTAGTTTATTCAGCCGTGCGCATGTTTTCCTGCCGGCCGTAAACAACCTGCTGAAGTTGTTCGGATAACTTGTCGGTACAAGGAAGTATCTCCTTTCATTAGGACTGCATGAATTAAATCGGCTTTTGCAATCGTATGGAAATGCTACAGCAATTTCCCTGGATCAATATATAATCACGTCGAGGGACTTAATGTCGTTTAAAACCTGCAGGATCAACGTCAACACCGTAACTGCGTTTAACTTTTTTTCCCCACTATATTATAGTAACGCGGATGTTTAATTTAGTTCAGTGAGCCACTCGGAAAAAAAGTATACGATAGAGTCTGTTAACGTTTTGGCGTGAATACATTTTATAAATCGGGATGATATGGAACTTTTCTTGTTATCTTGGAACAATCAAGTTCTTCTACTTGGAGACCATCCGGCGACTTTACGCGAATATGAGCTACATAAGCCTGTCAGGCAGCATACAGACGCGATCCCAAATAAACAACTACATAATCTACAGCGCAGCCTTGCACTTTATGCACGGTAGATGCCCAACTCAGTATTAATGACAACATTCTCATTTCAGCAGTACCATAGCTGTATTTCGCTGGAAACTGAATGGCTATTGGTTTAATTATAGGTACACGGTACACCATCTGCGCCGAAATCAACACGGACTAATGGAATGTTCGTATCATACACTTGATTACGCCAGAAGAGTGACCAGATAATTTCAGATATAGTACCCACATTGCCATTAACGAACCCTTGGTACATTTTCCACCATAACCCAATCTTTTGGATCGGAAAAACATTTAATTTTAAATTTTTCGAAATTTTGGGTCTTTAATCTTCTACCCCCCCCCCCCCCCAGGGTAATAGTCTAACCCGGGGCAAATTCCCACCATGCCCCGACCTCATGGATACACAAAAGGCCTGGTTATTACCCATATTTCGAAATTAGTGGATTTTGACCCTCTGCCCCCCCCCCCCCCCATCTCCCCCTTAACACTAAGGTCTTACGTTATAAAAATATTATACTGCCAGAGGTTCTTTATATGTGTGCAAAATTTAACACATTTGGACGTCGAAAGAGTGGGTAAAAATCGAATGGAAAGATTTTATTACATAGTCCATTCATTCATACATACAGGTCAAGCTAATAAAAGCGTGATAAAAAAAGCAACACATGTCGGTGTGATGGAAAGGTTATTTTTTTTTTGCATATCAGTTTATTTGTGTCGATTCAACCTTAATTTTCATGTCAATGTTTGGTATCGTGAGGCGAGCGCAGTGCGATAGTTTCGTATTTGCCGCGCCCAGGCCTCCGCCCGCAGGCTATTCGTCGCGCGGCCGGGTGGGGCGTGGCCTCTCTCCCCCCTCCCTTGAGTGACCCCCTTCTCCCCCCCCCCCCCCCCCCTTTTCTCAAGCAAAGGCAGGAAAGTCGTGCGTGCGCATGGGCAGTACTTCGCGTGTCACCCGGACTCTCTCTTAACTCTGTCTCTCTCTCTCTCTCTCTCTCTCTCTCTCTGAGCGCAGATACAAAAACCGGCAGGACGCTATACTTGTCCGTGAACTTTATACTCGCCGGGGGCTTTGTCGGCTGCTTTCATTCAGCAGGAGAATGGAATGACTTGGAACATTGAGCATCTTACAGAATAATGAATATCGAGTGGTTAACGTAACTCGTATTGTCAAGTTTCTTGTCTCTTTAAATCTTAGCTGGCTCTCTGTTCATGCCGCGTACCTTCTCTGCCGCCAGTGAGATTCCAGTATCCATAAGCTGTTATGTAAGAGCAAACGTATCTCTGCGCTGGGCAGTCACAAAGACGCAAATGCGCTTAGTGTTGGTCGCCTACGCCGGCACAAGGTCAGGCCGGACTCCCGATAACTCTTAACTCATATTCTTGTGCAGATAGGAAAAAAACACGGCGTACTCGGAAATGCGTTCCGGCGAGCTGGACGTAAAGAACGTTTACAGTTACCTGCCATGTCCTCTCCCTTTCTATGGCTGCGCCCCAGCACGCCCAAAGCCGCTTCGGAGTTTCCCAAGGACGCTGTCCTTTGAGGTGTCGTAACTAGGACGCTACTGTTCTGGCAGTTTCAAGGCGGGTATTCCAAGACACGAAAATAAAGGTTTAGGTGTTGAATATGTTACACCTGTACTCTGACCGTGTTCCTAGAGAAGGATAGAACATGGCCAGTACTTTAGGGAACAGGTTTTGGTGTTCTATCCGTTGCCGATATTATTGCCTGAATTCCGCGCATGCGCAGAGCTCACTTTTTGTTTCCGTAGATTTCGTGGATCCGCGTCCGGCATCATTTTACTTTTTTGACCATCGGGGGACGTAATAGGCGTGATGATGTGACCAATGAAACTTTTTATAGCGAAACTATCGTGGAATACATTTTATACACTTAAATGGTCGTAACTGGAAATAACATAAATGGGAATAATCGTTACTTCAAAAAGTACTCGAGGAAATTAGAACAACACCATTTAATTCGTGCGACGGTGCTGCTATATCTATGGTTGCGAAGCGTCTGCTAGAATGTGCTGGAACCACTTTCTACCCTAGCGCAGGGCACCGTTTATTGAAACGGGTGCATTTATTTTTATTTTTTATTTTTGGGGGATTCGTTTTGGACACGTTCTGGAATACGGGTCGTGAGTTAGGTTACGGTTGTATACCAAAAAGGCAGTGCTTCTTCGCTACCTTACCCGAACGTCTTGGAAGACCGCCCTTAGAGCCTGTCTGACTGCCGAATGAATTGAAGCAAAACACAAATAACACACTTGCTTAGCTAGCTGAATGTGTGAAGAGGGATTTAGAGACGGAATGGTCATTCCTGCATTTTAATTATATCACAAACCAAAGCGGCATAGCATCACGGTAAAAAGGGGGGAGGCGGCGGGCGTTGGTTGCTGATAGTCTGTGCAGTACAGTGTTATGCCAGTCTCGAGTCCGATAGCTCTCAAACGTAGTTCCAGCGGTATCCATTTTTACAACTGGCACCGGCAAAAGCAACGCATTATGCTTGTTAAGAACACTGAGCAATAACAAGAAACAAGAGTTTTACAGGAATTTGGGAAATATGATTGTTATTGATTTATAAATGATGTAATAAAATATTAAGCCTAAGGCTAATTAAAAAGGTTAATATAAAACTGTAACACATGATTTTGTGCTTTTAGAAAATGACATAAAAATTGGTCTTTAAATTCATAAAAAATATTAAATAAGAACTTGTTTGGTAGAAAAAATATTTTGCAAGCAATTAATATGGTTATATTATAGAAAGCTTAGAAGCAAAATAATTTACGATACTACCCTCTTAGCGTACCCACCTAGCCAGGGGTGTGTTTGTATTGGTGAGGCGGGATGTTAAGTGTGACGATCGCTGGTGCTTCTAGCGCGCTGGCGCGCTGTCTTTACGTCGGGCACAGGGAAACTATGAGATATGAATTTTAAACAATACATATAATATGGAAGATGAATAAAGATGAAGGTTTATTACAAGTCCCTTTATTGCTTTCAACAACATGTACCGGGCGTTTCATGCCTAAAAACATTAAACAGAAAACGCTAGTTTTAGCCATTTTCACAAACACCTAATCCGATCTCCGCGTAGTCTTAAAAATTATTTTCGTAAACACACACCAGTCTGATATCTTGTGCGTGATTGTTTTTTTTTTTTTTAAGCACTGCACATCACAACAGGGGGAATAGCCCTCGCCATCTTGCAATTTCAGATACTTCGATACAGCTTGCAATAAAGCTTCCGTGATACATATTTTGGTTTAACACGGCATAGGTCTGAGCTTTGGCTAGTTTTTGATAGTTGTAGTCGCCCGCGTGAGATAATAAGTAGAGACCTGCAAAATTCGCGCTTTCGATGGCCTTCAGGATAGACTGCACATACCCCCTGTACACTCGGGCAAATAACGCAAGTTCATTGGCTGCCGACATTGTAAGTCGTCTCAGCTGGTTTGTCTGTGATTCGATCCTTCTTTGGTTGAGGGTTTATAACTGGTTGAGATTCGTCCAGATGAACAGTAAGCCAATAGCAAAATTATCTAAGAGGTATATGTGTTTGAATTATAGCCTATCACTGAATGAATCCGCGAATTTTGCAGGTCTCTACTAATAATAAGTTATTTCTTTGCAGACTGGAGCGTGTTGGTAAACATGTGGTTGCAACGAGGTGTAGAAGTTCCGGCAGATATGATTTATGCCTTTACCTGCCAAAAAAAAAAAAAAATTGGGATAAATAGTTCAAAATGAGAGTTATAGCGAAAACAAATGATGGAAAGATTCCAAAATGGCAGTGGACTTAAAGTTGTGTTGTCTGGTAGCTCCCGCAGAGGGCCTCCTGGCGGCGGCTCGCAGAACCAGCTGGCAGGCCGGGACGAGGTTGAGGCAGGAGCGGTGAGGATTGCGTCATCCCCCGCCTCGCCTCCCCCTCCCCTCGGGTGCTGCACCCCTCTGGGAAGCCTACAACTCACGTAGTTTCGGGTTCCCCGCAAGAATTTCCGAAGATTTCCGCGAAGTTTTGCGTTTTGGTACCAACGCCACTTCAGCCGCTAAATCAGAAGTTTCCAATGAAAACAAGCATGTTGTGACTGACCCTAACCTAACCTAACCCTTCGATTTTTTTTAATTTAAATTTTTGAGAGAAATCCGAAGTTGCGCGAACGTGGTAGGGAACCGAAACTACGTGAGTTGTAGGCTTCCCGCACCCCTCTGTGGCGAGGGGAGCGACTGCGCGCTGACTCCACACCCCCTCCCCCCTTTACCGCTCATTTTCCCGCCCCTCGTACAGGGTCGTTGAGAGATACTGAGCGCCCAGGGAGGGGGGGGGGGTGGGCAAAAATATTAATCGGGGCCCTCTCTCCACCACAAAATTTCAAACCCCCCAACTAATAAAAAAAAAATCTAATGACTGCACTAATTACCATGGCCGCAACTGGAAAACATGATCCTGCTCGTATTACTTGGATTGTAAAATTTCCAATCAGTATGCTAGAGACAGACTTATAATTATCGTACCTATATCAGGGCAACGGTAGGATTCCGGCCGGGGTGCTAGGTGATGTGAGTCCAACGTCTTCACCCTCGCTCCCAGGTGGTGTTGAAGCCAGCGAGGGGCAAAGTATGCACTTTTTCGACTAGGAACGGTTATAGGGGAGGAAGGAAGCATGCCACAGGATGGGCCGACAAATTGTTCATGTAACATCTTAACTCTCGGTATGCACGTGTCATGTTGTAGGAGTAAACCTGTGAATGGGAACGGAAGTCGCATGGAACGGAAATGTGTAAACCACGGTGCTTGCCATCTTTGGCGGATGTTGCGAACCAAAGTTTTTGAAAGCCAATTTTAACACTTTATAGCATTAACTTTTAAATGGATTTTTAACAAGACGGGTAGAATATTAAAATAAAATCCCTTATTGTAAATCGGGTTCCCAAGCCGGGGTTTAGTTTTTTTTTCCCCAAGACTTTTTCGCCTTTTTGTTCGATAGTCGACGTAGGTTAGCTACTTCGGCAACGAAATCTAGCGGCGGGTGCGTAAACTACGTGTAATTAGTGTCAAGAAATGTAGTTGAAAACACAATTTACGTATATTTATCACGCCCGGCCTTATTTTAAAGAATTCCACATAAAATTTCAAGTCATAGTTTCATATTATATGTGTATTTGCAATATGAGAACACATGAATTTGCTCGTTACCGAAGTTAGACTTTACACATCCCTGGCGAATACTAAAAGACTAGCTCACATGTTTTTTTATATGATACTTAAAGTGTGAAATAAAAGGCGAACAGAAAATAAATTGGCATTTCTCCACTAATTGGCAAATTGTTGTCCAAGGCAAACTTTACATAATTGGTGTTATTAGTACTGAGTTCTTTATATCAATGAAGGCAATAATCAACATATTCTTGTCACGACATAGCACATATAATCCAGATATAATACTAAGAGAGAAAATACGATTTTATTTATATAAGTTGTCTGTACCTGTCTTTCAGAAATAAGTTAAGTTTAATAATTTCCTAAAAAAAAACAACGGTAAAACTGATATCTTTGTATGCTATAATGCTAATGATAAAATTTATAATTAGTTACTATTAAAATATTTCTAAGTAATAGTGACATGTTAAGATGTTGAGTGTGAGATTGAATAGTAGGTATTAGATAATTTTGGTTTTGTACTATTATTATTTTTATATGATTATAAAGACTAATACCTTAGAGTTATTAGTTGTCATAAATACGTTGTTCAGCTAATAAGGTTTGAGTAAGCATTTGTTTTGAAATTCTCGATTTTATCATGTGTAATAAGCTCTGAAGTTATAACAAATAAAAAAAAGGTTTTAATTGACTAACATTCGATAAAAAACTGTTTTTTACATTTATATAAACACTACCCTGGATGATAAAAGTCCCCTGTCGCGAATTTTCACAGAATCGTCCATAACTCACGAAATCTAAGAGGAAAATGTGTAAGGTTTTTGAAGATACATCTTGAATTTATTACTGCCTTTCGTTGTATTTAAATCGCTTCGTAATTTTTAAGGTGAAAATAGTTTCCAATAATCAGAGAAAGTCCTAAATGTACAATAAAATTGATTTACGCATTTGCACTTTGTCAAATAATTATTCAATGTTAAGTATACATAAATAACTAAAACTTTTTCAATCTTTTGTGTTTACATTGAACACTATATTTTTGCTGTAAATACAGTGCGTAAAATAAAACGGAACACTTTTAAACACTAGTAAGTACACGAGGCTTGATAAAATTTTCACTTAAAATTTTACGCACGATGTACACGACGGACGCAAATCAAGTTGTGCCTGGTGGTACAGAGGGTCAGAGTGGGGGAGGGACGCACGGATCACGAGCCCAGGTCCGTCCCCCTGGTTCTCTCGACGAGCACGGGGGTCGAGTGTCGGTGAACCGCCTGTACCTAACCTCGGCCCAAGCTCTGTCCGGCCGGCTGTACACAGCCCGGTGGACGCGTGAATGGGCTGACGGAGAGGTTGTTCCACGGGTGGAAGGGGGGGAGGGAGGGAGGGAGGAGAGGGACGGTGACGTCAGCCCCCCCCCCCCCTCCCTGGACCGGGTCCGCCGCGGGCGCCGCCGTCCCCGAAAAATTTCGATTGGTGGCCGTCGAGGCAGATTAGGATCAGGACTCGAACCCGGGACCCCCGCCGGGGTTGAGCTCTCTCACTCTCTCTCTCTCTCTCTCTCTCTCTCTCTCTCTCTCTCTCTCTCTCTCTCTCTCTCTCTCTCTCTCTCTCTCTCGTGCGCGCGGGGCCGCGCCACACCACGCCAAGCCGTCTGGCCGCCGACGAGTGTCGAAACGTCTGCGGTCCGGTGAGTCAGCCAGTCGTCGACCCCGAAGCTCTGGCCGTCGCGGCCCTGTTTGTGCCGGGCATCTGCGTGCGTCCGGCTGAAATCTCGCAAGAACTAACAACGTGAGTGTGGACACGCCGAAGGCCTCGGCTACGTTCGCGTCCGCCCGATCTGTTCTCGACCGCGATGTTCGACCGGCGTACAGTCTGATTCGCTTGCTGTAGCAAGCGTGCCGCATTCGCGTGTGTGACGCACCTGGTTCACAGTATCAGCCACAGAGGGCAGCACTGTTTATTGCTTGGCTTCACTCGAGAGATTAAATGAAATGCGTACTAACGTAAGTTCAATAAATTTCTTTGAAAATTTGTTCGCGTTAATATTTATTCGGGTCAAGCCTCTTATTTTCACGCCTAAACAAAATTTATAATTTTTATTTAAGTTTTCGGGTACTTATTTTTTCAGTTTCAAAGCAACTTAACGAATTAAAAAAATGCCATTAAATGATCCCCAAGATGAAATTATAAAGACCTAAAATTTAAATTGTTTTATGGAAATGATTACTTTCGGGCTATATTACACTTTGTCTCTACTAATCATGCTTTTTATTGGCAAATATTGTTCACGACGTCAAATGCAGATGGTGCTGTCTGACCTGTCTGACCTCGGAAGTACAAGTTCGCCAGCTCTGGTCGGATAGATCCGCTCCGCGCGACTGTACCATCAGCACCCGACGTCATAGAATGGATGACATTTTTCGCGAGAAAATCTGAACACCTATTAGAATGCATCAAGGTATACCTGCACCAGCGGTTACTGCCTTGTGATTGGCGGTCGTCTGCGAAAGAAGTCGTTGCCTTATTCGAACGAGCCACTCAGGACGCTTTCGCTTCCGCACTGAATTACTGTGATTGGTGTCGTAACATTCGACATGTACCTGAAAGAAACTCACCCACTCACGAAACATAGACAATGCTTACAGTGTTTTAACTCTCAGTCTCAAAATCTTTTCGCGAAATATGCATGGTCCTAATCATAGGTCACGTGAACCAATCAAGTGCCATATTCGCACCATCAGCTCCGACACGTCAGACAGACGCGAATGTGGCGAATGTGACAGACCCTTTATTCGCCTAACTTAGCTGCAGTAACACATATCTCGTGATTTATAAAAAAGAAATAAGAACGTATTTACAGGCAGTCACATTTCAGGAATTTCAAACAGCAAACATCAACACACCAGACAACGAAGTGAATGTAGAGTTTTCCCAAGAGTTTTCCAGCGTACTTCATTAACATACGAATGCTCGAAAAAATCACTAAGTGCGAGTGGAAGTTTGTCGATTATCGACGCCTTTGTCTCGACACCGCAAAAATGTGACGCCCAAGATGTTTAATAAAATGACAAAACTTAATAATAAAATGAACGTTAAAAGTACTTAAACCTTAACTCAGATATCCCTTCACTCATTAACTATGACTCTTAATTATTTTTTTTTTAAATTTTAATATTTTCCCTCAAAGCCACTCACAAACAAAATGTAACACTATTTCGTGAAAAAATATGTTATTTTAATAAATTTGATTGTAATTATAATAATACCTACCTAAATTAATTAATTAATTTTCACACAATAACTTAAGTTAGTAAAAAATTGATATTTTGCAAAGAGATGCACAAAGCATATTGAGAAAACGTGTGGAGATTTCAATGGTTGTGTAAGCACGTATCCTAGGCTCGCGTGACTTAAGATAATAAATTTCAAAGTTGGCGCGCATAATCGTGTAAGGTCACAAACGAGTAAATAGCGAACGTCTACGAGGAAATTTAAACCTCTCATTATTTATTATGACTAGTAAGTCCTGGCTGCAGACGTGTTGTAATAATCCACAGAATGATCCTATACATACCTAATGAAATTAATCTTCATGGTAGAAATATGTTTCCATTAGTTTCGTGTACAAAGAACTGTAGCAGTAATGAAATATATCATTATTACAATGCTAGTAGTGTCATACCATGCAAACACGTGTTTCTTTAAGGGCTTTTAGATTGACTGGGAGCTAGAACTGAGCATTACTTAAACCTATTCCGAGCCACTTTTCAATTTTTTTTTGAGAACTTTAGTTTTACCATTGTCGCGTCACATTCGATATTACTTCACTTAATCATTTCAAATGTTTCAGAGCTTTTGAGTGCATTTGTCAATAAACCAATGCTTATAAGATAATCACTTCATAAGTGAAACAACTTTTTCTGTTCAGTTATGTAATTGCTTAGTAATTTGTATTTTTTAAATTAATAAATTTAAAAGTTAAATCTGGATATGTCTTTATCAAAATGATCTATCTATACATGAAACTGAATATTCGACGACGATATACAGAATAACGATAGCCAACACTAAACTTGAAGTCATGTCACAGGCATTTTACACCAAGTAAAGTAATGACATTTTCAGCTGAAGCAAATTCTGGTGGAATTTTGACGCTTCAGATTTAGATGCGCACGCCTCTCTCTACTTTATGACGAAACAAGATTTTTTTTTTTTTTTAGATTTTATACTGTTGTGGCCCTACTTACAATTTAAACTTTCTTTTCGTGTAAAATATGAGTGTGCTTCTCAAAACCGATGCTTAAATACACCCTAAGCGTAAAATTGACTGCAGCAGCCATTTGAAAATACTCAACAATTTGAGGTTAAACAATACATTTTAAGAGTTTATTAATATAATTACGTGGTATTATTGCTTTCACCTTTTAGCACAAGGCTATTCACGGCGTTGGGAAGACATGTTGGGTTGAAAAGGAGCAGTGGCCACTCTCGGGAAGATGCGAACTGTTTCAAGCGTAGGTGCACCGTTTTGAGCGCTTCTTCAGTGAGTCGTTGGGGGATTTCTACCCCCCCCCCTCCCCCCTCCCACCTTCACGTGGCAGCCTCTTTGTCTGGCACGACGTGGAGTCTTGTGCTCGAGAGCGCGCCGCGTGGGCGGATGTGGAAGTGTTTAGTGAGGCCGGGCACTTGTTGATCGTGGATATTCCGGCGTGGGTTGGGTCTCGGCCTGCGGTTCCCTACACAATCGTGCGCCAGTTTACCACCACTGCTCCTTAGTTTTTGAAGTGAAACTTCTTCGGGCGCGATGGGAGAAAAAATTTAAAGGTCCAATTTTAATGCAACGTTTTTCGTGAAACAATGTTGAGAAACATTCACCGACGTTTCGGGCGACGTTGCAGTCGCCGTCATCAGGGAGCAGTTACCTACCAGTTACCCTAATGATGGCGACTGCAGTGTCGACCGAAACGTCTGTGAATTATTCGCCAAGGACACGGCCACAACCCAGAAGCCAAGCTACTTCAGACAATGGCCGTGAAATCCTGCGAACATTATTAATGTTGAGAAACGTTTTTTTTTCCTAACCTAAATTAAAACTAAGTGTATTTGGGAGGGGTCTGGGTTAGGGAGAGACTCTAAGTGCGTCTCAGGCCGAAGCCTATTCGCTCTAATCATGCAGGGATTAGCCATGCAGGAGAGGGTGCATGCATCGTGTGCTAGGAGGGGATTGGCCAGCCATGGCAGCAATTGGCGCCATGACTAACTCCCCTCACTGACTATTCTAGACTAAAAACTAGATAAGTTGGGCCCAGGTAAAACCTGCATAGACACAGGGAAAACCCTGGGCACTTACATGCGGGATGCAAAAATTCATGCATTATTGGCAAGCAGGTTGATTACGGGAAACAGAAGGATGGTTCAGGATGAAGAGTTGGACAGAGTATAAAAGAGTCTACCATGCGGGGGGTTGGGGGCTTGCACATTGCTGTGCGCATTGTTTTGGGCGGTACTGGTTGTGATTTTTTTTTTTTCCTAACCTAACTAAAAACTAAGTGTGTTTGGGAGGGGTCCGGGTTAGGGAGGGACCTAAGTGCGTCTCAGGCCGAAGCCTATCACGCCTTAGTCATGCTGGAAATAGCCATGCAGGGAGAGGGTCACATGCATCGTGTGCTAGGAGGGGATTGGCCAGCCATGGCAGCGATTGTTGCCATGACTAACTCCCCTCACTCTTATCTCTAGTCTAAGCTACTAGTTAAGTTGGGCCCAGGTAAAACCTGCATAGACACAGGGAAAACCCTGGGCACTTTCATGCGGGATGCAAGTTTGCATGCATTAGTGTAGGAGAGTACAGGAGATAGAGGATGGTCTGGATGAAGAGTTGGCCAGAGTAGAAAGAGTCTACCATGCGGGGGTTGGGCACTTGGACTTGATGTCCGCCTTGATTTTTGATTTTGTCCAGGACTGGAATTCGCTGGCCAGGGACGCTGGGGCCCCTGGCGGTGAGGGTAACACGAACCACTCACATCCACTCCAGACAGCAGCACCTATAACTAAAAGAGAGAAAATTAAACATCCTACAGACTAGACTATTTTTAGTAAATGCATGTTGCGCGGGCTAACATGCCTTGATGTGTGGTGTAACGCATGTGTGGGCATTTAATGTTTTATTTACGTTAAGTATCCGCGAGCTGTGACATGGGCTTTACTCCGGAGAAACTATAGCTTCAGGTCGCCTGTCGCCTGTCAATGGCTGTCGGCACTTAGAGAAATTAGTTCGTCCGTCATTGCTTAACCCATTATCACAGCATCTACGCATCAATAGCTACGAATAATTAATTTAAATAGTGTGCCCGCAAGTTGATGTGTCGGGACAAACTCTGGAGAGGACATAGCTTCAGATCGCCTGTCGCCAGCAAAAGGCAGTCGGTCGGTTAGATAAATTGCCCACTCCTTCATTGCGAATCCCTAGCAGCAACTTCCTACGCTTTAATTATCTACGAAGTTGTGTGCGTGTAGTATTAACTGTGATGTGTTACTAAGCATAACTAAAACTAGTTTTTTTTTTTTTTTTTTTTTTTTAACATATATCATGCAACACAATTGCAACATAATATAGGCTAATATTTTATACTTACGTCTATTCACTAGTTATAGTGGAAGAACTGTCGGCGTATGGGTTTAAGGCGAATGGTGAAGGAGCATTCGTATTTATTTTTATTAAGTGATGCTTTATATGCAGCCTGTTTGGTTATTTAGCATTTATAAATTAAATAATAAGTGTTACTCGCGTAGGAAATTTTTTCCGTGCAGACAGGGCTGGGTTCCGTGCGCGTGAGCCTGTGCGCGACGTGATTGGCCAGCGGGCCTGCCAATCACAGAGCAGCTAGGGCGGCCTGTGCTCCAGGATTGAGATAGGCATTTTGTATTTGCGATAAAATTCCGGGTCGCGATCTCCGAGAGAGGAAATATACATATTTGCGCTCAGGTGACTTTTATCATAGAATTTCTGTGCAGTCCGGACATAATAGTCTTTCAAGAGTTCGAGTTTAAGCTCCCTGTGCATAGCCCTGACGGGGCAGTACACAGGCGCATCTGTCGCGATACGAATGCTCTTGTTCTGTATTCGCTGCAACTTTTTTAAATGGCTCTCAGCCGCAGTTGCCCACACTGGTGCTGCATATGTTATGATTGGCTTAATGAGCGCGTTATATATTATTAAGCCATTTTTAACAGAGCTCCCGAGTCGTCTGCTCATGACTGGATAGAGTGTCATGAGTCTTGCGAAAGCTGCCTTTCTTTTGAATTCTATGTGATCACGCCATAGGAGTTTTCTATCCATGTGTACTCCTAGATATTTAACTACGTTTTTATGTGGTATTATTGCGTCAAAGAGTGTGAGGCGTGGTCTATTTTCTAAGTCCGGTAGATGTTTGCGCGTGAACACTATGGCTTCTGACTTTGTCGGATTTACTTTAATTCGCCATTTTGTGCACCAGTTTTCAAACAGATTTAATGCAGTTTGCAACCTTTCGGCAGCCAAATTTAAGTTCCTAGACCTACTAAACAGAACTGTGTCATCAGCATAAAGTCCTAATTGGACATATCTATGTTCAGGCCTAGGCATGTCGTAAATGAAAATATTGAATAATACAGGTCCTAGGATACTGCCTTGCGGGACTCCTGCTTTGATTTGTTTGACGTCTGACTGAGCCCCTTCAGTCGTGACTCTAAATGATCTACCGCTTAAATACGAGGCTAGTAGTTTTATATAACAGTCGGGAAAGCCTGTTTGATAAAGTTTATATATTAATCCTGCATGAAATACTTTATCAAATGCTTTTTCTACATCTATAAATGTTGCTATACTGAATTGATTCCAAGTGAATGTATCAACTATTTGTTCAGTCATTCGCACTAGTTGATGTGTTGTGGAATGCTCGCTACGGAAACCAAATTGCTCATCAGGTAGTACATTATTATTTTTAATGTGGGTGTTGAGTCTCTGAAGGATAATATACTCAGCCACCTTTGATAGTATATTTAGTAAACTAATAGGTCTATAGTTTTGTGGGAGCGTTTTATCTTTACCAGGTTTTTGAAAGACAATTACGTTCGCTTCTTTCCATTGCGAAGGGAAGTATTGTAAATGAAATATAGCATTTATTAGGGCTGCCAGATACTCAATAATTTCTTCTGGCAGCTGCTTAAGTACAATGGCCTGGATGCCATCATTTCCAGGGGCCTTACGAGGTTTCATGCGCTTAATGGCTTGTTTAACTTCCTGCGACTGAGTTAAATAAGGCTCTGTGGTTAGGGGTTGTTTTAATTTTAATCTAATTTCCCTATAGATTTCGGCAGTAAATCGCGGGTCGCAGGGCTCGAGATTCGGGGTGAAAGCTTGTTCGAGTGTATTCGCGAATGCTTGAGCTTTATCTATCGGGGTTGTTTCGGGGGCGACTTTAGCGAGAATAGGTTGCGGACGGTGCAGAGAACTTGTCGGGACTCGTTCCCTTGGGAGGGCTATACGTGGCGGCGTGCGGCTCAGGTTAAACCCCGCCGGGTAGCGCCTGACGCCATCCGACTTGCTGGCATCTAGTAAGGGAGTATTCGGGCAGAGCACAACACAACAGGGCGTGAGCGTATTGTTGTGCACCGCGCCACGGGCAATATTCGCAAAGAAAATGGTGTTCTTGCAAGTACGTTTTATGTTAATTACTTGTGTAACGCAGTATTGTTAGACAGTTTTAGCTGTGTATCTAAATATTTTTGAAGTGAAACTTCTTTGGGTGCGATGGGAGTAAAAATTTCAATTGAAATTCCAAGGCCGAATTTCAATGCAAATGTTATTCGTATCTTCTTTTTTTTTTTTGGGTTGGGGGGAGGGGGGGACCTGCCTAGGATTTATTTTTGTTATGCGAGGAGGGGGGAGGGGAAGGAATCTTAACGTCTCTCAAAACAGCGATGGTAACCCATAATGACCCAGGCCAGGGACACCGGTAAAGAAATCTGTATATATTGACGTATTTCTCTGTATTCCAGTATTTTTCTGGTTGTATCTCGGGGAACGAGAGAAGGCTGGTATCGGGATTCCAACCCGGGTCCTCCGTATGCTCGCCGCGGCACGCGCGCGCAGCGGCGAGGACCCGAACTAGCGCGCGGTCGGTCCGTCCTGCAGCCAGTAGTAACACTCGCACATTGAGCGGTAACTAACACTTCACTGACGCACAGATCTCCAACTAGCATTTAAAAAATTGGTTGTCTGTAAAGTCGGTTTACGGACGATAGTTTAACGTGACAACGTCATAACAAAACATTGATGAAATGATTGCATACTTTTATGTATAAAATTGAATCATTTTTACTGACTTATCACTATTTTGTATGGAAACAAAGGAGTGAAATTAAATCTACAATTTAATTGATAAATTTACTTTTATTTGCACTCATTAATTCAAATATGTTGATGATTATTATTAACTATAACTTTTATACATGTTTGCTATTTAACTTCTTCCAATCTGTGTTATTCTGTTAAGGATAAAACGATGATAGGAAAAGTAGGAAACGAATGGGAGTGTTTCAAGTTTAATGTGCCTCGAAAAAGTCAAATCGATGGTTGTTCCAATCGAGTGGAAGAGAGATAGATGCGGCGCAAACGTACAATGAGCGTAACGGGACACAGCGTAACGGGATAATGTGCGTTATGGGACACTTTTTCGTGCGTGCAGCCAGCGTTCATCGATTTATTAGACGTTGTCACGTCAAAAAAAATGTCGCTATCGGCGCCTGCCTGCGCAATGGATTTATAAAATTTCATCCGGAAGGATTATGTGTATAATACACCCATTTTTAGATTTAAATATATATTAGAGAAGTCTCAATGTTTTGTAATAAAATCGCAAAAAGATGGTTTTAGGGCGCTTGTATGGTCTACGCCGAATTAAATATGACTGATAAATCAAATTAATGTACTACAGAATTGTATGTCTTCAAAAGGCCTAATAATAAAATGAACGTTAAAAGTACTTAAACCTTAACTCATATATTCCTTCACTCATTTACTATGACTCTTAATTATTTTTTTAAATTTTAATATTTACCTCAAAGCCACTCACAAACAAAATGTAACACTATTTCGTGAAAAAATATGTTATTTTAAAAAATTTGATTGTAATTATAATTATAGATACCTAAATTAATTAAGTAATTTTCACACAGTAACTTAAGTTAATAAAACATTGATATTTTGCAAAGAGATGCACAAAGCATATTGAGAAAACGTGTGGCGATAGCATATGTCAATCTTATAAAAATGACACATAGTAACCATCTCTGTCTTTCAAAATTGGTTCAACAATAATGAGTTTTTTGGGAAGCTATTTTGACCAACGTAGTATAAATCGTTATCCAATTAACTTTGTTAGTCAACCTTAGACATGGTGTTTGAAACCCGAACATTTACATATCACGTGGGCGACTAAAACCATCATCATGTTAATCACACTAGCTCACAAGTGTTGACTTCAAAAAAGTAGTGAAAGCTAAGACCTACGCTATGTCAAACAAAACAAAAAATCAGCAAGAAAGCTTTATTGAAAGCGGTATCAAAATATTTGGAATTGTAAGGTGGAGGCTTAATCCCCCTTAGTAGGTACGTAAGATGTAAGTGATGCATGCTTTATGGACGATGTTGGCGGCATGTACAGCATTCGTGAAACAAAGGAATCGGGCCAGATATGAAACCAGAGAAATGTTGGCTCTGCTGATCGGTTGTCAAGCCGCTGTTGTGGCGGAGGTTCTGCGTGGCGCGGGTGAGCGGCGTCCAAGCGCGGCTCCAGGAGGGGGGGGGGGGGGCGGTGGGGGCTATAGCCCCTCCCGAGACCAATTTTATTGATTAGTGTATATTTATGTTTACTTAAATATTTAATTTCATTTGTTAAACTTTTATGTCATCAAAAGTTGCACGGAGCTAATACGGTTCTGCATTTGAAACCTGTAATTTGTAAATAATATTCCAAGGCCAATATCTGACACAACTTTCATTTTTTTTTTGCAACTACGATCTTTCTTTGTGCGATGGCCCCTCCCGAAAAGTCGTCCCGAAGCCGCCATTGTCGGCGTCTCCTCCCAGACGTCTCGCACGCGCGCTTCCTCCTGCTCGCCTCTGCGCTCGGAGACCCCGTGGGCCGGGCCCGGAGGCGGGGAGCGGCCATCTTCGCGCGGCGCCACCGCGGCGTCCCACAGCGGCGACCTCCCCCCCTCCCCCCCAACTTCCCGCGCCGCCGGGCTCCGGCCGTCTCGACGCAGTCGAGATGTTCCCTACTTCTTGAAGTCAAACTTCTAATGCGACTTCCAACAAGGGGTTGCGTTAAACGTTCAACAACGCTCCTGGGGAGGGGTGAATAGAAAGAGGCAGAGCGAGGGTGAATGCGTGGCACCCGAACGCATGCGCGTAGTATACCCATTGTTAGAGACCTGCAAAATTCGCGGATTCATTTCGTGATATGCTACAATTCAAATAATTATACCTTAGCGCTGCTTCTACCACTGGTTCACTGTTAATCTGGAGGACTGAGGGCCAATTAGAGACCCTCGCTCAAAGAAGTGTCGAATCACAGACACTCAGTCGAGACGACTCACAAGTCAGCAGCCAATGAACAGGTGGCATTTGCCCGAGTGTGTAGAGTGTAGTAGAGTCTATCCTGGAGGTCACTGAATCCGCGAATTTTGCAGGTCTCTACCCATTGTAAATGTCATAGATTTGGATATTTCTCCACTCGAAAATGATGATTAAAAGATGCGATCAATTGTGAATTGTAAGCAATGTTAATGAAGTTTGTCTTAAAGAAACAATATGATTTCACTAAAAAATCAATTTCTACCCCTTCCTGTTTTCATTTCCACATTGCGAAGTTTCACTTCTTCCGCGCGGAGGGACTCCGCGCAATATATATTTTTTTAAAACGGAATCTGTTGGAAACCCCGCCCACCCGGGCACACATACGGCGTGTGCACACACCTTCGGAAAACGCAGTGCGATTTTAAAAAAAAACTTCTCAAGTGATGTCTGCTTACGAAAAGCACTAAGAATACGCTGAGGACGGTTGAGGAGTTCTAAATGAGTGAAAAATGGCCAAAACTCATATTTTCATAATACTTTTTTTTAATTTTTTTTTTACGCGTGAAACATTCCGTTCAAGATGACTGAAAGCGCCATGCTATAGGACAAAGTGGTGTGATCATGTTTGTGTACCTTTGGTGAGCCCATGGTAAGTTAAAAGTTCTACATATTTGTCAAATATTTCTTCCTTAGTTTCATCCTCTGCATCTGACTTGGCTATCAGTTTCTTTGTAGCTCTCGTGTTCTCTTGCCCCAACCCGATATCATAGTTGGAGTAAATTGTTGGAAGCCTGATAGTCAGCAGCCTAACGCAGCCATAACATGCTATATTTATACACATATACCTTGCGACGTTTAATTCTTGAATTTTTTAAAAAAATATTCTTCGATGCTGGTGGTAGTGGTTTAGATTTCAACGTGTCATCGACATAGAAACTCATCAAGGTAGCGCGACGATAATAGAGCATCGTAATTCTTTGGCTGGAAGGGGGAACAGGAGTTTTCGGAGACTATACAGCAACGTTCGCCACATTTGACCACGCGGGAATTGAACCCGAACCATCTTCGCGGGAGCAAGTGGTTTTTGATCCAACAACACTTCTTCAGTGGCTGCTGCGTAGCGGTAAATTTATTCTATATTTTTTTTCCCCTTACCCCAATCTCTTCCTCCTCCTCCCCGATGAAGCACGGTTGTTTGGAATGAAAAGGGTAAGCCTTCGGTTTACCAATTGTGTGGGAGAGGGATGTTTGGGGAACTGGGAAGGAGGTAACTACTGCTGCGTATAAAAGGGAGGATCCAGGGAGAAGTGCAGGGAGAGGAGAAGTGGTCGGGTAATTTAATGCAGTCCCGATAATAATTCCCTCTCCCCCTCCCCCCTTCCACGAATTGGACCCTGCAACAAAAGACGCGCGGGACCGTGCCCTTATGCCGGAAACTGCTGGCGTCCCACGTAAGAAAGTTCCAGTATATTTCTAGAGGGCACTTATTCCTTCAACCCCTCCAGCCCGCTTCCCCTGTCAGTGGCGATACTATGGGAGGGCTCCCCTATAACTGGAGTTATATAAAAAAAATTGGTTGTTTGTAATGTCTGTTTACGGACGATAGTTTAACGTGACATCATAACAAAACATTGATGAAATGATTGCATACTTTTATGAATAAAAATGAATCATTTTTATTGAATTATCACTATTTTGTATGGATACAAAGGAGTGAAATGAAATCTACAATTTAATTGATGAATTTACTTTTATTTTCACTCATTAATTCAAATATGTTTATTACTTTAACGAACAAATAATTTTTTAACTATAACTTTTATACATGTTTGCTATTTAACATCTTCCAATCTGTGTTATTCTGTTAAGGATAGGACGATGATAGGAAAAGTAGGAAACGAATGGGAGTGTTTCAAGTTTAATGTGCCTCGAAAAAGTCAAATCGATGGTAGTTCCATTCGAGTGGAAGAGAGATAGATGCGGCGCAAACGTACAATGAGCGTAACGGGACACAGCGTAACGGGACAATGTGCGTTACGGGACACTTTTTCGTGCGTACAGCCGGCGTTCATCGATTTATTAGACGTTGTCACGTCAATAAACATCTACTTCAGGTCACACCTCGCATATGAAATTTGAAGTTGGTTCAATTTTATTTCGTAAAAATGTATATTATTATTATTTTTAGATGATCCGTGTTAATAATGATCGCAGGATTTCACGGCCATTGTCTGGAGTTGCTTGGCTCCTGGGATGTAGCGCGTCAAAGGCGAAGACACCACCGACGTTTCGGTCGACGTTGCAGTCGGAATCGTCAGGGAGCAGTCACCTGCTGATGTTACTGCAAGTTCTTCTGCCTTTTAATACTCTCGCCTGATGGTGGCTCCTCCTCATGGGTACGCCACTGTCCTTTCTTGTGGGTACGCTATTCTATACTTCACGGCTTTTACGCTTCGAATAAAAAATTATAAAAAACTAAATTTAATTTTGCATGCAAATAATACATAGAAATAAAATAATAAAAAGGAGTTAAGTGATATAAGTAGTATGTGAATGACGGAGCTGGGACAGGCCTCAGGCGGTGGATTGAAGATTGTCGACCGCCATCTTGGATTGTGACGTCACGGCGGCCATCTTGGATGGTTGTGACCTTGACCTTTGACCTTGACCTTGAATTTGATCCTCAAAATCCGCCAAAATTGGGCAAAATTTGCCCCAAAATTCCTCAAAAATCGCCAAAATTTCCATTTCTGTGGAAAAAAGTTCCGCCAAAAAATTTCAAAAAATTCCACAAATTAAAAATTTCTCTTTTCGAGGGAAAAATTTCCCGTTTCGAGGGAAAAATTCCCGTTTTTAGTCCTTAAAAATCCCAGCGGCTGAAAATTCCTAAAACTGGCTTAAGCACCCTTAACTCAAGCCTCAGTTAAGCCATTTCTAGGAATAAGGATACCATGACCGCCATCTTGGATTATGTCGCCACCGTTGCAATTTTAGTTACGGTCGCCATCTTTAAAATCTTCATTTACTATCCGATTTTAATGAATTTTTTTTTAAAAATTATAAAAAAATTCAAATAATAAAATTTAAATAAAATATATTTAAAAAGCATACATTAACGACACGGAGCTCGGAGTCCGCGGTTCGAACCCGGTGGGTGCAAAAAAAATTAAAAATGACGACAGATCCTTCCCCCTAGGTGGCTGCTGGCAGACTGACCCCCACCACTTTTACCAATGCACATATACCATCAGGTAGTATGACGTCATGTCCGCCATCTTGCCTTCGATGCTGGAAGCCAACATCATTGTATCGTCGGCTAGAGTGCGCTGACACCATGCTAGTTTAATTCTTACCCACTAGAGTGCAGTAATCATTTATTACTGTGACACCCGCCATCTTGTCATTTGGCCGCCATCCTGAAAATCCGTAATTATTTAGCTAGAAATTCGGGAAAAGTTCCAAAATTCATTAAATAAATCACTCATTAATTTACATATTGATTCGATCGATTCCCGTCCTCGGTTCGATACCCGATCGTTGCAATAATGTTTAATCTTATGTAAAAAAATAATTTAAATAAACCATGTTCAACATTCGTAAAGAGACTCTAAATCCTCTACGACCACCATCCTATCAGACATCAAGACCACCATATTGGAAATGTGTAATTTTAATGCTAGAGATCCGGGAAAAAGTTCAGAAATCATTAAATAAATTTCCGATCAATATACTGATTAATTAGATCGACTAAGGTCCTTGGTACGATCTAGGATGATGCAAAAAAAATTAAATATAACATCAATTTAACATAAAAGTAACAGGTTCGAGGAATTAAACACCGCAAGTTCTTTTACAAACATAATATTTATTACATAATTTCTATTCTACTACAGGATCACTTACGAAAGCCAGCAATCTTATAATCATTTAGTTCCGCAGCGGTGTGAAATGACTAATTCTTAGCTCCAATCGGTTTATACTAGACAGAGTCCAGCCAGAACCTTTACAGACATAGTCCACCTCTTCTTGACAGAGTTTCTGGATACCGTTTTTAACAGTTTGCTTCACATCGTTAGAACTGTAAATTACTGCAGCCGATGTCTTGAATGCACACTTCTTCACTTTGTCATCGAACGGATATGGCTTTCCATATAAGTAGTATATAATAGGGGCTACTGAAACAGGATGCAGGTAGTGGATTGTGATTGTCGGTCCGCCATCTTGGATTGTGACGTCACGGCGGCCATCTTGGATTGTGACGTCACGGCGGCCATCTTGGATAAGCGTAACGTGACACTTTTTCGTGCGTGCAGCCAGCGTAACGGGACACAGCGTAACGGGACACAGCGTAACGGGACATAACGTAACGGGACAAGTATATCATGGCGTCCATCTTGAATCCGCCATTTTGTATGACGTCATTGTGTGTTCTCGAAAATTCCGGTGATGTGTTTTCCGCCATTTTGAATTATGATGTCACCGTTGCAATTTTCGTTACGGCCGCCATCTTTAACTTTTTTATTTATTATCCGATTTTAACGATTTTTTTTAAATTTATAAAAAAATTCACTTAATATAAATTTAATAAATTATTTATAAAAAAATTACATAAACGACACGGAGTTCGGAGTCCTCGGTTCGAACCCGACAGAGGCAAAAAAAAATAAAAATGGCGACCGATCCAACCCTCACAGTGGACGCAGGCAGACTGACCCCCACCACTTATGTCAATGCACATATACCATCAGGTAGTATGACATCATGTCCGCCATCTTGAAATTCGGACGCCATCTTGAAAATCTTTATTTATTATCCGATTTTAATGAAAAAAATTCCAAAATTCATCAAAAAATTAACGTATTTGAAATCTGTTTGATTATATCGATGCACGTCCTTGGTTCGATTCCCGACGAGAGTAAACAGTCGATCCTTCCTCCATGAAAGCTACCTAGACTGATCTACCACCACCAATACCAAAGTATATACCGTCAACTGGTATGACATCATGTCCGCCATCTTGTCTTCATCTGCTGGAGACCGCCATCTTGTTTTCGTATGCTAGAGTGTGCCGATACCATGTAGTATAATTATCTGGTCACCACACCTTTGACCTTGACCTTGACCTTGAAATTTGACCTTGACCTTAAAATTTGACCTTGACCTTGAAATTTGACCTTGACCTTGACCTTGAAATTTGACCTTGACCTTGAAATTTGACCTTGACCTTGAAATTTGACCTTGACCTTGAAATTTGACCTTGACCTTGAAATTTGACCTTGACCTTGAAATTTGACTTTAACCTTGAAATTTTACTTTGTCCTTGTCAACCATCATGGACCCGACATTTAATGTTCAGTACATGCTACCAGGAGCGACCAACTTCTGGAGTACGTCATCTTGTGTGTGTACTCATATTATAGAGTACATTTACATCTGGTTAATTTTATTTTAACCTGCTACAGTGCAGTAATCATTTATTACCGAGGTGCCCACCGCCATCTTGAAATTCGGACGCCATCTTGAAATCATGTAATAATGTAGCTAGAAAAGCGGGAAAAAATCCAAAATTCATCAAAAAAATCACTCATTAACTTACAAATCAAATCGATGGATCCCTGTCCACGGTTCGATTCTTGACCAGAGACAGTTGTAACTAATTATTAAATAAATGTTAGGTTCTGTTTTCCATTACCTTTCGCGGAGTTTATTAATCATTCACTCTACGAAAATCAACTCAAGTCAATATACCGGACCAACGAATTAAATCAGTGCCGATTAGCCTATTATGAAAGTCTAATTTTTCATTAATCTGAATAACATATAAGCCGTTCATGTACAAAGCCACACATATAGATCAATTGCCTTCAGTCCATGAGACCGAGTCATGTCATTATCAGACGTATAGGCTAGTCATTTCAGGACCACATGACCTTCGTAATCCATCGTGACATTTTTATACATTCTAAAGGACCAAGTAACCTTGTAAAATATTTTAGTAACACCAAGAGGTGATAAACTAGTAAATATTCAATCACTACATTTTGTACTACGCGCAATCAACAAAAAAGGAAGCACCAACAACGAAAAGACAGCACCACCAACGAAAAGGCAACACATTTGGAAGCACCGACTACGAAAAGGCAGCACATTTGGAAGCACCGACAACGAAAAGGCAGCACATTTGGAAGCACCGACAACGAAAAGGCAGCACCGACAACGAAAAGGCAGCACCGACAACGAAAAGGCAGCACCGACAACGAAAAGGCAGCACATTTGGAAGCACCGACAACGAAAAGGCAGCACCGACAACGAAAAGGCAGCACATTTGGAAGCACCGACAACGAAAAGGCAGCAGCGACAACGAAAAGGCAGCACATTTGGAAGCACCGACAACGAAAAGGCAGCACCGACAACGAAAAGGCAGCACATTTGGAAGCACCGACAACGAAAAGGCAGCACCGACAACGAAAAGGCAGCACATTTGGAAGCACCGACAAAGAAAAGGCAGCACCGCCAACGAAAAGGAAGCACATTTGGAAGCACCGACAAAGAAAAGGCAGCACCGCCAACGAAAAGGAAGCACATTTGGAAGCACCGACAACGAAAAGGCAGCACCGCCAAAGAAAAGACAGCACATTTGGAAGCACCGACAACGAAAAGGAAGCACCATCAACGAAAAGGCCGCACCGCCAACGAAAAGGAAGCACATTTGGAAGCACCGGCAAAGAAAAGGCAGCACCGCCCACGAAAAGGAAGCACATTTGGAAGCACCGATAAAGAAAAGGCAGCACCGCCAACGAAAAGGAAGCACATTTGGAAGCGCCGACAACGAAAAGGCAGCACCATCGACGAAAAGGAAGCACATTAATTTGTCATTGACTGCAATATTCATTGGTTCCAATATTCATTGGTTCCAATATTCATTGGCTCCAATATTCATTGGTTCCAATATTCAATGGCTCCAATATTCATTGACTCCAATATTCATTGGCTCCATCAGTCATTGACACCTACAGTCTTTTGGTTCCAAAAGTCTTTTGGCCCCAAATATATTAGGCTAGAATTCTTCGAGTCTAAGAGACTATGAGACCACATGGCTACGAGTCTAAAATGATCTAGCTGGTTACGAGTTATACATGGCTTGCGAGGCTACAGAGCTACGAAGTTTCTAGTACACAGGTTTACATGACTGCGAGGATACAGGACTACAAGTCTGCAAGAGTACTTGACTACGAAGGTACTCGTCTACATGACTCCAGTTACCGCATCTGTCTTCGACAGAATTTTCTCTTTTGCTCCAACTGCTCCATCAGCATTATGTTATAAGATTACAAGGCCTCTTGCTTACGTAGCTTCAAGTCTACGAGCCTCCAATGCATCATGACTACGAGACTACGAGCCATGAGGTTACGAGTCTATGCGATTGCGAGTCTTCTAGGTTACGTGATCGCGAGGCTATAGGACTACGAAGCTTCCAGAACGCATGGTTACGAGACTGCGAGGCTACAATTCTACGAGGTCCCAAGACATCCTGGCTACGCGACTACGAGCCATGAGGTTACGAGACTACGTGACTACGAATCTTCAAGTTTACGAGACTGCGAGGCTACAGAGCTACGAAGCCTCTAGTACACAGGTTTACGTGACTGTGAGGATACAGGACTACCAGTCTGCATGAGTACTTGACTACGAAGCTACTCGTCTACAAGGCTACAATTACAGCATCTGTTTTCGTCAGAATTTTCTCTTTTGCTCCAACTGCACCACCAGCATTATGTTATAAGATTACAAGGCCGCTTGCTTATGTAGCTTCAAGTCTACGAGGATACTTGGATACGTAGCTTCAATTCTACGAGGTCCTAAGACTTCATGACTACGCGACTTCGAGCCATGAGGTTACGAGATTACGTGACTACGAATCTTCATGTTTACGAGACTGTGAGGCTACAGAGCTACGAAGCCTCTAGAAAACGAGTTTACGTGACTGCGTGGATACAGGAATACAAGTTTGCATGAGTTCTTGACTACGAAGCTACTCGTCTACAAGGCTCCAATTGACACATCTGTCTTCGATGGAATTTTCTCTTTTGCTACATCTACGCCATCAGCATTATGTTATAAGATTACAAAGCTACTTGCTTACGTAGCTTCAAGTCTACGAGGCTCCAATACATCATGACTAAGAGACTACGAGCCATGAGGTTACGAGACTATGCGATTGCAAGTCTTCAAGGTTACGTCATCGCGAGGCTATAGGACTACGAAGCTTCCAGAACGCATGGTTACGAGAATGCATGACTAATTGGTCGCATGGCTACGAAACTTTATGTCTCTAACTGACTACAATAGCACTATTCAGTGGTGAGAGTTAATTTATTTCATGCAAAGGTACTTGCTGCAAGCAGTTCCGCTTTTCAACATCAGATGACGTCACGTTTTGCTTGCAGGTAAAATAATATTTATTTATTTTATGTGGGATGCGGGTTGTTCACTATCGATCGCATAAGAAGAATGGCATCGATAGTCTTCAAGGAGAAGGAAGTTCGTCCTTCCTGCTAGTGCTTCTCAGATTTCTCACGGTCCGCCATATTGGATTGCGACGTCACGGCTGCCATCTTGGATGGGTGTGACTTTGACCTTTGACCGAAACCGCAGGAATGATCGCAAGCACTCGGATTAATCATCAAAATATTGATAAGAATAATCAGGAGCACACGGAGAAAACCATCATAATATTGGAAAGAATAATCAGAAGCACACAGAGAAAAACGACACACGTTTTCTTTGATATCATAAAATTACAGAAAAAAATATTTAAAAATAAAAATAAATTAATAAAAAATTTAAAATAAAAACAAAAAATACATAAACTGATTCTGCTAGCTTGTAAACTTATCATTGTTGAGCAAAGATAGAGTTCTAGTACAAGCCAGAATTTTATGTATTTTTTGTTTTTATTTTAAATTTTTTTATTAATTTATTTTTATTTTTAAATATTTTTTTCCTGTAATTTTATGATATCAAAGAAAACATGTGTCGTTTTTCTCCGTGTGCTCCTGATTATTCTTGCCAATATTATGATGGTTTTCTCCGTGTGCTCCTGATTATTCTTATCAATATTATGATGGTTAATCCGTGTGCTTGCGATCATTCCTGCGGTTTCGGTCAAAGGTCAAAGTCACACCCATCCAAGATGGCAGCCGTGACGTCGCAATCCAAGATGGCGGACCGTGAGAAATCTGAGAAGCACTAGCAGGAAGGACGAACTTCCTTCTCCTTGAAGACTATCGATGCCATTCTTCTTATGCGACCGATAGTGAACAACCCGCATCCCGCATAAAATAAATAAATATTATTTTACCTGCAAGCAAAACATGACGTCATCTGATGTTGAAAAGCGGAACTGCTTGCAGCAAGTACCTTTGCATGAAATAAATTAACTCTCACCACTGAATAGTGCTATTGTAGTCAGTTAGAGACATAAAGTTTCGTAGCCATGCGGTCAATTAGTCATGCATTCTCGTAACCATGCGTTTTGGAAGCTTATTAGTCCTATAGCCTCGCGATGACGTAACCTTGAAGACTTGCAATCGCATAGTCTCGTAACCTCATGGTTCGTAGTCTCGTAGTCATGATGTATTGGAGCCTCGTAGACTTGAAGCTACGTAAGCAAGTAGCTTTGTAATCTTATAACATAATGCTGATGGTGTAGATGTAGCAAAAGAGAAAATTCCATCCAAGACAGATGTGTCAATTGGAGCCTTGCAGACGAGTAGCTTCGTAGTCAAGAACTCATGCAGACTTGTATTCCTGTATCCACGCAGTCACGTAAACTCGTTTTCTAGAGGCTTCGTAGCTCTGTAGCCTCGCAGTCTCGTAAACATGAAGATTCGTAGTCACGTAATCTCGTAACCTCATGGCTCGAAGTCGCGTAGTCATGAAGTCTTAGGACCTCGTAGAATTGAAGCTACGTATCCAAGTATCCTCGTAGACTTGAAGCTACGTAAGCAGGCGGCCTTGTAATCTTATAACATAATGCTGGTGGTGCAGTTGGAGCAAAAGAGAAAATTCTGACGAAAACAGATGCTGTAATTGTAGCCTTGTAGACGAGTAGCTTCGTAGTCAAGTACTCATGCAGACTGGTAGTCCTGTATCCTCGCAGTCACGTAAACCTGTGTACTAGAGGCTTCGTAGCTCTGTAGCCTCGCAGTCTCGTAAACTTGAAGATTCGTAGTCACGTAGTTCTGTAACCATGAGGTCTCATAGTCTCTTAGACTCGAAGAATTCTAGCCTAATATATTTGGAGCCAAAAGACTTTTGGGACCAAAAGACTGTAGTTGTCAATGACTGATGGAGCCAATGAATATTGGAGTCAATGAATATTGGAGCCATTGAATATTGGAGCCAATGAATATTGGAGTCAATGAATATTGGAACCAATGAATATTGCAGTCAATGATTATTGGAGCCAATGAATATTGTAGCCAAAGACTATTGGAGCCAATGACTATCGGAGCCAAAAAACTGTTGGAGCCAAAAGGCTGATGGAACCTTTTGGAGCAATTCGAGCCAATTGATATTGGAGCTCATGGATATTGGAGTCAATGAATATTGGAGCCAATGAATATTGGAGCTAATGAATATTGGAGCCAATGAATATTGGAGTCAATGACAAATTAATGTGCTTCCTTTTCGTCGATGGTGCTGCCTTTTCGTTGTCGGTGCTTCCAAATGTGCTTCCTTTTCGTTGGCGGTGCTGCCTTTTCTTTGTCGGTGCTTCCAAATGTGCTTCCTTTTCGTTGGCGGTGCTGCCTTTTCGTTGTCGGTGCTTCCAAATGTGCTTCCTTTTCGTTGGCGGTGCGGCCTTTTCGTTGATGGTGCTTCCTTTTCGTTGTCGGTGCTTCCAAATGTGCTTCCTTTTCGTTGGCGGTGCGACCTTTTCGTTGTCGGTGCTTCCAAATGTGCTTCCTTTTCGTTGGCGGTGCGTTTTTTTCGTTGTCGGTGCTTCCAAATGTGCTGCCTTTTCGTTGTCGGTGCTGCCTTTTCTTTGTCGGTGCTTCCAAATGTGCTGCCTTTTCGTTGTCGGTGCTGCCTTTTCGTTGTCGGTGCTTCCAAATGTGCTGCCTTTTCGTTGTCGGTGCTGCCTTTTCGTTGTCGGTGCTTCCAAATGTGCTGCCTTTTCGTTGTCGGTGCTGCCTTTTCGTTGTCGGTGCTTCCAAATGTGCTGCCTTTTCGTTGTCGGTGCTTCCAAATGTGCTGCCTTTTCGTTGTCGGTGCTTCCAAATGTGCTGCCTTTTCGTTGTCGGTGCTGCCTTTTCGTTGTCGGTGCTGCCTTTTCGTTGTCGGTGCTTCCAAATGTGCTGCCTTTTCGTTGTCGGTGCTGCCTTTTCGTTGTCGGTGCTTCCAAATGTGCTGCCTTTTCGTTGTCGGTGCTTCCAAATGTGCTGCCTTTTCGTTGTCGGTGCTTCCAAATGTGCTGCCTTTTCGTTGTCGGTGCTGCCTTTTCGTTGTCGGTGCTGCCTTTTCGTTGTCGGTGCTTCCAAATGTGCTGCCTTTTCGTTGTCGGTGCTTCCAAATGTGCTGCCTTTTCGTTGTCGGTGCTTCCAAATGTGCTGCCTTTTCGTTGTCGGTGCTTCCGAATGTGCTGCCTTTTCGTTGTTGGTTCTTCTATTTTTTATGTTGTTTTGACTCTAGTATTATTGTAAATGATTCTTGATTTGACTAGCGTATTATTCCATCCGGTGCATGTATATAAGCGAGTCCTAGACAGCAGGTCGGTCAGTTTGTTACTGTCGTCGACGGTGTAAGGATCACCTAGATTATTTCATCTGGTGCATAAGTCGCGTAATTACCTGTTCTTGAGAACTCGATGGCATCTTTACCGACTTTAACGTCGAACTCGATGGACGTTGTACCATCGTCTACGGGAACCTTGACGTCAGCGACGACAATGGTGGAGAAGATCTCGTTGGCAACGACGACGACGTCAACATTGGAGGAGATTTCAATAGATGTGATACCACCAGCAGAAGATAGCTTAATAACTACTGAGCTGGATGTGCAGGAAACCACGACGATCGACGATACGACCTCGATGGAGACTTCAATGGATGCTGATTTGACAACTAGCGAACATCGGTGCTGTTACTGCGACAAGATTTTCTCAAACAACAGCAATGCTCGGCGACACGAGAGGAGCGAATGTGTCAAGAACCTATATCGTAAAATGTTTGTTTGTGAGAAATGTCATAAGCAGTTTGCCAGAAAAGATAATATGAAAACGCACATGAAGGCATGTAAAGGTCCTGCTGTGCGGCAGAAAGTAAAGGTTTCGGTGCAACAGCGATGCATCGATGTTCATAAGAGTATGCCTGGAAATGGTACTACTGTTGCAACGTCCATATCTGGATCGGGTCTGAAAGGTTCGTCTACATCAGCACGGTATCCTTGCAGCTACTGTGATACGTCGTTCGCATTTTTCCATGATGCACGAAGTCATGAGCGGAGCAAATGCAAAAAGAATCCTTCTCGTATAAAGTTTCGATGTGATGATTGTCATGAATGGTTTACTCGAATCGATAGTTTGCGACATCATGCGAAAAAATGTAAAGGTGGAGTCTGTGCTCCTACTGCTGAACTACCTGCCGACATTTCGACTCCTCGCTTTCGATTGGAGACACGAAAGTGTACAACCAAAAAAAACAGATGCCCAGCAACCGATTGTTATGACGTCTGAACATGGAACTAAACCTAAGACTGTGTTCGGAGCATTACAAGTGAACGAAATGGCTTCTACTTGGCGCAGTCTGCATTTCGTGGAACGTTGAAAGACTACTATTATCTAAATACGTTCGGTGAGTCGAAGGACAGTTGTAATTTTCTTGACGATATCAGACAGAAGATAATCAATCAGCTTACTGATGATGTAGCAACAAACGGACCTTTGAAATATAACTTGTGGTTGGACTGTATATATGGAAAGCCATATCCGTTCGATGACAAAGTGAAGAAGTGTGCATTCAAGACATCGGCTGCAGTAATTTACAGTTCTAACGATGTGAAGCAAACTGTTAAAAACGGTATCCAGAAACTCTGTCAAGAAGAGGTGGACTATGTCTGTAAAGGTTCTGGCTGGACTCTGTCTAGTATAAACCGATTGGAGCTAAGAATTAGTCATTTCACACCGCCGCGGAACTAAATGATTATAAGATTGCTGGCTTTCGTAAGTGATCCTGTAGTAGAATAGAAATTATGTAATAAATATTATGTTTGTAAAAGAACTTGCGGTGTTTAATTCCTCGAACCTGTTACTTTTATGTTAAATTGATGTTATATTTAATTTTTTTTGCATCATCCTAGATCGTACCAAGGACCTTAGTCGATCTAATTAATCAGTATATTGATCGGAAATTTATTTAATGATTTCTGAACTTTTTTCCGGATCTCTAGCATTAAAATTACACATTTCCAATATGGTGGTCTTGATGTCTGATAGGATGGTGGTCGTAGAGGATTTAGAGTCTCTTTACGAATGTTGAACATGGTTTATTTAAATTATTATTTTTACATAAGATTAAACATTATTGCAACGATCGGGTATCGAACCGAGGACGGGAATCGATCGAATCAATATGTAAATTAATGAGTGATTTATTTAATGAATTTTGGAACTTTTCCCGAATTTCTAGCTAAATAATTACGGATTTTCAAGATGGCGGCCAAATGACAAGATGGCGGGTGTCACAGTAATAAATGATTACTGCACTCTAGTGGGTAAGAATTAAACTAGCATGGTGTCAGCGCACTCTAGCCGACGATACAATGATGTTGGCTTCCAGCATCGAAGGCAAGATGGCGGACATGACGTCATACTACCTGATGGTATATGTGCATTGGTAAAAGTGGTGGGGGTCAGTCTGCCAGCAGCCACCTAGGGGGAAGGATCTGTCGTCATTTTTAATTTTTTTTGCACCCACCGGGTTCGAACCGCGGACTCCGAGCTCCGTGTCGTTAATGTATGCTTTTTAAATATTTTTTATTTAAATTTTATTATTTGAATTTTTTTATAATTTTTAAAAAAAAATTCATTAAAATCGGATAGTAAATGAAGATTTTAAAGATGGCGACCGTAACTAAAATTGCAACGGTGGCGACATAATCCAAGATGGCGGTCATGGTATCCTTATTCCTAGAAATGGCTTAACTGAGGCTTGAGTTAAGGATGCTTAAGCCAGTTTTAGGAATTTTCAGCCGCTGGGATTTTTAAGGACTAAAAACGGGAATTTTTCCCTCGAAACGGGAAATTTTTCCCTCGAAAAGAGAAATTTTTAATTTGTGGAATTTTTTGAAATTTTTTGGCGGAACTTTTTTCCACAGAAATGGAAATTTTGGCGATTTTTGAGGAATTTTGGGGCAAATTTTGCCCAATTTTGGCGAATTTTGAGGATCAAATTCAAGGTCAAGGTCAAAGGTCAAGGTCACAACCATCCAAGATGGCCGCCGTGACGTCACAATCCAAGATGGCGGTCGACAATCTTCAATCCACCGCCTGAGGCCTGTCCCAGCTCCGTCATTCACATACTACTGATATAAATAATATTGGTAAAGTTTAAAATTAATAAAATTTACAAAATTAATAAAATATACAGTATTAAATATTAATATAAATCCGCGTATAACATTAATTATAAAATTGATTTAAATAATCGAGAAAATGTTTAATTACTAATGAAAATCAATAAACACACTGAATTTACATAATAATGTAATAATTTATAATTTTTAATGCAATTAAATAATACTTACACCAACCAATTAAATTATTATTCGAAAAAAAAAATCATTACATATTTTAATACCACACATTTGTGTTTCAGAAAAATTGCGTTTGATTTATAATTACTGTCGCACTGGCCGCCGACTGCCACGCATTGTGTGAGGTCACGGACCCCCCCCCCCCCCCCACACACACAAATCAGTGAGGGAAGGGGGTGTGTCGCCCACATCAGCGGCCTTCCCCCCTCCACGCACCCACTGCGTCCGTCATGGAGCCCGGCCGGGGTCTGGAGGCCTGGACGCCGAGACGTCTGCAGAGTTCTGGGGTCGTCGCCTCGGGGGGGAGGGGGCGAGGCCTGCGTCATCCTGTCTGGGACACTCGTGACGTCTGGGTGTCTCCGCGCCTGGGCCCCGAGCACGAGGGTAGAGAGGAGTGTAGAGGGAGTGGGGTCTTTACCACAACGCCGAAATATCCCATAACGCCGAATGTCAAAATTGACCACGACGCCGACAGCTAGAAAACTTGCTGTGTACCACAACGCCGAAATAACAACTTAATTAATTTGTGTGTGTTTCTTAAATGTACCTTATCGCCGAAATACCACAAACAAACCTAACCTTACCTAACCTAGCGTAATATAACCTAACCTAACTTAACCTAGCCTATCCTAGCCTAGCCTAACCTAACCTAGTCTAGTCTAACCTAACCTAGTCTAACCTAACCTAACTTAACCTAACCTAACCTAACCTAACCACTTTCAGAAAAATCCTGAAGGGCTACCCTTCCAAGGGGCAACAATTCAGGATTATAAAATTACGAAAATAGACAGATTTTAAGATACTGGAAGGGCTGCCCTTCCAGTCGCTGTACAAACAAACCATTACCAGAAAACTCCTGAAGGGCTGCCCTTCCAAGGGGCAACAATTCAGCTCCCCCGGCGAGTCGGGGCGACGGTAGCGACGGTAGCGACGGTAGCGACGGTAGCGACAGTAGCGACAGTAGCGACAGTAGCGACAGTAGCGACAGTAGCGACAGTAGCGACAGTAGCGACAGTAGCGACAGTAGCGACAGTAGCGACAGTAGCGACAGTAGCGACAGTAGCGACAGTAGCGACAGTAGCGACAGTAGCGACAGTAGCGACAGTAGCGACAGTAGCGACAGTAGCGACAGCCCGTGCGCGAGTGGCGAGGCAGTTCTCGAGGACTGCGGTGAGCGGACACCATCGAGCCGAGCCCCAGCGTGGTTGATCAAGGTGAGCCTCATCTTACGTACAGACATTGGAGCATTGGACTGAGAGTGTTCTTGTTTAAATTTAAGCTGTAGTTGTCAGTATAATTAACACAAACTGTGCTTATTATTCATTGGACTATCCCTTAAAACCTGTAATATGTAATTTGTTTTTTTGATTCGTTACCTTGCCGCTGTGACGTCATTACCCACTCTAAAGTCTCAGAGGAGGATAGAAAATCGAAAAACCCGAACTTATCCGAGCGACTGAAGTAGCATCTTGTTTACCTACCTTGCGCTCGATATTTCCTGTCGTTAGAGACCCTATAGATTGAACTCTCTAAGTCGAGATGATTCGATGGATATTAACGATATACTTGGAATAAGCTCCATGGCATCTGTCTAGGTTTCATGCAAAGATAGGCGATTAGGTCACAAAGAAGTGAGGGGGGAGGGGGAGAGAGAGAGAGATAAAAAAGTAGTATTCAGAGTGAGTTTATTTTTTTTTCTAATCGCGTAAACGACTTTGGCCGTGGTCGCGAGAAAAGACGCAGTAGAACGAAAAGTTGTCCAGCAACCGTTGTAAGGGGTTTACGTGTGTGTGTGTGTGGTGGGGGGGGGGGGGGGGGGGCAGGAGGGTAGAGGGGAGAGAAACTAGTTGTGCGGCCCGCGAGCGGCTTCCTGGAAATCCTAACGCGGAGGAGTTGCGCTGCTAGAACCGAAAAGGAGCGATTGGGTAGGAAAAAGGGGGGGGGGGGGGGGGGAGGAGGATATTGTCGAGATGACGAAGAGTGGATAAGCCGTGGAGGGAGACGTCCAGTCTAGTAGCTGTTCCGACCGGCGTCCTTCAGGGGGCAACCCCATGACTGCCAACTAGACACGTAAAGTTGGTTCACCTTCAATCCAACACTTTTGGGAAGACCTGCTTGAAAGTCTTTACTGGATAAATCTGACCTTTACCTTGACCTTTGACTTTGACCTTGATCGTGGCGGCCATCTGGAAATCGAACTTCCCACTTCCCCAACCTTGCAATTTTTCGGTACGGCCGCACATTTTGATGTGAGCTCTTCAATCCCCAAATGTTGTACTTTTCGTAACGGTCGCTATTTTGAATTCTGAGGTCACATTTTGGCTATGACATCACAACAACCTTTTTTCGATTATAACAAGTCCGCCATCTTGTTGTCGTCTGCTGGAGGTCGCCATCTTGGATGATGTCTTGACCGCCATTAGGATTTTTTCTGTTCTGGTGGAGGCCACCATCTCAGGATACCACCATCTTTGTTTCTGCTATTTGTTCCTAGAGAGTGCCGGTATCGCTCTGCCTCATGCTCGTAAGGTAGATGTTCTATTTCCTACCAAAGTGTTGTTGTGGTCATTATCGACATATTAAATTATTTTTTTTTATACAAAATACACCTCCGCGCACGAAGTAAACAGCTCGGCCACGGCAGTAGAAGTCCACACTCCACAGCCCGAAGTCTCGCGTCCAAGTCCCACGCGCGGCGAGCGCCGGTGGCGCCGTGCAGTGGCGTGGAAGCGTAACACACAACAAGGCCGATTGTTTCGGTACGCTGAAGTGCTGGGTGGCGAAATTTATCGGTGGACTCAAGACGCAATAAAAGTTCCGTTCCAAACCAAACAAATTAATTGAACCGAAAGAGTTGTAAATAAGTAAATAATAAAAAATATATGAAGGGTGACAAATAAATTAAATTAAATTAAATGCTTAACGAGAGACACTGAGGCGAACAGAAAGCCTCGCTGTTCTCGACTCCTTCCAAAAGCCGTATGCCGAGAGCTAAGATGTTTATACATCAAAAATTAATAAAATCCGGGCTTCGCAGGGGCTATTGCCCCTCTCGACCCCCTCTACACGTCTCCCATTTGTAGCCGAGCTTGCCACGATGGCGACTTGTTCTCTCCCGCCCTGCGCCTAGATCGATTGGAAGCAGAATAGGAGGTATAAGAAAAAAAAACACGAATATATTGTATGTTTTCTGTGGGGACGGGTTGTCTTATATGGCGCGGCGCGCGAGGTCTGGGGACGTTTCAACGTCGTCGTTTGCTTTTGGGGACGGGGCGACGGGCGGCGTGGGCGACCGGAGGCGAGTGTACACTCCTCGGAGGGCGACCAGAGGCGAGTGTACACTCCTCTGAGGGCGGTTGGAGGCGAGTGTACACTCTTCTGAGGGCGGCCGAAGGCGAGTGTACATTCCTCTGAGGGCGGTTGGAGGCGAGTGTACACTCTTCTGAGGGCGGCCGAAGGCGAGTGTACATTCCTCTGAGGGCGGTTGGAGGCGAGTGTACACTCCTCTGAGGGCGGCCGAAGGCGAGTGTACATTCCTCTGAGGGCGGCCGGAGGCGAGTGTACACTCTTCTGAGGGCGGCCGGAGGCGAGTGTACATTTCTCTGAGGGCGGCCGGAGGCGAGTGTACACTCTTCTGAGGGCGGCCTGAGGCGAGTGTACATTCCTCTGAGGGCGGCCGGAGGCGAGTGTACACTCTTCTGAGGGCGGCCGGAGGCGAGTGTACATTCCTCTGAGGGAGGCCGGAGGCGAGTGTACACTCTTCTGAGGGCGGCCGGAGGCGAGTGTACATTCCTCTGAGGGCGGTTGGAGGCGAGTATGCACTCTTCTGAGGGCGGCCGGAGGCGAGTGTACATTCCTCTGAGGGCGGTTGGAGGCGAGTGTGCACTCCTCGGAGGGCGGCCGGAGGCCAGCTAGGTGTGAGTTCGGCGAACGACGGGACCGTGTGAGTGCAACCTAGTGGCGCGAGACTGTGTGTGGACAGGCGCGCGGTAAGGGGCAAACCACTGTTGAGCCTAGCTCCAGTGAGGAGTGCGAACTGTGGACTGGTCAGATACTTAGTGATCTGTGAACAGACATTCAGTGTTGTGATTTAATTAGCAAAGAAAAAATTAGTACAAACAACACTGTATGAAATTAATTGTGTTATCCTTACTAACTGCTTTCTCCACTCGTAATATTTTGAGTTAGATGTGGTTTAGCCCCAATTAAATCATTTACGAAAAATTAATAGTTAATTAGAAAATAAAAATAAAACATTAGAATTAAGACTTTCGATGCTGAAATTAGTGTTATGAACTGTAGTTAGTTATGAGTGTAGTTGTAGTAAAGTTAGTGTTATTTTAAGTGGAAGTTTAGGTTAGATCGTAGGTGAAATAAAAGTGTAGTTCATAGGACAGTAGTAATAGTCATAGAACGATCGTGTATGTGGACAAGGAAGATAGCGGCCGACGAACTTAAGAACATAATGGCTTTCCTGGCCGAACAGAAGAATCGCCAAGAGGATATGCGGAATTAAATCAAGAGTGGCTAAGAAGAGAAGAAGAATATAATTGATAATTGCCAAGAAGAGATTAATGAAATCAAGAATTAAATGAAGAACTGCCAAGAAGAGATGAAAAATGCTATTAAGACGGAAATCGAGGACAAGAAGAGGGGTCAGGAATATATGTGTAATGAACTCGAGGCAGCTCAAAGGAAATGAAGAGGAGCCAGGAAGAAATGCGAAGCGCACTGGTAGTTGCCCAAGAGGAATTAAATAAGATGGGAGCGAACTAGCATCCAGTTCGAAGGTAAAGTACAGTATTTGGAGCAGCATCTGTCACAACAAGAACAGCAACTGGCCAGACAGGAACAACAGATAATTCAGCTTCAACAGGCAACTGAACGGCATGTATAAGCTGTGACCGTCGGGTCATTAAAGAAGCTACAGCTGCTGCAAACCGGAAGAGTAACTCCGAGGATGTGGAGGGCAGCTCCAGCGGTCACCCATCTTCAATTGGCCAATCTTCGTGGACGGTGCACAGAAGACTATTAGAGGCAGCTGCAGAAGTGAATGGTTGGGGCGAGGACGAAAAGGCTGCAGCACTTGTCTTGGCCCTGCGAGGATCTCCACTCAAGTTGCTGCAGACCATACCAGTTCCAGACCAGAAAGACTATGGACCACTAGTAGAGGCCCTTTATCTGAGGTATGGTGACCGACGCATGGGCGAGGTGTGTAGAAACAGCCCTGAAGACACGTCAACAGCGATCTTCAGAAACACTCCAGGAATCGCCTACCCAGAAGCTCCTGCAGAGTTCCGCCAGCAGCTAGCCACTGGTGCTTTTATTGACGGGCTCCGAGATGCGGAGGTTCAGCAAACTCTTCGTTTGGCCCGACACGAAGAAGAGCTGCGGTGCCTTGGACCATGCCTTGGCAATCGAAGCAGAACGCAGTGCCTCAATGAACACAAGCATCAGGACAAGGAGAGCTTTACTGGAACCCTACCATGGAAGAATTGCGAGAAATACCGCTAATGAAAGGGGATATTCCCAGGGCTTTGAATAAGCTAATGGATGATACTCCAGGTTTCCAGGTTCCGAAGAGCAGGAGTATGCCCGCGGTGCAAATAGTAAAATGCGTACAAGTTTTATGTATTAAGTGATATTAATAAAATTGAAGTGTGCACAAGTGAAATTTCAGCTCAATATGTCATTATTCAACCAAATGGTTGGGTTTTATTTTAAGGTGCTCCATATTCCCTAACTTTACCCTTAAGCAGTAGGTTAAAACGAGATCCCTGCTGTATTGCTGGGCGCCTCACGCCTCTTCGCTTCGCGGCAGTGAGTGGACACCCCTGTCGAGGCGCTTCACTTCTCCTCTCCTCGCTTCGCTTCGCGCCAGTGGGCGCACCTTAAGGAGGGAACAAGTAATTTTTTTTAAATTTTAATAAGTATTCTTTATGAATGTTTTTTTTTTTTTTTTCATCCAAACGAAGATGCAATATCGTTCTTTGAATAAATAAATCGACTCGAGAACGACTTTTGCTATTTCGACAAAAAACCTTTTTGTTAGTCGTAAGGTCAAAGCCTAACTTAACAACTGAAATAATATTTAGCTACAGATTTGACGACTACTATTTCCCCCAAACTCATAGCAGGAATTTAATTTCATGTGATTATTATTAAATCTATTTTATCTTTCAGTTCATTGTTGCACATGTTACTAACGTAGGTTTTATTTTAATTAAAAATAAATCCAGAAAAAAATGTTTGATCGCAGTATTTCAAAACGTGACCAAAAGAAAACAATTAGCCCAGTGAAAGAAAATACCTGAATTTATTTTCTATAAAGTAAGAAATATGAGTTATGCTCTCTGCTGTTCGGAAACCAAGTATTGGAAACAAGGCAGTGCAAACGATACCCTGCGACAGTATTAACTAATTAATATTAATGATGGATTGTAATCAGTTGACCTTTAACACCTGCACGCTACGTGAAGGGAGAACAAAAAATCAGGCGCTGTCAATATGTGCGGTCTCTCATATGATAAATGAGAGAAAGCGAGAAAGAGAAAGAGAGAGAGAGAGAGAGAGAGAGTAGCCTCTTGCACCTGTTACTTTGTGTTACAGAGTTGATTGTGGCCTTCAGAGAGCTGTTAACTGCGTCTTTGCGAATGAGTCACAGGCAAAAAAAAAACATAGTAAGCGAGTCTTTTAGTACCTACTCGCCAGAGATGTATAACATCTAACCTCGGTAATGAGCAATTTCACGTGTTCTCGTGTTGCAAATACACTTATAATACGAAACTCGGACATGAAATTTGACGTAGGATTCTTTAAACTAATTTCGAGTGTGGTAAATATACGCAAATTGTGTTTTAAACTTAATTTCTGGACGCAAATCACACGTACTTTCTGCACCATCTCTAGGATTCGCTGCCAGAGCAGCTACGTCGACTATCGAATCATTCCGTTTGCAGACCGAAATTTCCTACTACATATATAATGTAACGGCTCCGATGAAAGCGAAAGAGACTTGAAAAAAATACTAAACCCCGGTTTTAAACCTGATTTTTTTTTACAATGAATTTTATTAAAATACTGTCCAGTTTGTTCAAAATTCATTCAAAAGTTAATACTACAAAGTTTCCCTTTGACTTTGTGAACGTTGGTTCGCGCCATCCACTACAGATGGCAGCACCGTCGTTACACATTTCCGTTTACATGCGACTTCCGTTCCATTCACGAAATTACTCCTACAAAATGCTATATACCAAGAGCTAAGATGTTACACTTATAAAAAAATAATTGCTGTAGCCAGTTCGTTATGTGAAAATCTGATTTTTCTTTTAAGTTTTTGTATTTATTTATTTTATTTCACTGCATAAAAACACATGGTCATAGAGGTGATACATGCCGATATTTTTCTATCATAGTGTAAACTGTGATTGCTCCTTTTGTATATCAATGAATTTTAGCTGTGATCCGATCACAGTTCAAGCTGCCTGCAGAGTCCACCATAGCGGTGCTTCGTTTCAAGTCACCTTATACGTTGTTGGGCCCCAGCTAGAAATTTGCACTGGGTGAAGGGTAACGTCCTCAAGGTCACTGCCACAAGACTCGTTATGCCAACAGAGAAAACAACAGACGATTACTGAAGAACCGCATGAGTGCGAACTTGGGTATCCAGGGGTCTGTCTACCTGCCGAGGTGGACTCTGTAGACCGGACTGACAGAAGAGTTTTAGAAAAAATTTTAGGTTACTTGTGTTTCGACACCAACCATTTTATTTTTAAGTGTTTTGTGAAAAGTATTATTTTATTTAAAAGATTCGTTTTATTAATGGACAGTTTACAAAGATAATATGGTTTGACGATGCCCACTGGCATATTTAATTTATTTTATTGCATTCATTATATGTTATGTGTGTGTGTGTACAAAAATATTGGATGAACCATTTTACAAAAAAAAATAATACTACAATAAAGAAAATTAAATCCATACAAATGTGTAATTATAGCATATATTATCTAAACCAGCAACTGGCCCTGTAGTGAGTATAGCTGGTCAGTATTCACCAAATGTAAAACAAGAATGAAAAGGAGAGACAATAGCACTGAACACTCATTTCAAATTTAGGCTACATGTGAAATTGTTGATTAAAACATGGAATATTCATCGACTGATAATTAAGGATGAGTACTATGAAAGTGTATCATTTGTTGTTCAAAAAAATGGCTGGTCTGAGAAGCATGTTTCTTGTCAATGTTAAGCCCGGTGATTGTATACCTCACCTTCAAAGTAAGAAGACCCTTTTAGTTGCAAGATTGAATTCATAAGTTAGATGTTTTGAATAAAAACACGCCAAGTGTTTCGAAGCCTTCAGCGAGCAGACGACGATAGAGAAGGATAAACGGAGGGAAGCCTAAGATGTACATCAAGTTCTGTCCCTGCCCGAACACGCCCGAATATTCACCTTTGGCCAACCTCGGGTTTATTTATATACATTTATATTTCTCTGTTTATTTCAATGTAGCTATACTAACCTAACTAACCGTCCATAGTGTTTTAAAGTGTTTTACTGTAGCTAACCTAACCGACCACTTTTAATATTTGAATTCATTTTTCCTGCGCAAAAATAAAACAAATGCTGAGGTTGGCCGAAGGTGAATATTCGGGCGTGTTCGGGCAGGGACAGAACTTGATGTACATTTTAGACTTCTCATAAACGGAAGGCGTGGGACGCGCGCAGACTACGTAAGAAAGTTGCAGTAGAACGGTGCCGTCAATGTTCGTCCGGCCACGTGTCGCGTAGGGACATCCTGGTGCGAAGACGCGGTGGAAATGTCGACCTTTCGTCCTCACAACGTGGGCTCAGAATCACAACAGTCCGTCGCCTCCTCCCGTCAACGCCACGTAGCGGCTGGCCAAGCGATTTACAACTCGACTTCATCCGTCCGTCAGAACACTCCCCGAAAATATGTGCTGCCAAACAGTCCATGTTTTTGCCTTCGGAGATTTATATAGATGTCGTTTGCTATTTAATTCGTGTTTATGCACGTATTCCATTAGGATTTCCTCGCGGAAAAAAAAACTCAAAGAGTCGTGATTTTAAGAACCGCAATGTTTTCATACGTAACATCTGAACGATCTACGCAAACCCCACAGGCCTGCATTTCGGTAACAACTGACTGCCGCCGCCGGAACCATGGATACGATCCATCCATCCATCCGTCCATCAAAAGTTAGAGCTTGACAATCTTTTTGACGGACGGAAGGATAAAGTTTTTTTTTGGGCCATCCGATTGGTTGCAGGTCACGTGACCGACAGACGGATATACGACGGATGGAGGCGACGGGCTATTGCAATTCCGCCTTTTCTTAATAAGTGGTCGAGTACGAAGGTGGGTATTGTTAATGAAGGCAGTGAAGAAATATATGGATGATTTTACAAGTTCCGCGTGATTTGTGGAACAAGAAAAAAAAAACTTGCACTTACACGTGAATTCTAATTTTTTTACGTACACGTACGACTGTCTGCTAACAAAAAAATATTTAAATGGGCATTATATGGGAAACTGGGCAAGAAACACGCGAGACAAGTGATGTCAGCGAAACTGGCGCGACGTGGAGTGTAACCACGTTTTTAAATTGCGTAGAAACTTTGGTGAAACTAGCTACCGTAGGTGGCATCTGGCGGCGTGTGGAGTGAAAAATGCAGTAAAGCAGCGTCTCTCGCTTCGCCAAAGCTAATCGGACCAGAGTTTACCTATTTGTGATATTTGCTGCCGGTGGTTTGGGTCTCATTCACGGTCCGCGCCGGTCGCTGAAGCTGAATGGAGCCTTGTCCGTGGGCGCCGGGGGACGGTGAGGGGAGGGGGGGGGGAGGTAAAAGGGCAGCAAACAACGACCTCTCTCCCCTCCTCTCACCTCTTCGGCTCATCACGCCCGCCCACTCGCACAAATCGTTCCTCTCTCGTCGCCGGACACTACTCCTCGGGAACAGGTTATCGGAGCCCGGCTTGGCAGGAGGGCCAGGGGGAGGGGGAGACCCGTCGCGCGCGTGCGTGGCGTGCGGGGGAAGTCTGCCCACGCGGCAGAGAGAGGACTCTTCGTCCGTCGTCGCCCACGCCGGCCGGTGGGGGCCCTTCGTTCCCGACGCTGCTGGCGGGCAAACAGACGCTTCTTCCTCCTCCAGCGCGCGATGCGTCGACGAGAGGCGCTCCCTTACTCTCACGCACGAGCTGTCGAGTTGCTGGGTGCTCCGGTACCAGCCTGGACAGCTAGGCCTCCGCCGGACCACGGGTTCACCGGGTCCCAGCGTGATGTGGGAGATCGGGGAAGGCGCCGGCAGTGCTGATAGTCTCAGGGCTCGGGACACAGCCAACTGTCTGGTCAGCTGAGTGTGGCAGAGGGGCTGAGGCGGTGACTATTCTGGGTTGGTGGCCCCAGCCGCTGGTCGATGCCGAAGCCCTAATACCCTCCCGATCAAACAACAGGGTGCGATCCCTAACAGTTCTGTTTTATTTTCTTCTTAAAGCTCTGGAATGTTATAATAAAGCGAACTGGAACGCTACTCCCACCCTAACCTATTAGGACGCATGTGTGGGAGGGAAAACGTGAGAATGCCGGCCGTAAGGTCGGAATAATCTGTCGAGTTGTTAAGGCCCCCCCGCCTGCCCGGGCATACACACACGGCGCCCAGAGCTTCAGGAAAAAAAAACAACGCGATATCAAAACAACTCAAGATACAAGAGTGGTTTCTGCTTACGAAAAACATTTAGCAGTTCGCCGAGGGCCGGAAAGTACTTTTGATTTTGGATCAAGTTTTTAAACTGTATTTTTAGAAGAGGTAACAAGGCTAAAAACGCATAACGCAAACGCGTAAAACAACCGGTACAGATTCTTGCATTACATACACCTTTATCTTCATTTCTCCAGCTAAAATTTCATAGTTGCCCCTTACACGACGAGAATACTTCAGTTCAGACCCTTGGGCTTAGAGGCTATACCGCGCTAGAAGCACCAGCGAGCGTCGCACTTGTCATTCAGCCTCGCTGACACACAAAAATTAGTCCGGTCCTTAAAAAAATGATTCCATGTGCGCAAAACACGAGGGTAATGGTTTATGATCGTCCACCGAGGAACAATTACGAAGAGTCTTATTTTGAGGTCAGGCCCGATTCTCAATGTTAACTCTCCAGAACTCGATCTCAAACTAGAATAAAAATTTAAATAAAATATTACTAAAAAAAACACCGTTGCGCATTTCGTTGCGGTCGCCATCTTAAATTCTAGAAATGTTGCACTTTTCGTTATGCCTGATATATTTCATGTGTACGATGTCATTGTTGCATGTTTAGATACGACCATCATATTGGATTCTAGATCGTTGCCTCGTAGACTTGAATCCTCGTAGAATATTGAAGCCATCCACTTATGAAACTCTGCGGTTAAGCTTTTATAATTTATTATTGTATAATATAAATATTTAATGTAAATTAGGTTTGTTGCAGCTTCACTCGCTGGAACATGGCGAGCGGCGAGTTGAGTAGGCTTGATCACACTGAGCAAGTGTGCTCGCGGCGAGTGTGCTACAAGGCGGTGGGCTATAACTCGCTCAGTGTAACCGAGGCATCAGGCTTCTGCGCGTGCCTGCAACATCGGCTTATTAACAAGCAAAATAACTCAATCTTTTTTTTTTGCAATGAAACAATGTCGTATTTCATCAGATTGATGGTTTTTTTTATTTTTTTTTATTTTTAGAAAAATGTACATAGTGAATATGACTCTAAAAAAAATACAGAATATCAGTGTACTTTGACTGAGAAACGTTTTAAAATGCTCCATGACCTGTTTTTGAGATAAAGGCATCATTTTTTTAAAAAAGAAAAATTACATTTTTTATTCATTTCTATAGTAATTATGCTTAATACTTCAACATTGGTTTTTTTTCAACCAAATGTACGACTATTAAGCATGATCATATGAATATTTGTATTTAAGTGGTAAACAAGGCACCATACCTTAACTTCTCCACGTGAAAATAGTCTATTAGTTAAGTAAAATGAATAAATAAGTGCCTTTATATAATGAACAATTGAACTCAAATAACATTTTCAAGATGAATTAAATTTCGGTAGTTTACTGTTTTGGTTTTAATTTTAAAGTATACTGCAACTTTTCGCCTCCAAATTTTTAAAACCAAGTTGGTTTAATGCTAAAGATCCGTGATAAAATAGGATTTGCATTCCCATTAAAGTGAAAGAGAGAAAATGCAGGCAAGTTTTGGCTCATGCGCTACATACGTAGAGCTTCTGTCCCACATGCGTGCGCGTGCTATACGTGTGGATGCGAATGCAAACATGGAATATCAGTGTGTGTGTTTTTTTTTACTTTAAGAAGTGCGTCTGAAAACTATTTTCTTAGTATATAATTCATTTTCTAAAGCCCGTATAAACTTAGGTGTCTATGATATTGGGAATACCTAATTGTTTTTTATTTATGAATGATTCACTTAAAATATTTATAGACAAAGTCTACATACGAATAGTAATTACAAAACTGTATACCATATGAATTCATGCTTCCAGCACATGCTATGATTGACTTAAAAATTTTGCCTTTAAGTTCGTAAAAACAAAAAAAAATAAGGACTTGTATAAAAGAAAGTCTTTTGGAAACAGCGAAATATGGTTATGTTACTAATTTATTTGAAATATTGTGCAAAACTCACGAAATATTAGAAGCAAAGAAGTTTAGCACACCACCTCATATAGTCGGCTGTAATTCTGTGCTCTTTGGCCAAGCCATATTCGTGTCCGTGACTTGGGTCCGTATGCGCTTGCGCAGAAAAGGCTGGACACAAGCAGGAAGCGACGTTCTGTCCGATGGCAGTTGACTTCCGTGTATTTACGTGCCAGCAAGTGCACACAGAATCAGGCGCGGTACGAAGCCACAGAACTGTCGCGATCAGACACGAGGTGACAACATCGACTGACTGCTTACTTCTGCGCATGCGCCAGTATAATAATTTATTTTTGTCAAAATTTGTGTTGTGTGTGTTTTTTTTAGCTGACTAGTTAACACTTTTTTTTTCACCGTGACTTTATTTTGAGTAAATGTTCACTTATAAAGTTACTTATTTTAATCGATATTTTTGTCAGTATGGTGTTGGATGCAGATCAATGAATATTTTTTAGTTCAGGAAAGACCTTTTTTTTATATAATACAACTTAATAATTACATTTCCACGAAAGCACATCATCATGAAGTTATGATGCCATTTTCCGCACTTGTCTAGGCCGTATCAGGTAACGAAAATTCGGTGTTCAGCTGTCGCGAGACATCGTGCCGTCGCATCTTGGCTGAGAAAGGGCTTCACACGTGGCCGCGTTCAACGACGAAGGTCGTGGGATACACCCTCTGCAACCCCAATTGGTATTTTTTTTCCTAGTTAAAGTTAATCCAGAAGTGTGCGGAAAGGGCCCAGGTTAAGGTGAGGACCTATAGGCGTGTCTTGGGCTTAAGTCTATGCACCCTAAAATGCACGGATCTAACCATGCGGGAAAGATCACTTGAATGTTGTGATTCCTGGATTGCAGTGCTTAGGGTCGGACGGGCGACTACATACTATTGTCGACCCATCCAGCTGCCTGTAAACACAATTTTCAACGTGCTTCTGAAGATATTACCTTCGCTTAAGATAGTGCTTTGGCTCCAGCAATATCTTCATCAACGGGAAACCGGCACCAGCTGCTGGCTGGCGGGGATCCAGGCAGCCTGGAGTTGCCCCGCCCCATCTTCATCTCCTTTCCTCGGAGTCCGTCCTTTCATTGCCACGAGACTTGAAGATCGCGCCGCTCGGTGTCTTCCGTCTTCCCAACTTGCGAGAGTTCCGAGTCGTTAAAGCAGAGTGGTTCCGGAGTTCGTTGCAGTCTTGCAGGCTAGCCCCTCATGCTGTGGCATAGAACCCCTGAATTGACTTTCCCCCTCCCACTGAAGGGTCGTGTGAAGGCGGGAATATGTTTGCCTCTTTGTAAAGCCCGGTTTATAAACCACTCAAGGAAATCAACAACGCAACACTCTAACTACGCAAGAAATTCACGACCGTTCATAAAAAAAACCTAGTAGCAACCCTGTAACCTAAAATTGTTATACAATAGAAAACAAATTTCTTCCACGGGTTACTTTTGATGATTAATATTTATCATAAAAAATACAAAATAATTTTAATAAAAGTGTTTTTTTTTTTTCACAGTATGAAATGTGTAAACGTGATGAATGCAATACAAAAAAAAACACTGTGGATTTCTACGCCCATAACGGCTGCGTCTTAAAAAGGTTACCGGAATACTTCTCAAGTATGGCCGTCGGAAAAGCAAGCCAAAACGCAAGAATTTGGCAGTTGGGCGATGCTTGCGTTGCATTATTGCGTTTTGCGTAGTTTACAAAAAGGGTGTTCAGAAACGTTGTTGGTGGACTTTTTGCGTCTTGCGTTTCTTACGAAGTTGACAAACCCTGCCAAACCAATTCGAAAAAAAAAAAAAAATTAAAGAGTGCGTGGAGTCCCTCCGCGCGGAAGAAGTGAAAATTCGTAATGTGGAAATGAAAATAGGAAGGGGTAGAAATTGATTTTTAGTGAAATCATATTGTTTCTTTAAGACAAACTTTATTAACATTGCTTACAATGCATAGCAAGAATACCACGCGCATGTGCTTGGGATCTACCGACTCACTCTCTTTCTCTCTCCTACTTTCTACCTTTGTGTATCTTTCTTTCTCTCTCCCTCTTGCGTTGGAATATTGGACGCTACTCGTTGCTAACGCTCGCGCATGCGTTCGAGTGCCACGCATTCACTCTCGCTCTGTCTCTTTCTATTCCCCCTCCCCAGGAGCGTTGAACGTTTAACGCAACACTGCTTTCATACCCCCTCCATGGATAGCGGTAAACGTTTAACGCAACCTTGATGGAAGTCGCATTAGAAGTTTCACTTCAAAAAAAAGCTACAGTAGTGAGGATAGCAATGCGGCCGAACCAGGCACTGAAGGGAGGATCTCTGACTGGTAGAGACCCGTGAGTGACCTACAGGGACCACGATGCTGCCTACCTTTAGGGCCTGGTACACACGGAGTGTTGCAACGCGCGCTCTAACGCAGACACGTTGCTCGTTACCTGAAGCGTCCGGTCTCGCGTTAAAGCAACATCAACATGATCAGCCTCCTCCGTGGTAGCAAGTACATCCCCCACGAAGTAGCGCGCGTTAAACTGAACGGTCCTGCCAGGAGTACGGGAAGCCTAAGATGCACATAAAGTTCTGCCATTCCCGATTATACCCGAACAATTCACCTTCGGCCAACCTCGGGTTTATTTATATAGCTATATATTTATATATATATCTGTTTATTTTAATGTAGCTAAACTAACCTAACTAACCGTCCATAGTGTTTTAAAGTGTTTTAATGTAACTAACCTAATCGACATATTTTAATATTTGAATTCATTTTTCCTGCGCAAAAATAAAACAAATCCCGAAGTTGGCCGAAGGTGAATTGTTTGGGTGTTATCGGGAATGGCATAACTTAATGTGCATATTAGGTCTCCCGCCAGAGTACTAACACTTTCTATGAATTTACAAAAAAAAAAAAAAAAACGTTCAATCTATAGTAGTGCCATCTATCGTGGCGATTTTAAACACTGCCTGGGTATACGTGACGGGTTATTTGAGTTGCGTTCCCACTCGCTGGCCATGAACCCAGAACACCGCTTCATGTAGATCGCGATCTTATGGTAGGAGAAAAAAGAGGGGAGGGGAGGACACGAGTTACCCCTTCCATCCACCCCTCTTACGGCGAAGACAAGCCCCACTGTCCGGCAGGCACAGAGGCTCTGTGTTTCTGCAGTCGTCTGCTCGCATCCACAGATCCACTTCCCCCCCCCCCCCCCCCTTTCCTAGGAATTCTTCCTGTAGTTGGTGAGCGTTTAGAGATGGATGCGCAACCTTCACTTAGCATACGTACTTGGTTGATTCCATGTCCCGAGCGGGAAAGTTGATCTCATTTTACATCTATTTTCTGTCTCGTGAATTAAATTTCATTGGGAATATTTCAGAAATGCAATAATCCAAAAAGAGCGTATTTTAAAATAATTATTTAAGCTTCAGTAATTATAAACTTCTTTGCTAGAATAAGGAAGTAAATGAATACAAGCTGACTGACTTGAGTGGTACATGCGTTTACCACCAATTGTTCAGACTCGCAATTTCAGGGAAATAGGTCTGCAAAACTTACTATTGTCTTCAAGATGTTGGCTGTTTAATGAGCCATAGAAGAGAACCAAGGTGAGAATTTTCGAGGGGTTACAGATTGTATTTTATATTGTCACATTGTGACCATGTGTAAGGCCACGACACACTTCAAATATTCGTTTGAGGTACTCCCGAGACTAATACATGGCAAAGGATAACGTGATATGTATACATAATTGACCTTCCCTGAGAATTAGTGTGTGGAAAACGATGAACGTTCACAAACAATATTCAAAGAGCAACTGCTGTGTGCTGTAGAAAAAACTGTAAATATCTAGAGCAACCACAGAACGGGTAGATGGGTGGAGTGAACTATCTTGTTTTCGTCACTATTCTAGATGTAAAAATATATCCTTACTAATATTATACACGTGAAAATGTTTTTTGGTGGTTTGTTCTTTCACGCAGCAACGGATAGACACGATTTTGGGCATAGAGATATTTTATGTGCCGAAGAGTGACACAACTATTTTTTATCCCGGGAAAAACTGCATGGTACATGTGGCATAGATTTGGAGCGTAGTTCTGTAATAACAGATCAAATCTCAGGCGTGAGTTCGTAAGCTTGTAAACCAGAGATTTCGGGGACCTTACAAAACAGTCCATTTAAGCAGTTAGCAGATGCCTAGCTCTCAGGGGGAAACGTTTTAGCCTATTTTAATAGAATTTATTGTTTAATCATAAATGTATAATTAAATGTGTGTTCGTCTTATATATTTTGTTCATTTTCTATGCGTTAGCGCATCGTTCATCCGACTGAGTTGAAACTTTGCACACATGACCTTCGAAACACCAGGAAGGTCTCACTGTCTAAATGAGATTTCGAAAATCCACCCGCATCCCCCATACCCAACCCTTAAAACAGAACTTCAACAATATGTCCTTGAAGAAATTTCGTTCACTTTGCATTAAAAATAAGGTTAAAAGTACTGTCTATAAAATATTTCTAAAAATAGGCGGGCCACTTTCTAAGTTCAAATTAAAAAAAAAAAGAAAAATCCATCAGCTTTTCTCTCCCATAAATCTGAATGTTTGTACTTGTTGATTAAATTTAGCAAACCTTGTCTTCACTGATTCAGAAAAAAAAAGGGGTCTGTCGAAAAACCACCCCGAACCACCTTTTCCCACACTTAAAGGCTAAATTTGGTTCTTCTGATGAAAATTTGTACACTTGATATTCAAAATAAGAAAATTACTGTTCAACTTATAATTTAGGAAAATGTGTTAGGTCAATACCTACATAAGATTTTGGGAAACCACCCCATCACTTGGCTCGTATTGCTAAATTAAATTAAGTGGCCGAGGAAGAGCTACTTATGGCACTCATCAGTAAGTGTGTTTGAACTTATGTCCAGCTCACGAGATTACAGCGACCGAACGAGCTGACTATTCAGTTCGTTAATGCTGTGGTTATATACGTATATGTATATGTATATTCCGAGGTCTATGAGAATTTTTCACACCTTGATAAAAATTTTTCACACTTGACGTTGAAAATTAAACCTTGGCTTCGCGAGCATATTTTTTCTTGTCTCGCCTTGGTGAAATTTTGAACAGTTCGTTTACAAACTACATGCAGGCTAGACCACATCTGGGAAAGTAAGTGTTACTCTTGATAGCTGAATTTTTTTTGTAATTAGAGTTTTACTTGCAAGTTGGGACCGGCCTCAACATATGTCACAAAGTTTTCACACGCGGGACTCTGCACATTCAATGAAATATTTATTACATTCAGTGTTCTCAAACATTTAGTGAGACGAGCCGTTATAATTCTCATAACTAACAACGTATTGCAAAAACAATTTATACTTAAGAAAATTGCCAATTTTTTAAAATAAATCACCCACGTGTGTAGCTGTCTCTGAAGCACACTTGCATAAACATTACCTGTAAGAAAAACAAACCCGTTTATTTCCACTGTGAAATAGCATACTATGTAGAAAATTTGTCTCTTTAAAACAATGTAAATTTAGAAATTTATCTGACCAATCGCATGAATGGTTGACTACTGCGATGCAAATAACTATGTAGAATTTTTCTCGTTGTTGTAAAACAACTCAGTGTTCATTAATGAAGGAAGATGACATAACTTAACAAAATTTTGTATCAATTGCAGGTCTCAGTTCAAGGAAAAAAAAATTACCGTCCTCTATTTGATGTTCTGACTAAAGTTTTGAAACAAATCACTTTAGATCTAGACTTTCGAGGACACGTACTTATATTGAAGTTTGGCCATAAGTCTTTTTTGTGTTTTGCTACCTTAATTTGCACTAGGTATTACTAATTTGTGTTGGGCTACACGTCACGTCAACAACGGTATGGTATCCAAACATTTGACTAAATGATTTAGTGGAATAATGAAAAACCGAAGTTTGAATGGCTGCACCGGGATTCGAACCCAGCTCCTCCGGGATGCCGGTTCAGAGGCTCACCACTGCAACAATTTTCTCAAAGTTAAAATATTAAGCAAGGGGTAGGCCTA